>NC_088329.1:34905000-35505000 GCF_036884655.1 Musa acuminata AAA Group | reverse complement strand
CAGCAACATTAAAAACTCTACCAGATTGATAACTCCTCAGATCAGCATCTTTTGTATCGTTCCACCCCTCCTCCTCAAAGAACTTCCTTTTCTGAGAAGAGCGAGCTCAAATCACAAAAAAGAACAACCAGATCCTTGAGCGCCCAAACGAGACAGAGGCGAGAATGGGAAAAGAAGCACCTTCAATTTCTTGTATTTTTCGAACAGTTTGGTGTTGAGCGACTCCATCCACCCCCCGAAATCAAAATTCCTAAGCGCCTAAGACTTCGTACCTGAGATAAAGGTGGGAGAAACCGATATCAGATGCCAAAACAGCATCGAATCTGAGACCAATTAAAGGTAGGGTTTTGGGGGCAAACGGGAAGCGGCGATGGAGAAAGTGGACAATCAAACATGAGCGGGAAGACGATCGGAGCGGAGATATTTAGATCAAAAAGTCATCGATCGTCTCCTACCGGCTCGGCCCATGTACGGCCCAATAACGTTGCAATCGAATCGAACAACATTCAAATGTGGTTCGAAAGCAAATGCATGCTCAGACCCAATGTGTAGTCCGAATGGAGACATGAGTCACGTCTCGGCCCACATGTTCTCGAGAGGTCGTCAATGCAACATGTAGCCGCCATGATAGCCGACACATTCTTGGGTGGAACCACGTGCATCGCCATGAAACGATATCATGAGGGTGACGACGTAACCCCCACTTATCCCCCTTATTACTTCTTCGTTGACCTGAAAACACCGAGCAACACTGCTCAGCATCCTTTTTACTGTTGTTCGATGACAAAACCAGCATCATCTGTGATCAGCAGCAAACAGTGAGGACGGGCATTATTGAAGCGGTGGCAGTACAGGCATCCACTTTCCAGGTCACCTTGTCTTTGGATCGGCTTCCATCATTGGAGTACTACAAACCCACTTGTTTTCATGGAGAAGAGACATGCATGGAGATTATACTTCCACTGGTAGTTCTGAAGGGTGGGTGAAAACTATGGGAATATAGGCTGTAGACACCGCAGAGACAGGTGTGACGGACCCACGCGGTCGCACTGCGGGCATCAACCACTGCACCTCGCCAGGTCTCGTTCTCGTGCTAAGCGACGCCCGTCTCGTCTGCGATGGACATCAATGGAGCACATGACGAGCTTCTGCAAGCAGCAACTGCGTTCGACCAGTTTTCTCGAGATCGACTTCCCAAGACTTTTGAGTCTTTGACAGCAAGCATGGAGTGACCTTTGGGTGGTTGGGGTAAGTGAGAGACTGGAGTTGTGGTAGTGTGGCAATAACATGCAGACCTGTGGAAACAGTCTGGCTTTTTGTGGACAGTCCTTTCCTCTTCCTTTTTGCCACCTACTGCATGGATCCAACAGGAAGAAGGCCCTAGCAAACGCCAGTGGAGGTAGAAGAAGAGAGGCCGAGAGCTAAAGAGAGCCATGGTTTGTTTCTCCTTCGTGAAACGCTGGATCTGGTTGTTAATGGAGTCTCTGAGTTCAGCTCCCAAAATATCACTGAAGAACTGATCGGTAAGCAATTGTTTTTGTGTGGATTAGATCAGTGTAGAAGAACATCTTGAAGCGTCAGTTGAGTTTGTCTGATGCTAATTGGATCAATGAACTTTGACCGGGTTATTCTCTGTTTAGATTTTGCTTTTTGTTTGAGTGAGGAAAGTATTGGCGATTTTTCTCACGATTTACGTTTGATGCATAGGGATGGATCTCATTAATCTGTTCCTCTTTCTATTCGGCGGAGAGCAATAGCTTTCCATGGATCAGCTCTATGATGATGAGCCCTGTTCTTGGTATAAGATCATGGGTGGCTGAAAAGAAATCAATGATTGCAGAAAGAATCAAATGAATGATTACAATCATGTCATTATCCTTATTCCCTATCTTACAGAACTATTGTCGAATTTTCTGATACTGCAACAAGCTTCCATGTTCTTTTAGGTAGATGTTCTTTTTTTGCATAGGATCTCAATTCACATCTATTCTGTCTTTTGATGGCAGCCATATTGAATCCTATCCGATTAACTATTTGTGCCAAAGTTTCATCTTCATCTGCTCAGCCACTGATCTCGAGTAGTGACCAGAGTGAAGCTGCTGTTCATCAACACAGCATCTAAGAACATCTTTCTTCTTAGAGAATTAAGATCGACACAGGCAGCAGCATATCGATCTTAATGGTTGTCGATGGTCGAGAACATATACCTGCAAATTTAGGCTGATCTTTGGTTTTGTCATACTTAGATCATAGAAAATAACTAAAATCGACTGTAAAATTCAGGATTTTGTGACAATTATCTTATGGCAAGGAGGAAAAGTTGGTTTGATCGAGTGAAGAGATTCTTTGTCTCCGATTCTAATGCAAAGACAGAAAAGGTCAGAGCTCTGCATCGTAAGCTTTACGTATATATATTAGATGAGATATTAGATCGTCACCTTATGTTTACCCTATTGCAGAAGGAGAGGAGAAGGAGATGGCTGGTCTTAAGGCTCAAGTCCAAATGCTCGCCGGCCCTTCCAGTTCCATCAACGATGAACGCGAGATCACTCAAGGAAGCAGAAGAGGAGCAGAGCAAGCACGCAATGGCGGTTGCAGTCGCGACTGCAGCAGCTGCTGAGGCCGCTGTTGCTGCTGCTCAGGCTGCTGCTCAGGTGGTTCGCCTTACCGGAAATCCACCTTACCATCAGAGACTTGAAACTGCAGCTATTAAGATTCAAGCTACCTTTCGTGGACACCTCGTAAGTTCACACACAGCTTCACTTCGCTTGATCCTACTAGCATTCTACACGAAAATTGTGGTGGATACCGAAGGATTTTCGACTGTCATATTGATCTTTTCTCTTTTTGGTTTTCATAGATTTAGCTTCCAATCTGAAAAATGCATGCTTTATGATGAAAACAAATCATCGAGATTTACAAAGTACATGATTTCTTGCAGGCAAGAAAAGCTTTGCGAGCATTGAAGGGCTTGGTTAGGCTGCAGGCTCTTGTTCGTGGCCAAGCGGTGAGGCGTCAGACCAGTCTTACTCTCCAGGGTTTGCAGTCACTGATGAGGATTCAGTCAAAGGCCTGTGCTAGCAGATCGAGAGCTTCGGAAGAACAAGCTTGTGAACTTAAAGAAATCGTTCATGCCAGGCCCAAGGAATCAGATGACCTGAAGTTGACAGTAAGTTCCTAATTTGCTCGCCCGGTGAATTTTTCCGGCAATAGAGGTAGTAATTCCTGTAACTTTCCGTCTTGCAAAGCTTCATAAGAACAGTGAGAGAAGATGGGACAGCAGCATATTGTCCAAGGAAGAGATCAATGCCATACTCAGAAGCAGGAGAGAGGCTGCAGTAAAGCGATTGAGAGCTTTGGAGTATGCCTCTTCATATCAGGTCCGTCTTTTCTCCTGATCAGTTCAGTGGTCATCCATCCATGTCTGACTTCTCCTGGTCCATCAGGAGAGAAGGAATGCCCAGAGACCATCGACACCAACAGGCAAAGAAGTGCAGGCTGATGACCTGAACAACAGGTGGAGGTGGCTCGAAGAGTGGGTTGGGGCACAACCACTGGACAAAGATGTCGTGGAGATCAATCCCCTGCCAGTCCCAGAGAAAGGTTATCGTGATCAGCCAAGCCCTGTACCGGACTCACTCGTTTTGGACAAGGAGAAAGCAGAGGAAGCTCAACTGAGAGACTTGGCCAGAAGGTCATTCATCAGGTCAAGAACAACCTCTGTCAGAGACGATGACTCCTTCTCAAGCTCTCCTTCCTTCCCCAGCTACATGGCATCCACAGCATCCACCAAGGCACGGTTCAGGTCGATGAGCACGCCGAAACAGCGGGCGGGCGTCGGCGACGTCTGCTTCGATCAGTTCACCCCCTACTCAAACAGGATACTGTCACCATTCCATTCTGTCGTCAGCGACATAAGCCTCAGCAGCAAGTCCAGCAAACCTCCATTGGCTCATCAGAGATCGCCGCGCCTGAAAGGTCAAGCGGCTCCGGTGAGGTCTCACAGGCCTTCCATCGATCTCAGCTTCGATTCCCAGTGCCCAGTTGCGAACTGGGATCAGCACGGCGCCTTCAGGTGATCTGCCTACAGGGGTGTAGATAAAGCAGCTCGAAAGCAGTGATTTTGGGTTGGAGTTCTTGCGGGAAACTTGTTTGAAGTCTTCTTTTGCCGGTGTTGGTTTTGGGTTTGCAGCTCCTACATTTTGGCAGCTACCGCATGCATATACATGATATATATATGATCTTTACTGATATGTCTCTCTGCGCTTAAACCTTTTCTCTTCTTTTTTTGGTGGTGGAAAACAAATCTATGTTTCACCGATTAATAAAATGGTTTTGTTTTGTGCAAGAACTCCAGAACTCTGTTGCTGCAACCCTCTTGCTCGACTCCCTATGCTTGCACGCTGTTCATGGAAGGCCTCTCAAGTAACACTAATTGGATGAGTAAGAGACTCCTAAAGAATATTGGAGATGATAAAGATTACTCAACCGTAGACTCACCATTAATGAGTCATAAAGAAGAGTGTGATGACAGCATCTTCACTGTAACTCTTTATTCGAAGCAATATAATGCCATTTCAACTTCCAACTCCGAAGAGTGAGGTCGAAGTTTCCACAGGTAGTCTTCATGGCGTACAGAGTGGAGCTAAAACTTAGCCTTGGCCTCTCCGTCTCAAATCCACTGATCACCACCGCCTGCTCCGCCTTCGGACCGGCATCCGGGAACGCCAAGCACGCTGTGTTTTGGCTGACCTGTTTCATGGAGTTAGCACCAAATATGGTCCGGTTCTTGCCGTCCGGGAAGGATCAGATGCAGAGTTGGAATGGCTTCACCGTGGGCGTCCGCGGGATCTATCTCCTTGGCGGCACCGGCAACGGCCTTGAGAAATGGCCGGCAGATGTGACGACTCTTCAGGGTAACGTAACCGTGTGAGAGACTGCCGTGCTGATCTTGACGCCGCCATGGCCTAGCGAGTCGAGCTCGAGCATTCGGGCCGCGAACCGCACCGCCTGCCCATTCACCGGCACGCCTTCGTGGTCGACGAAGCATGCAGGATCCGATGGATGCTTCAGCGGTGGAGTCGGCGGCATGGGGTGGAAAGGTTCGCTCCCGAAGAAGGCCATTCCAGGCAAGCTGACATCGGACGTCAGCAGATAGATCGCGAGCTGGGGCTGAAGAGTGAGATCCGACCGAGAAAGGCCAGCGACGCCGGTGGGCAGTGGAGCATGTGGCGTTCCTGCAAGTGATGGCCACTGGAGCATGCAGAGTATGAAATTTATATTGCTTACATAATTTTTTTTCTATATTACCAAATGATATAATTCTATACTTATATATTAATAAATCATTAAAATTATTATTATTATTATTATGTAAAAATAAGTGATAAAGATAGAATATATAATATTATAATAAACTATCAAGGTATTTATAGTCTAAGCTGATTGACACCTTCAAATATATTGGATAAGACTTCAAACTGAAAAGAAAAAATCTATCAATTTGACTCTATGAGTCTTATCCTTGAAATACAGATAATCTCATAATTAATATTTCTATCTATATTTTGATATTTCTAAGTGTTTGAAGGGTTATAATTAAAGAAGACAAAAAGTAATTAAGTTGATGCCTCACATTACTTAAATGTACTGTGTTTAGTATAAAGGTTTGATTGGTGAATTATTTAGTTATGTATATAAACACCATTTAGTTGGATATTGAACATGAGAAAAAGCTTAAATTAACATAAGAGTTTGAGTGATTTATACAGTCATTAATGTGTCGAGAGTGGAAGAAAACTTCAAGTTAATTTATAAAGGTTTAATGAAAACTATCACCAATATTGATGGCATCAATTCAGGAGTTCTAACTTAAGTTAGTAGTATGAAGAAACTTGTAGCAATAATATCTAAAATAAATGCATGCATAATATCCAAATCCATTGAAAATTACCGATAAAGATTTACATATGTACGTACGTACGTATGTATGTATACTCAAAAATATTTTAAGTAAAAAAAATTTATTCAAAAAAAAATAATAATAAATCTTTAGTTTCATGAAATATTATATATTATATATGTAATATATATTGAGCGATTTTCTAAGAAAATCCTATATTTTTTGATTTTTTAAAGAATTACCCATCAATCATATATCCTTTTTAAATATCTTTTCTTATGTACCGATTAAATTATAATATTTTTATACTGTATTATCGTGTTTTTTATAATATCATAAAAACACTAGTATAAAAATATTATGTTGAAAATATTTTGATATTATTGAAAATATTATAATATCGTTTAGAAACACTCTACCAAAGTATAAAAATACTGTGTTGCAATATTTTTATAGTACGTTATAGTATTTACAATAAATACGTTGTTAAAAGAGAGAGAGAGAGAGAGAGAGAGAGAGAGAATGGTAAATGGCTAATTATTAAATAAAAATATTCTAAATAATACAAAAAAATAAAGGTACTATTTGATAATTTTGAAAAATCAGGAACACTTATTGGGGAAAACCCAAAAGAGATATTTTGCAAAAATTCACCTATAATAATAATAATAATAATAATAATAATAATAATAATAATAATAATAATAATAATAATAATAATAATAATAATAATAATAATAATAAAAGAACATGGCGATATGGGGAAAGAAGGAAACTTGAGCTACACATCAAAGTGATTTTGGAGTGACCCATTCCATTCTTTTCATGCACATCATAATGTTCTCACATTCCAAGCTTGGTTGTGTAGCCCTACACCAATTAATTGCCTTTCTATTTCCATCCTTTATGTGTTTCAAAATAATTTAGAATCATTTTGTTCAATAAATGTTGTGGTCCTTTCCAAATATTATTTATATATTATAAAATGAACGAGATATGACCAACACAATTCTTTAAAATATCAGAAGAAACTAAAAACAAAAAAAAATTGTGATAAATAATGAAGTCATTAATGTAGTTTTTATTATCTTATTTTTTTTTAAAAAATATTATATCAAATGACGTGTATATCAAACTAAATCAACCCTAATGTCTCAATGAAATAGGAAAATCTTAGTCATCAAAAATTTATTATTTAATATAATAAAAATAATTAATTTATTTTATTTTGGGAGAGGCATCAATCAATATTATTTATAGATGTATTAAGGTAAATTGAACGGAACAGCTTGTATTGGTGGGGCCATTATCTCGTTTGGGGGCCCCATCGTTATTCCTCTGAGGACTGACGCAAATAATTAGAGCAGGATAATTAATTACTAATTATTCCGTTGTGACAGTTCTCTACTCCCAAACAGGGAATCATTGGTGAAAGCAGGGTGAGACAGGAACGGCACGATTAACCCGACCTTGTCCTCCACAAGACAACAAACCCTAATTCCTTCAATCATCGTTGAAATAATTGTCTCCCTTCACCTACTTCTCTCTGTCTTCCCCTCGCCTTCCTTCCTTCCTTGCGCGGATTTCTCCTACGGATCCCCAATTTCTCGTCGAAATTGGTGCTTTGAAGGAACAAATTCCAGGATTCGGTTCGGGTTCTTCCTTTTTCTTTTTTTTACTGTTGTTGTGTGTCAATCGGAGCTTTGAAGGGACAATGATGACGACGATGATGTCGGTGACGATGGTTGCTTTCGGCCCTTGTTTTGCGTGAAGATTTCTGGTTTCTTACGGATTAAGGTCCTATCGATCTGTTGTTGTCGCTCGCTAAGTTGTGGGGCGGCAGCTGCGATGACTTCTCATGCTGGATCCGGAGATCTACTGTCGGATGCCGAGATTGGATCGGTTTCGAGAGAAGGTTAGTGGCTTGTTGGAAGATTTTGGTGGCGCCCGATGTCGTTCAAGAGCATAATTCAGGATATGAGGGATGAATTGGGGAGCATCTCGAGGAAGGGGTTGGAGGTGAAGCTGGGGTATGGGCTGAGGTCAACGTCGCGGCGGACGGTGCATGATGCCCTCGGGCCGCCGCCGGTGGATGCGCTGAGTCAGAGCTGCTGGGCGAACATGCCCCCGGAACTGCTGAGGGATGTGCTGATGAGGATCGAGGAGGCCGAGGGCTGGTGGCCGCAGCGGAAGGACGTGGTGGCCTGTGCTGGGGTGTGCCGGAGTTGGAGGGACACGATGAAGGAGATCGTGAAGACGCCTGAGGTGTCGGGCAAGCTAACCTTTCCTATCTCCTTGAAGCAGGTATAAACGAGAACTACTTATTTGGCTATCAAATCAGCTTGTTCAATTATAATTTTGTTTCGCTAATCTTTGTCTTAGTATAGTTGATGTCAAAATTTAGGTTTCTAAACTCTAAAAAAATAAGGCCCTTTTGACCTTTTTTTAGGAAGAATTTCGATTTTCTTAAAGAAAATTACTGGTTTATGTGATCAGTGATAATGCAATGTTTAATATTTGGTGTCATTTGTTTCTCTCTTGACATTTTAGTATTACTTCTGTCATGTTGCTTACTGCAACTTGGATTTAGGAGTGGTGGGTGGTTGAGCCATAGTCTGTGGAGACTTCCCAAATGATTTTCTTCTGTTTCCCATGAAGAAGTCTATCTTCTTTCTTCATTCTTTAAGAACTGGGATCTTGATAGACACTAACTTTATGATGCACATTACCTTTGCTTGTCTTGATTTGCAACTTTTCCAAATGGATTTACATGCTGTTTTAATTTTTATGTGATCCAGCAAATATTTGTAATATCATGCTGGTGACATTACCTTGGTAAACATATCCATCTGACTTCTCTTATATTTCATCACATTGTCCACAAAATTTATTATCTACAATATGCAGCCGGGCCCAAGGGATTTTCCTCTCCAATGTTTCATAAGGCGGAACCGAAGCACACAAACTTACCATCTTTACCTTGGTCTTAATGAAGGTAAGATTTTCTCATCTTATATCCTAGTATCCTTTTTTGAAATTTTGATATTTGGAGATTTTGCGGGAGCTGCCCTTTTTTTGTTAAATATTCTGCAAATTTCTATTCAGCAACTTTTGCTACATGCAATTTTTTAATTTTACCAAGATATTCCCGTCAGATTAACTTCTATTAACTGTCAATGGATTCTAATTGTATCACCAATTAAGTAGGTTTTTATAATTATGAAATTAGTCTTATTTCATCAACAGCAAAAATTGACCATAAAAATTGATCTATTTATGATTTTTCAATGGACCAAGTTTAGAAACATATGGATATTTAGATATGCCTGCTTTCTTTTACTCACTGATGTACTGGCATTGTTGTGAAGAAGAAATCAAATTTACAATGTTTTGTTTGTTGTAAAATTCCTGAAATAAGCAACCTTTTTTTGTTCTTGTTTAAGTTATGTTCAGATTTTCCTTTGTCTGCATTTATTTTTTTATTCAGTTATCACTTATAAACTCAACATTTAACAACATTGACAGATGATGGAAAATTCCTGCTTGCTGCACGAAAATGTCGGCGTCCTACATGCACCGACTATCTCATCTCCCTTGGTACAGATGATATGTCAAGGACGAGTGCTACATATATCGGGAAACTGAGGTGATGGTCAAATAGTGTATTCCATTGGTTCATGTGAAGATTAAAGTGCTAGATTTGTGGAAGTGCAAATAGTTGCATAGAAATACTAGGGTGATGGTTATGAAAATCATGGAACCATGATTGTACTTTGGGTTGCTTCATCATGTGTCACATTGGTCTAACTTATATTCTCTTCCTGAATGGTTAATCTAAATTAACAATTGTTAGTATAACTTGGACAGAACCAGATTAGTTTAGTTTGGTCATCTGCATTAAATGCTTAAAGTTGCATTCCTGAACCCAAAGCATTATTTTGAATTGATTTCCCAATTCCTAGTCCACTGAAATTTGACATTTGCAAAAGCTCACAGTTTTCATCTGTTAGAGCATTGATGTTTTTACAGATGCTTTCCATTTTAGAAACTGTGCTGATAAGGTTTCCGTACAGGCTCTACATTTATGAATATGCTAGATACAATTGATGAATTCCTTACCTTGTCATGAGCTGCAGCTTATATATATCTTTCACTTCATTACATTTGCATGTACTTATATGAACTTCATTCCATGAAATTATCTACTATTGGCCGTTGCTTCATTTTAATTTGTATAAGTGAGTTTCTTGTATTCTCATCATAGTTCCTGTTTCATGCAGATCTAATTTTCTGGGAACCAAATTCACCATCTATGATGCTCAGCCACCTCATGCTGGAGCTATGATATCGAGAAGTCATTCCACTCGCGGAGGTGGTTCTGAACAAATCTCTCCCAAGGTTCTTGCTGGAAACTACCCTGTTGCCCACATTGCTTATGAGTTGAATGTGTCGGGTTCGAGGTAAATATTGTCAACTTATATAAATTGTTTGTTGACCTTTGCATTGTTAAAACAAGGTGATAGCATATTGACAACCATTTAGAAACTAATCTTTTGTATCTTAGTGCAGTAATTTCTTTAATTCTTGTGTTATTTTTTTTTATTGTTTGTCTCATAAATCCTACCCCAGTGATAATTATACTCTGTGCAAATGTTTATAAACGGCTATATTGCACTTCTGATCATCCAAACCTCTCTTTCGTCCTTGTTGATCTGACCATAAGTGTTCAATGTAGGAGTGTTGAAAGATAAGTTTAGTATCCATAAAGGTTGGAAACAAGATTTTAAAAATGGACCGCACCAGTTGGTATGGATTAGTTTTTAGATTTTTACTGTCCCACAGATGACTCATACATGGGTGATTTTATGCAATATATTCTGAAACTGAGTTTACATCCTGGTATCCTTACCGCACGAGGCTGACCTAGTAGTAAGCTGATTGCTAACAAGCTCTTTTATTGGTGTCGTTCTGTCATGGACAAACTTCTAAACAAGGTGTTTGATGTAATGCTTATGTATGTCCGTGTCTTTTGGTATGTTCATGCCTTGTACAACATGTAAAGGGGCGGCCGAAGGCTTAATAGTCCCATTTTAGTTGGGTTGGTGGCCTCTTTAAGCTTGTAAATAAAGGTTGTGTCATGTGGACACATGCGAGAGATTTTCGGTCTGTAATGGACCATTTTACCCTTTGTTGTGCCACTGTTCAGAGCTTGTAAAGTTTGTTTGTAATTTGCATTGTTTATGAAGTGTTTTTCGAAGATGTTTGCTTGTGGATCCCGTTTGAGGCGTTCTCTCTAACCCGTTCTCTCTTTTGGTGGTCCTAAGGGACAATGAGAGGCTTCGGGGAGGCTGACTTTTGCGGACAGACTCGCAAGGGTGCCGCACGACTTAGGCAAAACCAGCTAAGTCCGTGACAGATGGTATCAGAGCGGGACAAGCACTCATAGAAACACTTAGCATGCAAACGTGGGGGACCTAGCGGGGCTGCGTTGAGGGCAGTCAGCACACGCGCGACCGTTTGGGGGAAAACGAGTATGGAGATGTAGGGAAAAGGAGTCGCTCAGAGGAGCGGGCATCTGAGATTAGAATTCAGAGGAATGGCCAACCCTTCGCGCAAGAGGCATCACGAGAACAGGCAAGCTTGGAAGAATGTGGAGCGCACAAAGGTTGGGATGGCTGAGTTTGAGCTACGACTCAACGTTGACAACTATACTTGATGGTGCTCAAGGCAAGCGAGGCGCTTGGTAAAGGATGAGACCATCCAAGGTGGAATGAGTTGCTCAATGACCAAAAGAGTTATGCAAAGCTCACAGAGGTGAGGGGAATTGTTAACTCGAAGAATTTGGTACTCATGCATGGGCTTGTATGCGGACGATGGAATGTTCGTGGCCATCCCAAGGCGACCGAAACTCGGCGCCATGGAGCATTAAAACTTTCTCTTCGGCATGTGAAGGATACGTCCGTAGGAGGCTGAAGTGTGCAATGAGTTCAGCATGTTGCTAGGCCTTGAGGGGTGCAGCGGGGGCTGTATTGACGGAGAGTCGCAATCTAGCAAGTGCGTTTGCAGGAGGCAGAACAATGCACAGTTTGTTCAGCAGATCGGAGTAGTCCAAGGGGATGGTGGTCTCCGAAACGAAGAGAGATGTTGCTCCAATGGGACAGTTATCCAGGAGGGATAAGTTCCGGCTCTCCAGAGGGAGAATCATGTGAGACGGACCTCACATGTTGAGGAGGAGTACCTCAACAAACAACAACTCCACGAAGCTCGATGGACTGAGCAAGTGGCGAGGAGTCGTCGCATGATCTCGCTTGAGAGAATGCATTGGTGGATGCATTGCGAGATCAAGTGGGGGAGCGACCTAAAGCAACTTAAATGAAGGCACACTTGGAGTCGATGTGGAGATCGGACTCAAGGGAGGGCTGACCCGTGGAATGGTGGGCGCGAGGGCCACTATCGACTCAATGCTAAAACGAGGAGCAGAGCAACTTGGGTGTAACTTGGCGAAGTACCCAAGCCGCATGAAAGGAGCCAGCATAGAAGTTGGAACATGGAGCAGAGGCACAGTGCTTTTCTTAGACAGAGGTCAAGGACATGAACTCTTGCAGAGGCAAGAGTAGGATCATGTTGTTCCATGGGTCCATATTTCTAACGGAGCAGACTTATCTTGCATAGTGCCAAAGACGAAGGGAGCTTCTGGGCACATGCACCTTATCTCGGAGGAGCATTTGATGGAGGAACTAAGGCGACTCAATTTGCGGAGGCGAAGTTAGGTTCAAAAGGCCTTAGCACGGGGCAAGAGGACGCAGAGGCGGGTACTCTTGAAGAATATGCCACAGTGTTGCCATTCAAGTTGCCATGAAGGAAGCAGTGCGCAGCGGAGATTGTGCTGGTAGGGGCAGAGGCCCAGGATCCAGAGAATGGTGCACAAATTACAGTGAAGTCGGTGGACTTCGGGAGCTACTAGGCGACGGACTGTCCTAGAGCGGTGCTTCATCTAGGTGTGACCCAAGAGTGGGTGGATGAAGGTCGATTGCCAAAGGAGCGAACAAAATCGAAGGTGGAGGAGACCCTGCGATGTATTGGCAGAGGCCACACATGGAGGGTTCACAATTCGAGTTTATTCCACAAGGATCAGAATGCAATGGAGATGTCACCAGGAGGCGACATGGTGCAGCGGATCGTGGTGGAACAATTCGTGGCAATGTGATACACACGACTGAGTCCCGGGAGGGACTAGATCATATGGAGGTATGATCGGGAGCTACTGGGAGCTCCACTTCGGTGAACAACACGACGACAAGAAGGGCTATGGATTCAAGGAGTGAAGGCCATGGTACCGCAGAGGCGGGTCTTCCGTGCGTGCATCGAATTTTGCATCGGATGAAAACCTTGGTCATCAGCATATGGGGGCTGGGTTCCACTAAGGGAAAAGTTTGAATGCAAGTACCAGTGAGTTCCATGGGAGAAACTTGATCATGCAAAGGTATGATCGAAGCAGCTGGAGAGTTGGACTGCTCCAGAGCTCATATTCGCTTAAGGGAGCCTGGCAAGTCAGAGGACAAGGTCGAGTAAGCGAACGTTGCTACCAATGAAGCTAAGGAGAACAGAAGCAGTGCAAACCCTACAACGTGATGGCAGAGGCCATGCATGGGAGTTGTAGTCTGTCTTTCCTTCGATCAAACAGACTGCTTGGAGAACACAAAGGTGTTGAAGCAGGGAGTCGAAAGGGGTGAGGAAGCAACGACGAGTCCAGAGGGACTTAGCTACCCAAAGTCAAGCAATCAGTTAGAATGGAGGTGAACTCGGAGGAGTGTCACGGAGACATATCTATTGATTGTGAAGAAAAAAGATGTAGATGCGAGGCGACGGATAGCAGGGCCATGGGCATGGCAGCGCCATGGTACCGCAGAGGCGGGACTTCCGTGAAAGTCATTGATCCCTTGCTCTCATGGAGGTAGAGTGCTTGGTCGTGAAAGGGGCCGAGGAGGTGGAGAATGCAGAGGCAATCTCCAAGTACCGAGACAAGGCTGAAGGGCAGAGGCCGAAGAACTTCGTAAGACCGGTGTCAATGTGCTTCTCATCAAAGATAGCCGAAAGTGAAGGACTTCGGGTCATGCAAGAGTGCATAACCAAGGAACGAAGCAGGCAGTACGCGGTGCTATACATTTGCTACTCAGAGGAATAGGCGGCAGGGTTGATGGAGAAGACGGTACAATCCCAGACGCGACCAAACCTATGAGAGAATTACTCCAAGTTGGGATGAAAACTTCCTGCATTCCAGAAGTTCAATGGCATTGAGAAGGTGAATCACAGTAACTAACTCAACGCAAGGAGTGCAAACACTTCAAGTGCTTCAGAAGTGTGAGCAAAGAGCAGGCGAAGGCCAGTAACCAGCTCGATGCATGAAGTACAACCTTGAGGAGGCGGGCGAAGTCAAGTAACTTTTGCCTTCTCAACCCTTAAGAGAATGGGCGAAACCGAGTACCCCAATTCTCTTAGCTATCCAGCAGAGGAGCTCTGCACAAGTTCAAAGACCCTTCGAAGATAATGGAAGACAATAGTTGTCAAATCCTCACCAACGGTGATCAGTGCTACTGAGAGTAGATTGTCCGCTTCATTTCCTAACGAAATGCCAATCGAAAGCGGAAGTGATGCGAACCTACTTGGATGTGACAACTAAGTGAAAGAAGAGTCAATGAGCAGATTTTGTGGAGGAAGGACCCAAAACTTCAGAAGTTTGCGAGATGATGCTCGTTAAAGCTCCAACAAGCATCCAACCAGTTCTAGCAGCATGAGAAATTCGAGAGACTAGCGCAGTAAGGATGGTCTTTTCCTTCATTTGGGGGATCCGCAGGAATCAACAAGGATCAACACAACTCAACCGACCCCACACCAGAGTTAGAGTCATTGGTGAGTTGAAGCAGCATGGCGGATCAAAGGTTCGACTACTCAAAAACAGCAGTGGAGAACAGCTAGGAGCCAAGAGGCGCATTGTAGCTGGAGCAGAAGATTAAAGACTCAGCAAAGACGAGGAGTTGCAGTGTCGACAAAGGCTTCAACGAGGACGTCGAAGGAATAAGTGGGGGAGAATGTCACGGACAAACTTCTAAACAAGGTGTTTGATATAATGCTTATGTATGTCCGTGTCTTTTGGCATGTTCATACCTTGTACAACATGTAAAGGGGCGGCCGAAGGCTTAATAGTCCTATTTTAGTTGGGTTGGTGGCCTCTTTAGGCTTGTAAATAAAGGTTGTGTCATGTGGACACGTGCGAGAGATTTTCGGTCTGTAATGGACCATTTTACCCTTTGTTGTGCCACTGTTCAGAGCTTGTAAAGTCTGTTTGTAATTTGTATTGTCTATGAAGTGTTTTTCGGAGATGTTTGCTTGTGGATCCCGTTTGAGGCGTTCTCTCTAACCCGTTCTCTCTTTTGGTGGTCCTAAGGGACAATGAGAGGCTTCGGGGAGGCCTACCTTTGCGGACGGACTCGCAAGGGTGCCGCACGACTTAGGCAAAACCAGCTAAGTCCGTGACAGTTCGCATTCCTTTTCTTTTTCTATCTCATCTTCTTCGGCTACTTTTTTCTCTTGTCCTGCTGCTGCTGCACCTCCTCTCTCTCTGTTTTTTTTCTCTCTGCTTAAGCAGTGTTTCGTCTGGCCCAAATCAACTGGTACCTACTCTTAGTACACTGTATAATACTGGTACTATACCAGTCCGGTTGCCAACCAGTACCATTACCGAATTGAAATTTTAATATTTGGTTGGAAATATGACTTTTTGTTTCAGTTTTGGCCCCCAATTTTGAGTTACCTTTTGGAATGTTTAAGACTGGATTTTGGAAGTTTGGGCTTACGCTATAGATTAATGGAATCAAGAATACTTATAGAATACATTTTGGTGCATAGATTCTTTGGTCTTTCCTGTTACTGCAAATTGCACCAAAAGTAAAATTAAAAGTGGCTTATAGTTTTGGTAGAAGATAACATAAATGCCTCCAATAAGCTTGATCTTGTATGTTCATGCTTACCTTCATGCAGAAATTAATTTTAGTTTGTGAACTAATTATTAAAGTTAATGGATATTGTGATACAAACATTAGACTTCAAATTTAAGTTTGCATGGACAATTTCTTTGGCAACGGTTACATTCAGTTTTTTGTAGTTCTTAAAAGTCTATTCATGGTACTGTAACAATTGGGACTTTGACACATCACGAAAATCCAAGTCAATGTATTTTCCTGCTTTAAAATGAAAATTATCATACATATCTAATTTCAAATATTCTGGAGATCCAAGATCAAATTTATGCTTAATTTCTCACTATAAACAAATTTAACTAAACACACATCAAAATAGATATTATGATAAAAAAAAAATTGTACAGGAGATTCAATGTTACTTACATGTGAAAGCAATGTCCTTTTAGGATTGCAAGTTTAGAATAGTTTGTTGATAACAGGTTAAAATGTATCATGCTAGAAAACATTGGCATGCATCACACATATGCCTTGGCCAATTCTCATTCTAATAGGGTTGTTTTGGTTGTTCTATCAATTAATAAGAGAAAGTGACGTGGACTTTCTCTTATAGGGTTCAAGGTTTTGGTCACAAAGGCTTTAACATACCAAGACATTTAGACAAATCATTAAGAATGTCCTCAGGAGGGTCCACCTCCATCACACAAGTTGGAATCTGAAGTGGGAAGCTTGAAAGAAAAAGTTTGGAGAGAGTATTCAGAATAGAATCAGAGACTTATCCCCTATTTACATGCATTGGAGATGCCTTTTTTATATTGTTGCAAACAGTCAGGCCATATTCGGAGTGGGGGGACATGGTCGTAATAAGCATTGCAGGGACAGTCACCGGTCTGACTATGATAGTGGTGGCAGTTATGGGTTGCATGTCAAAGTAGTGAAATAGAATATTGCCTAAACCAGTCTATTTGTTGAAGTGGTGGTGCGGCCAGTTATTGTCATTGGCATGTTATTTGCTATGGCACAATCTGTCAAGGTCTAAGTTGGCCAGCACATCGGTGTTCCCGCTGATGTGAAGCATAATCGTTATGTGCCAAAATGGTCCTAGTATTGTACCCATGCAATGAAATGAATGAAATTATTAGTATACTAGTATCAACTGAAGATTATCCATGTATCCATCCTTAAGTTTCTAGAATGAAATTATTAGGAAGTTTTGACCGCAAATAATCTGTGTGTTTCTACCTACACGCTTGAGGTATATTTTTGATAAAACTGTTGGAGCTGCTAAGATTGGCATGGCATGTGGTGTTCATGCGGCCACATTTGTCAGCACCTTGTTCTTTTGATTCTGAAGCTATATGACGTTTCATGCTACTAGGCTCTTTAACTTTCTAAAAATCCTCAGGTCACTATATTCGTTTATCTTCTTAAACTAGCCTTATTTTCTCCTTCATCCTCCTTGTAATAGTTGGATTGACTAGATCTTGTACATGGGCTTTTATCTAATTTTTACTCTAGTTCTATCTCCAACTTACTGCAATTTTGTTGTAATATATATACTCTTTGTAAAAGATCGAATATTTATTTGATTTATAATTATTAATTAAATACCAGAGGTCCTCGAAGAATGCACTGTGTCATGGATTCAATACCTGCTTCTGCAATTAAACCAGGAGGGGTGGCTCCAACTCAGATAGAGTTTCTGCATGCCAGCCTTGATTCTTTTGCGTCTGTACCATTCTTCAGATCTAAGTCATCACGGATAGAATGTTTGTCGGGATCATTTTCTGGCTTGAATGAGGAAAAGTTGGTTTTGAAGAACAAAAATCCAAGGTGGCATGCACAGCTTCAGTGCTGGTGCCTGAATTTCAGGGGACGGGTAACTGTCGCATCAGTTAAGAACTTTCAGCTGGTAGCTTCTGACGAGATTGGATCAGTCAGCCAAGAGCAAGAGAAGGTAATTCTCCAGTTTGGCAAGGTGGGGAAGGATTTGTTCACGATGGACTATAGCTATCCAATATCAGCATTTCAGGCATTTGCTATCTGCCTCAGTAGCTTTGACACCAAAATAGCTTGTGAATAAAACCAGGTGTGACCATGTTTCCTGCTGACTTATTTTGACTTTGTTGCAATGAGTAAATGTTGTTATGCTTGTTATTTAAGTCTTAGCCTGAATAACTTGAGCCTTTGGTAATCAAGAAGAATATCAAGATGTCATTTGTGTTATGGCATTCGTATGTTTGGTTTGTGGATCATCCTAGTCATTTGCTTAGCTAGTTATCTTGAAGTGCTTCCTCTTGCTTGATGGCATCTCCATGATTTTTTGGATACATTGAAAATGAAAACTAGGGCTGTATTCTGAAATAGCTGATTAATTTATCGTACCTTTATTTATTAGTTGAAAGCCCAGTGGCCAAAATCATGATGCGGATGAACAACAACTACCTTTCCTTCACATCCATGATCTGTCTCTTACCTGTTGAAAGTGTAGATTAATTGTCTTTTCATGTAGCGTTTTATCTGTTGACATAACATTGAACAGCTAAATGCACATATATTAGTTGAAGTACCTTGACGTCTAAGGTACAACCTAAGTTGATTGTGATTGAGAGTCACAATTAATTGTTTCTGTTCCCTCACCAGACTTGATACTCATTGGTTGTACAAATGGTGCATTACACTAACAAGAGAACAAGTTAGCAAAATTTTGCTGAAGAAGGTTGGAGTGTCATATAGCATTGGTTTCATAATAACTTGCTTTTCTACCAAAAGAGAAAAAAATAAAAAGGTGAAATTGTTCATTTTATGATATGTTAGTTTTAGATGTGTTTTATCTGGAAAAGAAACCTCAATTGTTTTAGGTGATGACCATCTGAGCAAAGCTTTGGAGAAAAAGCAGGGCATTGGTGTAATTTTAATAGTGCATAGTAGAAATAGCAGTTTGATTGGTATCAATCTCTTGAATAGCAATCTGATGCCAGTGCAAGTAACTGTTCCAATAGCATGCTCAGATCTTGCTTGTGCCCCAACTGATTTGTAGGTCATCTGCTGGTTGTGTTGGAATTAATGGTGTATATTTGTTGAAATGTGGTGAATGCTGCTATAAGAATTCTCTGGTTTCATTGGCTTGTACTTAGTAGTGTAATCTGTCATTTTAGGTTGGCTTAAATTCTAAACTGAGTGTAATCTTTTGGCTCTTCCTTTTGTTGCAGAGACCTGCATTAATCCATTTGTTCCGTTGGTGCTTCTTCACTAGAATTCAGCAATGAAGTATCTATCATTTGCGGCCATGATTACCAGTTTAAGTTGATTAACCCAAGCTCTGCTATGGCAGGTAAACCTCCAAAAGCCTTCCTGGTCGTGTAGCACTTGCCTCTTGTGGTTAAAAACTTGAAAGTCTTTAGAAGCTCCTACAGCAATTCAGATACCAGCTAACTTTTTTATAAGGTGGTATGATCCTGTTGTTTTTCCTCCTATGAGGGTACCATTTTTCCACCTTGGTTGAAAGTAATGTAATTCTCCAAAATCTATGCTATCACTAAGTCAGTTGCTCAAGACCAGTATCCATGTGAACATGCACCAATTGCTTCAAGTTGAACAAGTTGCACATCAACAGTGGGAGAAAGAGATGCATGCAATGTGGGACACTGGTTTTCTGGAGGTTCTCTTTCTTCATTTCTAAGATCTCTATTTTCCAACCTGCAACAAAGTAAGTTCTATCAAGATCAAATTTGGAAAGAGGGGAAAAAAAAAATCAACTGAGCTCTAGCATGAAGATGCACAGGGGCATCGTATGGTCTCCTCAAGTTGAGGCCTTAAAACCAATTGACCAGATCTCCTTCCAAGTCTCTTCCACTAATAGATGAAGTATTTGTTTAGCTTGTTGAATACTTACCAAACAGTGATATAGCTTGCCCTGACAGGTGCATATATGCTACTTCACTGGGAAGATGAAGTGGCAACAAACTTAAACTTTAGCATTGCTTCATTATAAGTATGACAAAATTAGATAATCTCCATCAGATGTGCTAATTGATACACCCATGAATCGACACAAGTCATCCAACATGCGGTACACGGTGTACCATCTTCCCAACTTTAGATTGTACTCTTCTTCTTTTCTTCATGAACTGAATCAAAGTTCAAAGTATCAAATTAGCCGATATGACAATAGGTAATGTAAATTATTGAGGAAGAGATAAAATCATTAAACATGACTAGTGGGCAACCATACGAGGACATAATACAAGTGTAATCGTACACTATATAATTGTTTAAATCAAAGTATAATTATAAAACATAAGTAATACGCTATGCAATTTGATCTATCAAATTTGTTGGTTAAATTTTTTTGTAATATTTAATTAAGATTAATCCATTTTTCTTATAAATTTATTGGCATGGAAGAGGCACGGCAACTACATTGGCGCAGGGCCACGTGCTATGGTGCGAATCTTGAAGCCCAGCCCGGCTTAGAGGCTTAGCCCGGCCAAGTCTTTTAAGGCTTCGGCCTGCCAGGGAAGAAACCCTAATTCCGATCTAAAAGCAATTCCCTGCGCCGTCCGTCGATTCCATCTCCTTCCTCTCTCTTCGCAAATATATATAGAGAACCAGATCGTTTGCTCAAATATTCGCTGGTGTTTGTTGGGGATGAGTTCTCGTCTCCATCTTTAACTTCTTTGATTCTTTCTGACTTGCACGTATGGATTTATTTGTTGGCTGAAGGTCTTTTATCTGAGTGATGGGAGTGATCTTGTTTGTCTTTCAGTATGATCATCGGATTTGTGTGTAAAACATGTTCGAAATAACGTTTTTCTTGGGGTTTATGCTTTTGCGTTTCGAATGATGTTGTCGTTGGTCTTCTTGGTATAATCCGTGGATATCTGTGGGGAATTGATATGTTTGGTGTCCGAAAATGTGGTTCTTTGCTCAGCGGTTGTGTCTCTGCCTAGTAAATATGTGTTTTACTTGAAATGAAATTTAAGGGACTTTTCTTGGGTTTGGGTTTTCTGTTTGGAATGCTTGGCTGATGATGATAGCTTTAGGCATGAGCCCCAACAACATCTGCGCTCCAGGATCGTTGATGCCTGGGTTGTTGTTCGCAAGGATGAATGTGCCAAAATGCTAATCTGAGGTCTTATTGTTCGAATGTATAGGATTCAGAAATTTCTCCATTTTTTAATCTATCTTTTCAATTATATAGCCAGGGTAAGTGTTGCTGATGATGGTAGATATAGGCATGAGCCTCAACAACATCTGCGCTCCAGGATTATTATTTGCCTGGGTTGTGTCAAGGATTAAGCAAATTCATTGTTTTTACACTTGTTTTGAACTCTGTGGCGAGGAATAGAATGTAGAAGATGTCACTGAATCCTCCGAACAATAAATGCTAAAATACAATATGTATATAATGGATATCATCATCTTGTTGTGTAACAGTGAAAATTAGTCATGTCTGTTTCTGCAACATTTTGTGAAAAAAAATGAGTCATACTTTATTTAACAAAATATGCCTAACTAGTTTGGTTTCAGACACTTTCAGATAATGCTAAGATATAGTCTTACAAGGTTTACACATTAACCAGAAAGAATTCTGTAGATACTCATGGTGTTGAAAGCTAGACGAACTGATTTAAAGCCATTATAGCATTTGAACAATACTGAGTTATAGATTAGATTTTGAATGGCTTACTCAGTAATAGATCTTTTTTTGTTTTTAATAAATATCTTCTCACCATATCTTTTTATGTGAAATCATAAATATGTAGGAGCTCATGATGAGCATGATGCTTATTTTGCCTGGGAGAGTATTTATCAATTTTCCAAGTTTTTTTCTATCATTTTTTGCAATATGCCTTGGATGTATTCTGCAGCTGCAAGATAGCTGTAAGAATTTATGCATTGAATTCAGAAAAAAGAAGTGTCGTGGATAGCTGAAGTAAACTCATAGCTGAACTGTCAAAGAGCATATGCTGCAGTGCGACAATTTACCTGGGAATTTTAAGCGTATAAGATGACATTGGATATTCAAACAATGAGCATGAAATTTCAGTATATCTTCAACGCATATGACTTTTATATTTTGGCATATGTGACCTAATTATAATTGTATAGAAAAAGATAAAACAGTATTCAATTTTAGCATATGTGAACTAGTCAAATCTTTGTCAGCTGATATGATATTAAGATTTCATTTTTATAAAGTTCCTTGGGAAAGAAGATACAATTGTCCGAATTCTTGAAGAATCCTGACTTCTCCTTTTGGTTCCTGCCTTTTACTGTTAGGTTGGATATGTGGTTATCTGGGACTAGAACTGCATTGTTAGGTGGATACAGGAAGTATGCTTAATCTAATAATGTATCATATTTTGTGTAATTTGAAATTTTGGTTTATTCTTTATTTTAACATGTAAAGCATATTAGAAAAGTTTATATTTCATTTTATTGTTCCTCTTGCAGTTGATTTTTAAAAGTGTATTATAACCTAATATGCGTACTAAGGCATGCTATTTTTTGCTCATTGTGAGCTATGTGGAAGAGTGGTTGAAGACCAGCAGTTTACAAGTGAATGGTAGGTTTTATTTGCAAATGTTAGGTGAGGTCTACTCCGTGCTCGATGGCTTTATAAACCCAGTCCATCTTGAAATAAAGCCATGAGTTTGTCATTGTCCTGTAGGTTTGCATTCTTACCATATGGTCGTAGTTTGTAAGAAGGATTGATCACATGGGACCTGGTGGACCTCCTGGCCCAGGCCCAGGCCCAGGTTGGGGTCCTGGACCTGGGGGCCCTGGGCCTTGTGGCCCTTGCTGCGATTTACTCTCTTCATGGTTAGTTATTTTTTATTATCTTGCTGTTTAACATTTTATTCTCCATACAATATTTTCTTAGATCATGCTCTGGATCACGTCAACATATTGACGTTACTCCATCATAGTGCAGCATTGGTTTATTTAAGCTGTATCTCAGTAGAACAAAGCTGTTCTATTCGTTAACTTGCATCTTTTGTTTGTCTTTTTTCTAGTTTGTATCCTTGCCAAAAAGAAAACATTATAAACTCCAGTCCTTTCTTGCAATTATAACTTTTGGATTATTAGTGACCTGATTGCTTAATGCTTTAGGTCAGCAACATTTTTGGGTATGGTTTAGTTGTCTTTCTAGATTTTTCACATTGTTTCTTTTATGTAGATCAAACTACTGCTTTTGCCAGATTTCCTGTTTAAGGACTTAAAAGAGTGTTCGTTTCTTGACTTGCAGTTTTTCCTTCCTCTGCTGCTGCTGGTTGCTTCGAGACTGCTGTGGCCCGCTATTTGGCCGACCTCCTGGCCCTCCCGGACCACCCTTTTAATATGCAGTTGGACTAAATGGAGTCCTAGTAATAATGGGGGGGTATCAGTAAACGGCTCCTCGGAATCAGTCGGTGTTTTTGTGTACTAAAATGATCCTTTCACGCCAGTATATTATTGCTTCTGTTGTTTGGTAATGGAGGTTGATGAGGTCTTTCTTGTCGAGGAATTGGTAATGGATGATGCAGTTATCTTCGTTGAATCAATGGATATTGTTGGCATTGTGTAATAATATGCGCTGTGCTTTGACTTCAGTAGCTGTTTGCATCGTGCGATAACATTACAGGTTACAGATTACAGCTTAGCATTCACAGATCAGTTTTTTTTTACTATTGATTTTTTGAAAATAAAACATTATTATATTACTTACTGTTTTAATGTTAACGATTTTATTTTTTCGTTCGCATAGTCAGTAAGTTGAAGAATAAGATGAATAATAATAATAGATTTTATGTTTTCGTCCGTCGAGGCAACCGCTGCGACTCCGATAAACCACATTCTAACTCGTTTCGCCAATCTCCTCTCCCTGCTGCCAACAGACTGTCATCCATCATCCATGGCGGCTCGCCTCATCCTTCCTCCCACCCCTCTCTTCGCCCTCGTTGCCCTGCTGCCCCTCCTCTCCGTTCGACGCCGGTGTCGGCTAATTATATATTATCTCATATAATTAGAGTTTTTTAACATTTCAATCGTTAGAGTTAAAAAATTTATGTTTGAATCTCTTTTAACGATAAAAAAATATAACATGCGACAACACTTACAAAAAAAATGATATCAAAATAATGACAAACAAGTAATTTTAATATTCTAGTTATATTTTTAGTGGTGATAAATGATAACACCGTTAGGAGCCGCGAGGGAGCTGAGAAAGAGGACAACGTAGATGCCAATGCTATGCATCTACATGCATTGGCATCTAGACATCACTCGATAATTGTGTCGACGTCGACAAAAATGTGGGGAAGGATGATGCTCATCCTTTTTTCTCTCCTTCCCTGATCCTTCATCCTTCTTCCTCCTTTCGTTGCTCAACATGCGCAAAGGTGAAAGAAAAATGAGCGATATAGAATGATGCAGAGTTGTCAAGCATTACTCATCCTTCTTCCCCATCAGCGCCAACATAGATGCATAGTGTCGCTCAACATCTACATTGGTGTTGACGTAAATGCAAAGCGACATCGCTCAGCATTTGCATCGGTACGACTCTGCATATGCGGGGAAGAATGCTTGGCATTCACTTTGCATTTGCATTGGCACTACTCTGCATATACGGGGAAGAATGCTTGGCATTCCCTCTGCATTTGCATCGACACAACTCTACATATGCAAGGAAAAAGGGTCGCTCGGTATCTGCATCGACACCAAGACAAATACAAATGCAAAGTGTTGTTGCTCGACACTTACATCGGCCCCAACAACAATGTAGGTAAGGGCAATGCTCATCCTTCCCTCATCCTTTTTTTCTCTTTCGTCGCTTGGCATACGTAAGGGAGAAAAAAAGAACGAGTGATGCAGAACATTATCAGCACTGACACAAATGTAAAGTGACTGCTTTGCACCTATGTTGGTGATGATGTAGTTGTTGAGTGGTGCTTTGTATTTATATCTGTGTTTGAGATAGATGCTCAGCGACGCTTTGCATTTATATTTACGTCGACGTTGACATAGTTGACGAGTGGCACTAACGCATATGCTGAGCATCATCGACATCTGCATTGTCCTCATCCTCTAAGAAATTATAAAAATTATAATGTAACCTTTTAAGCCTACGACCGTATGCTAAAGTGTGACAGGGCTACTATGTAATTACACCCCTCCCCAAGGGCTAGAGCGTCGTCGTCGTGGAGTCCGACGAGGCCGACATGGGCGTCGAGACCTTCTACGACGGCTACCTCGCTGCAATTATGGTCGAAGAGGGTGCCGTGGCCCCCGTCGGCTCCGCCAACGCCCTCCTAGCTGGACGAGATCCCCCTCGCTAAATCCCAAGCCTCCTCCTCCTCCGCCAGTGGCGTTTCCGCTTCTCCTCCTCCCGCTCAAGCACCTGCCTCTCCTCCCCTGCGAACCGTAGCGTCTCCGAAACCCTCTCCGGCGGCCGCTTCTTCTTCGACTCACTCGGCGTCAGACGGTGGGCAGCGGATACGCTAAGAAGCTTGCTAAGGATCTAAAGTTGGACCTGACTGGGTTGTCTGGAGCCGGACCAATGGGGAGAATCGTGGCCAAGGATGTGGAAATTGCCGCTGCAAGTGCTGCAGCCATGCGGATCGCTCCACCGAAGGCCACAGTGGAATCTCGATTGGCGAAGTCTCCTACTTCTCCAGCCATCGAATTGGGCACTGTGGTTCCATTCATCACAATGCAGTGTGCTGTTATCTAAAACATGGTCGATTGCCTCTCAGTTCCGACGTTCCGGGTGTTTATACGATCACAACGAATGTCCTTGATGATCTTTACAAGAAAGTGGGTATTTTCTCAATCTCCAATTTCCTAAAGGAGCGATTTTTGATCGAGCTGTTATTAATTGCCCAGAGCTGCTTCGGGTTTGATGGGTGTAGACTAAGTCAAAGGGGTGTCACCATGACTGCATTGCTAGCAAAGGCTACTGTTGCTGCAGAGATGGTAAAAGCTTTAGCTACAACAGCAGCATCAACATTGCTGTTGCTGTGGCCATTGATGGAGGGTTAATCACACCAGTCCTTCAGGGTGCAGACAAGGTACTTCCACTCTCCTGTGATCTTGATTGGAGTCTTTGGACTTCTTATTTAAGGTTTGAGTGCTGGATGTATAGGTTGATATCTACTCATTGTCAAGGAAATGGAAGGAATTGGTTGACAAGGGAAGAGCGAAGCAGCTGCAACCTCATGAGTATAACACTGGTACCTTTGATTCTTCTCCTATTGTACAGATAACTAGTCCAGTTAAGTTATTTCTAAATTGGAGTTTCAGCACTTTTGCAATAACATATAAAATAATTTATTTAATTTAGAAACTTCCTTAAGACAATTGAAGATGTCAATGTATATGTGCCATCCCTAATCATGTGGATTTCCATCTTCAAAGCTCCATCTGCAAGTTGTCATTGTTGAGACATCCTAGTAGTTAGTGCACTTTTGCACAGTTGATAGATCTCATATTCTGAGTCCACTTGTGAACATCTTATATGTTGTCTAATGAAATAAAAGGAAATGAATTTTTTTAAAAAGCTCCGTCTGCAAGTTCAAAATCATATTTAGGGTGTTTCTGGACAAGGTCCATTATAGATTGATTTTTTTTTTTTTTTCTATTGGGAGTTCATACATCAGAAGGAATACATTATTCTGTCAAAGAGCTATTTGATGGTTGCAGTATTAAAAATCTTCTTTTGATGTCTGATGGCCATATATTCAACATAAGGAGCTATTTGACTCATAAACACTCCAAACATCTGTAAGTCATGTTAATACCTAATAGAAACCCATCACACTATGCTGCTATCCACTATACTGAAATCTCCAAGATGCATGCTTCTATTTGTAAAAGTTTCTCTGCTTAAACACACAGTTATCAGTTGGGTTCATCATGTGCAAAAAATAAGTCAGAGTTTGGAGCATGTGAATGGTGAATGTGCATAATCATTAAGTCAGAGCTGGCTTCTAATTATAGAGGAACATATTCTGAAACTTGAGGATGTAACTTTATTCTCATAAGCATATGGGATGCTCTAAGTAGTTTTAAATATATAATGGTGTATTTTATCTTATCAAAGCTCCAAGTTCCATGTTCTTATTAAGGGAAAGGACTCCTGTATGACCTTACATTTTTCAGAAGCTCTTTCATGGTTTGCCAATCTTATAGAATGGAACATTACCCTACCCAGTTAAGGGCTTAAGGCAACATAAATGTGGATCAGTATCGGTAAAGCAGAATGAATTTTATCAATTCATATACAATCCAAAATGTAAATTGAACTTTGTAACTTATTGATAAAATTCTCTTGGGTCAAATTAAATATAATGCGATAGTTGTGATATATAATGGATGAAGATACATATACAAAGCCTAACAAGTTCATTTACTGGAGGAAAGTAAGCATTCTTCTTTGGTTCGGTTCAAAAATGTTAAAGATCATTGAAACTAAAAGGAGGATGGAGAAAGAAGCTTCTTATCAGGCTACTAGTTTAAATCAGAATTTTTTTTGTATGATGCCCATCAAATGTCACCGGAAAAAATTGCACGTCATTACAGTTGATATGATTAATTTTTTGTTTCTTTATGTTTATGAATCTTCAGTCAATCCCAAATAGCTAATTGGTAATAGCAACTAGGAACATTTGCTTTCTTCTAGCTCATGTATGCGAGTGACATCATTGCACTTGTGACATTACATAAAATTATAATGTAGCCTTTGGTATATTATCCAGTTGTACTTTTTGCACTTCTGACTTCTCAAGATCTTGATTTCTTCTGTTTTTTTGGGCTTCTATTTTTTTTATTTATTTTTTATTTTTTAATTTATGTGTTTACCACCTTCATTTTACAATTTTTTTTAGGAATACATATTTTTAATTTTATTCATATTTTTCAAATAATTATATATTTTCCTACATTTCTGCTGTTCTTTTCTTTTTTCGGTTGGCATCCATCATATACAAATGCTGTACTCGCGTCTCCTTTTTTTCTTACTACTCTTTTGATGGTATTAGTGTGCCAACTCTTTCTTCAGTCTGCAGGTACATTTACTCTTTTAAACCTTGGGATGTTTGGTGTTTTTGATGCAATTTTGCCTCCTGGAATTGTAAGCATTGATCCTAAGTGCATCTCAACCAACTGTTGTTGCTACCGAGGATGGTAGGATTAGTTTAAAGAGTCAGATGCAGGTAAATCTTACTTTACAAACAGTAACCCTGTTATGGATCCTCTTAACTATCTTGAAATTATTTAGTTTGGCTTAATCCTAAAGCATAAAAGTGAAATCCTTGCAGGTGGATACTGCAGATCACTGTATCATTTATGGAAAGATCTCACCCTCGAAGTGCTGCTAGAAAATTAGTGAGTAGAGAAGCCATTGCACGATCCATTTTATTATTATCTGCAGATTGATGTGAAATTGATTTTTTTTCATTCAACCTTATCCGCATTTTTATTGTCAGTGACATTGGTATTCCAATAAAGTTTTGTTGAGCCAAGCAGGTTTCAGTATGTTGTGACATTTGTGTTTCTACTTCAGAATGACTTCCAAGTGTGTCATTTTTTGATCTGTTTGGAAAGTGTTCTATGTTGCCTTGTCATAACAATTACAGATTAGCAGTAATCCTGAGTGGTTGACCAGCCTTTGCATCAATCTGTGAGGTGTAGATTATAGCTTCTTATCCTCCAGTATCATTGATCCCCACAGATGGGATCGGATGTGCGGGGATAAGAAGAGACCTGACTCCTTGATTAGGAGGGCTCTAATAAGATCCTTCTTAGTCTATTAGTTAGAGATGGAGGCGTTGACTTTTCAATTAGGACCTCTCTGATAAGATCATATTTAGTTTCATGTTGACTGAACAGTTGACTGAAGACTTAGCTAATTTCTTCATTAATTTTGAGAGGATTAAACGGTATAATAAATTCTTAATGGCTAGTTTGGATCTTACCATCATAAACAACAATTTGGCACAATGAAACATATGAAAACAGTAGAATCAATTCTCCATGGCTGGGGTGGATCTTATCAATCAGAAACAATTGATTTGGCACAATGAGACCTATGGAAACACATTGCTTCGTGTGCAGGGCAGACAACTATTTCTCATTTCCTTGGGCTTTCTCATCCTCCCATTGCCCCCTATTCTGCTCTTCCAGTCTGCCGTAGATCACACTGATGCTGTTCATAAAGCCCACCAAAGTTTGCTAATGGATTCGAGTATAAACCACAGATGTCTGGCAATATATAAATCTAAGATCTCCTGTTACATCACTCTGCTTTCTGAGTGCTGAAACAAGGACCAACACTCAAGGAAATAGAGATACTAGTGTGATAAATACTATCTTACAATGGTGGATATTAACAATACTGAATGGTAAAACAGCAGTTCAATACCAAAAGAACACAGCTATCACCAGCACAACTAGTGCATGACCAATTCTGAGCAACAACAAGAAACCTTTAGCTGCCTTTGCCGAGCAACAACTACTTTGCATTGAACAGCAACCTCAATGCATTTCGCATCTTCGGCCTTGCCTCCGGCGACGTGCTGACGCATGCTAGGGCAACCTTCAGAATCGAAAGCATCTGACTTCGAACAGCCAACGACGTTTTCGCAATTTTAGGATCAAGGATCTGCTCTCTTTCACTAGACCTAGCTGAGTGGCTCAGTGCCCATTTGGCCAACTCAAGTCCATTGCTCACTGCTGGTTTCCCAGTCAGCAGCTCCAGTACAATGACCCCAAAACTGTAGACATTCCCAGCCATTGTCACCGTCATGGTGTATGCGTACTCTGAAACCAAAAAGATGAATCCATGATATTAGACAATCAGAATACCTAAGCCTCAATTCAGAAAACATGTCATCTAAAAAGAAGTGGCTAGATATATAAAAACCTGTAGTATATAGAAATAATTCATTGTGTTTCTGATTTATAGATATTACAAAACATGAGGTGCCATGGATCAGCCCCAGTATAATTTTCTTCTGTAAAACAAGCAGAAATGATTGTCTATGATACCTTTTTCTCAGAGTGCTTCTGATCTTATCATGCATGGAAGTTATAAATAAAGAGGAATTAGCTCATCGAAAGAGGTAGATTAGTTGGAACTCTTCAATGAATGCAAATTAGTACAGAGGAGAGTAAAACATGACTGATTGCAACTTGATATATAAAAAGCATTCATATTGAGAAAGGAAAATACTAAGCACAACACGCAGCAATAGTTCGTCTAACCATAAGAAATCTAAAGGATAAGAACATTAGCTTTGCTGTCTCACCTGGAGGAATATATCCAACCGAGCCAGCAACAGTGGAGAGACTCCCGGTACTCTTCGAAGGATCGATAACTTTGCAGAGCTCGATGTCCCCTATCTGAGGCTCCTTAGGTGACTTCATGTGGATCGTCTTTGTCGATAGATCAAGCAGAAGAACTGGCTGCGTGCACCCATGGAGAAATGTCAACCCTTGAGCTACCCCTAGCATTATGCAGTAACGAGAGGGCCAATCCAAAACATTCACCAAGTTCTTGTGAAGGAAATCGAACACAGTCCCCCTGTGCACATGTTCATAGAACAGGTAAGCGCTGTCTTCGGTCAACACATACGCCAAAGGAACCATTACATTTGAGTTGCTCAGCTTTCCTAACACCTCCAGTTCTTGGTGGAATCTATCATGGCTTCCCATTTGGAAAATCTTGTCAGTCCAATTCAGTTTCTTTACGGAGTAGCTAACCCCGTTTGGCATGACAGCCTTGTAGTAGGTAGAGAATCGAGTCTTCAGTATGATTTTTCTTGGATCACTGGTGACTTCCATTGTTTTGGAGAAGTCGATACTCGATCTATGTATACTGTTTGCAGTCACAAAGCAGCCATTAACAATCTGAAGATTGCTTTCTCCAAGTTGTGGAGTTTCGTCTTCCACCCGATAAAAGCGCTTGGAAGAGATTAGCAGAACAACCACTGCAACCAAGATTAAGAAAGCGACCATGGAGATAACCACGACGATGATCACAACAGGTGACCTCTTCTTACGTGACCCAAGCAATGTGTTTTGGCTTTCGGTTGAGCATATGAGATACCTGTTCCCAGAGGTGATGACAGTAACATAATTTCCAAATGCAGGACAAATTCCAGAAAGATAATTGTTGGACAGATTTAACAGTGTCAAGCTTCTCATGCCTGCTAAAAAACTTGGAATCTCACCAGTAAAACCATTGTCTGAGAGATCAACAACCTCCAATTCTGTTAAAGCAACGAGAGAGGGTGGTATGGATCCACTGAGTAAGTTATGACTGAGGTTAAGAGCTATCCTCAGGTTAGCAGGCATTGTAGGAACTGTTCCACTCAGCCTGTTGCCTCCCAGCTTCAGTTCTATCAGAGATGACATGTTACCAATGGTATCGGGTATAGAACCATCGAAATTATTACCTTCTAAGATCAAGTTCGAAAGACTCTCTAATCTGGAAATTGCTGATGGGATCACACCAGTGAGGGAGTTTTGGCTTAGATCTAGTACGCTCAAGTTGACCTTCAATTCGAAGAGCTTATCAGGGATGCCGCCACTGAGATTGTTCTTTTGAAGCTTCAATACAACCAGCTTTTGAAGGCTACCCAAGTCCTCCGGCAATTCGCCATGCAAACGATTGGATGCAAGATTTAAGAGCGTCAGACTGTTGCAGCCGCCGATCTGTGGATGAATCTGCGAGTCCAAATTATTGTCATTCAGCTCCAAGTACGTCAAACTGGAGAGCTTCCCAATCGTTTCTGGAATGGTCCCATCGAGTGAGTTCCCACCAAGCCGCAATCGGTAGAGATTCTGAGACAGATTATTAGGAATAGGACCTTGAATCTTATTGTATGACAGATCCACGGACACCAGATTAGGAGATGACAGAAGGTCCGCTGGTATCTCGCCGCTAAGGTTATTGTAGCTGAGGTCCAAAACCCTGACATACTTGGTCATTCCGGAAGGTATGCTGCCGATGAAGAAGTTCTGATTGGCGGCAAATCGAGAGAGACTCGTGATGTTGGACAAGCTTCTGGGGATCTGCCCGCCCAAACTATTAGAAGAAAGGAGCAGCGTCTCCAACTTAGAGAGCTTCCCGATCCCGTCTGGAGTCGACCCAGAGAGGTCATTCTGGCTTAGATCCAATAAGGTCAGGTTTTGATGACCACCGATGTCACTTGGGATTTGGCCATAGAAGGAATTCGCAGACAGAACCAGTTCCTCCAATCCTTGGCTCTTCCCAAGAGCAGGCATCTTTCCGGTGAAGCCATTCGCAGAAAGATTCAAGCTTTTCAATCTGGCGAGGCCATCTAACTGCGAATCGACTGCTCCACCGAAGTTATTGTAAGACAAATCCAGCGTCTCCAAAGAACTAAAACTCGAGAAATTTTGTAGAGCATCATATAACATATTGGAGCTGAGATTGAGTCGCTTCAGCCCATGCAAGAAGCTGCAGCTGGGGAAGAAGAACCCGGGGATGCCGGTCAAAGAGTTCGCAGAGAGGTCGAGGGACTCCAAAGTGTCAAGGCGGCAGAGTAGGTCGAAGAAGCCGGCAGCCGACGAGGAGTTGGGGGCGGTGTATAAGCCGACGCCGGAGAGGTCTAGGCTTTTGACCACCGAGGAGTTTCCTGAAGAAGAGCACTTGACTCTTATCCAACGACAAGGATTTGGGTCACTAGTGTTCCATTTAGCGTTGGGTAAGGAGCTGTGGAGGCTCCGGGAGAGAATCCCCATGATTCGTGTTTGCGTTTGGCTGAGTTGGGAGGTGGAAGTGTCAGCAGAGCTATGCAAAGAAAGCCAGGAGGAGAAGCACAAGAAGAAAAGAGGAAGGAAGAAGGGGCCATTATACCTCCCCATTTCTACCATCTCTTCTGTGATAGAACGATCACCTGAAGTCGGTGGTTTAAGAGGAAGGAGATAGGACTATAAAGGTGCGAGCCTCATGCAGAAAACTAAGGCAGGGACATTGACTGTTGGATGGATCATACAAAGCGGAAAGGGTCTTTCTTCAACCTCCTGTGTGTAAATGAGGAAGAAACATGCAACAGAGTCGAGAAGATGTGCAACAAATATCAAGAAGATAACACAAAGGCAGGATCTTTGATCTCTCTTCCTCTCCCTCTTCTAGATGGGCAACAGTTACCAAGGACTGGTGTCATATGGAAAGAGAGACAGACCGAGATAGGATTAAAGACTGGAACTTTATTTGTAGTCCATCGGGAAGATGCAGAGAAAAGAACTGGGAAATGTGTGTGTGCGTGTGCAGGTTTTCCACGCTTGGGCTCTGACAGTTGACTGAGTCACAGACCGGACTGGGGATTCCAACAGTAGCGTAGACTAGAGATAGGTGATGAGAGTGAATGCAGGGTGGAAGAGAGAGGCTTGACTTTGGAGGTCTTAACAGAGGGTGGAAGAAAGTGGGGGAGAAAGAGGGAGTCGGAAGTTTCTTTGGTGTGAGATGTTTCCTTCGGCAGCCCCACAGTTTGACCGTGACTTTGAATGGTCTCACAAAGGTGGTGGTGGTGGCTTTGGATTTCCCGGTCTTGGATTCCCACCACCATCCCAAACCGCCGGTTTGGGTCCTTTCCGCCCACCCTGAGCTGAAGTGGTGGACAAGCCGTGTTCCACGGACAAGGTTCCTAAGCAGCGATTTGTTAGAGAGATGTTAGCAGTCAAAAGGAGTTGTCTTCTTCGAGGAGATCTGAACATTCTCTGGAGTTGCAGAGTACCTCGAGGAATAGTTTAATGCACGAGGAGCTCTGTATTCCGGTAGGGAGATGGAGGTGGAGAAATGGTGATGGGCAAGGAGACCAGCTCGTGGAAAACAAGTACATCGTTGATTGGATCACATCAGCGTGGGGTAACCATGGAAGAATGGGTTCGAAGTTGGACTCGTAAGCAGGTCTGTCGCAGACTTGCAGGAAGCCATTTGCGTCGTCTCTAACATAATAAATGCATCCGTTGAAGATGTATGCGACTCAAACCATCTGAAACGCATAACGTAAAAGGTGACGGCGATAAGGAAAACGATCGAGGTGGATCAATCAGACTTGTTCTAATGTTGATACGCGAGAAAGTCGATACCATTTGAGGTTTTTGACACGTTCCTTGGACGTTTAAGTTAATACCCACCTAATTAATAACTGATATATTAAATTTCTTATATATATTTACTAGGATTAATTATAGATTATTCTTTGTAATTAGTTTTTATATTTTTCGAAAATTATATTTATTTTATTATATTATTATACACAATAATAGATTTTGAGTTTTGATAAGGTATTTAGTCCAACATTGGTTGAGGAATATGAGAACAAAGAACTCATAAGTATTTAGTCCAAATCTCTCTTGCCCTTAGAGGTGCCCTTAGCTCACATACTCCGAAAGAGCAAAATCGTACCGTTCATCTGTCAAAAACTTGATTGATTTTGCTTAAATCATCCCTCTACGTATTGTACAAATACGGATACATATAAGTATTACATCAAACAAAACAGATAATTCATCTATTTAAGAAATTAAAAAAATAAAAATATATTTAAATTGTGTTGACATCTCGGGAAAAGGTAATGGTAATTTTTATCTACACTAATTAGTGATGGTAATTAAAAGCAACAGATTGATTAATTAATATTATGCCTTTTGGGTTACTATAGAAAATTATGAATTTTTATATTCTAAGTAATGTTGAATTTAATTTCCATCAAAATCTTTTTTGTAAGCCAAACCAAACATTTATATTATTTAGCTGTGTTATTAAACATTAATCATGATAATATAAACTTAACTAATATTCCAACAGTGTTGTTTCTTAGATTTTCTTAATATATTTTTATTATAAAAACCAATAATAATTATAATTAGTCATATATGCATGCAATAATAAACTAAAAAATAATTATTGATGTATATGCTGTGTGCATCATAACCCTACTTATAAGCTAAATAAATACATTCTAATCAATCTCATGAACTGAGAAATCAAGAAATGTCAAATCATTCAAGGAATCAAATGAATGATAATATATGGTTGTGTCTTTGGCACTACCATTTAAAATAAACATAAGCAGTATAATCCATCATTTATGTTGAAATATTCATGCATATCAAGTTGACATGTATATAATATATCAATATTATTAGTATTGCTTTGTAAACCTAAACTAAAGGATTACTGTATAAGATATCATTTATGTTAATTAATTTTATATCAAAGCTTTAACAAATACACACTGCAAGTCAACAATTCCATAGAAAATAGCAATAAGAGCATGACTGCAGCTGTGATCATAAGAAATAGATCATATAATCCTGTTTGAGTCAATCCAAAGTCATGGTCAACGTGGGCCCACTGACGTCTACTTCTTCCCCGCCCCAACTTTCTATCACCTCCCAACCCAAGTCGCCCTACAAAGTCAAGTCTCTTCCACGTCGCATTCACTCTTATTTTCCAAAGCTGTCACTCTCATCAGCAGCTGTGACTCAGTCATATGATTCAGGGGCCAACCCAAGCACCACTCCTCCACAGACGTCCCCTTCGGTTCTTCTCAGTTTCCTTCCGCTTTCCATCATCTCGTTGGATCACAAAGAAATGTCTTCTTGTCTTTGGTCATCATCCTCCTCCGTCCACGAAGCACGAGAATGGAAAATGTTGCTTGTTGCTTCTTTGGTTCTGCTACGAAGACCAGAGAGACAGATAAGAGGTCAAACATCTTCGATTCTTTTGTGTTCTCTTGGTTATCTTCTCACTCCACTTACGTGTTTGTTGAAGAGCCGGGAGAAATGAAGACGTATGTGGAACCCTTCTTCCTCCCTCTTCTCTTCTTGTGCTTCTCCTCCTGGCTTTCTTTGCATGGCTCTGCAGACACTTCCACCTCCCAACTCAGCCAAACGCAAACACGAATCATGGGGATTCTCTCCCGGAGCCTCCACAGCTCCTTACCCAACGCTAAATGGAACACGAGTGACCCAAATCCTTGTCGTTGGATAAGAGTCAAGTGCTCTTCTTCAGGAAACTCCTCGGTGGTCAAAAGCCTAGACCTCTCCGGCGTCGGCTTATACACCGCCTTCAACTCCTCGTCGGCTGCCAGATTCTTCGACCTACTGTGCCGCCTTGACTCTTTGGAGTCCCTCGACCTCTCTGCGAACTCTTTGACCGTCATCCCCGGGTTCTTCTTCCCCAACTGCAGCTTCTTGCATGGGCTGAAGCGACTCAATCTCAGCTCCAATATGTTATATGATGCTCTACAAAATTTCTCGAGTTTTAGTTCTTTGGAGACGCTGGATTTGTCTTACAATAACTTCGGTGGAGCAGTCGATTCGCAGTTAGATGGCCTCGCCAGATTGAAAAGCTTAAATCTTTCTGCGAATGGCTTCACCGGAAAGATGCCTGCTCTTGGGAAGAGCCAAGGATTGGAGGAACTGGTTCTGTCTGCGAATTCCTTCTATGGCCAAATCCCAAGTGACATCGGTGGTCATCAAAACCTGACCTTATTGGATCTAAGCCAGAATGACCTCTCTGGGTCGACTCCAGACGGGATCGGGAAGCTCTCTAAGTTGGAGACGCTGCTCCTTTCTTCTAATAGTTTGGGCGGGCAGATCCCCAGAAGCTTGTCCAACATCACGAGTCTCTCTCGATTTGCCGCCAATCAGAACTTCTTCATCGATAGCATACCTTCCGGAATTACCAAGTATGTCAGGCGTTTGGACCTCAGCTACAATAACCTTAGCGGCGAGATACCAGCGGACCTTCTGTCATCTCCTAATCTGGTGTCCGTGGATCTGTCATACAATAAGATTCAAGGTCCTATTCCTAATAATCTGTCTCAGAATCTCTACCGATTGCGGCTTGGTGGGAACTCACTCGATGGGACCATTCCAGAAACGATTGGGAAGCTCTCCAGTTTGACGTACTTGGAGCTGAATGACAATAATTTAGACTCGCAGATTCATCCACAGATCGGCGGCTGCAAGAATCTGACGCTCTTAAATCTTGCATCCAATCGTTTGCATGGCGAATTGCCGGAGGAGTTGGGTAGCCTTCAAAAGCTGGTTGTATTGAAGCTTCAAAAGAACAACCTCACTGGTGTGATCCCATCAGCAATTTCCAGATTAGAGAGTCTTTCGAACTTGATCTTAGAAGGTAATAATTTCGATGGTTCTATACCCGATACCATTGGTAGCATGTCATCTCTGATAGAACTGCGGCTGGGAGGCAACAGGCTGAGTGGAACAGTTCCTACAATGCCTGCTAACTTGAGGATAGCTCTTAACCTCAGTCATAACTTACTCAGTGGATCCATACCATCGTCTCTCGGTGCTTTAACAGAATTGGAGGTTCTTGATCTCTCAGACAATGGTTTTACTGGTGAGATTCCAAGGTTTTTAGCAGACATGAGAAGCTTGACACTGTTAAATCTGTCCAACAATTATCTTTCTGGAATTCGTCCTGCATTTGGAAATTATGTTACTGTCATCACCTCTGGGAACAGGTATCTCAATTACTCAACCGAAAGCCAAAACACATCGCTTGGGTCACGTAAGAGGAAGATCACCTTGGATGAAGCGATTGTCATTGCAACGTTCAGCAGCGGTATCATCGTCTCCTACTCGTTGGCGACAATCGTATACCATTGCTTGTATCAGTCAAAAAAGAGAGACCAAACTGTAAGGAATTCTATTTTAGACGGGTCCTCGCCTTCCTTTAGGCTCTTCATCGAAAGAGTACACAGACTCCAGCGTCAGGCCATGTACGTAGAAAATGATGATTCCGAACTCTCCTTGGAGACAGCAGAGTGATGTCACCCACTTGTTTAGCTGTTCTCAGAATCACCATAATATAAATAAATAAATAAATAAATAAATAAATAAATAAATATATATATATCTTATGTGATTTAGATAAGAAAAGAGATTTTGATTTAGGAAGAAAAAGCTGATAGTTGGTTTGTAAAATTAATTTTGATTATCATGATTTTATGATATGTCGATCTAAATACCATGCTCTCTAAATTGATGGGTGTAAATCTTTAAAATTTTATTCCTCAATTTTTCTTCATAATTTTTTATTTTTTCATATGATATTGATATCTTCTAATTAATCTAGAGAGAGTCACATTATAATTAGATTACTTTATAGTGGAATTTGGATCTAGTTTGCTTGTGATGTTTTTTCCTTTATGTTGAAGGATTTTCCATATATATCTTGTCTTTGGTTTGTTAAATTATTTATAATATATTTGTTACCGAATGATATTCTATTTGATATATATTAAGTGAAAAAAGTATATTCTAATGTTTATTGCTATTCCAGATTAAAGATTCTCTATATATTTAATCTTTTTCTAATGAAATGGTATCAGTGTAAGATTGTTTGGATTGTTCATGTGTGAATAAAATGGAGAATTTAGGTAGATCATGTTCAAATTAACAACAACTAATTATTCTATTTAGAAGCCCAAATACATTTTGTGAAGATTTGTATGATTTCATTGAAGGGTGGGAGGCTAAATCAAGTGACAAAACAGATAAAGATTGGAAAAAGATGAATAGAAAAAATATTGGTTTGATCAACAATAGATTGACAATAGTGTATTCTGTCATGTATCTCAGGAAACAAATGGATATTCTTTATGGATAAAATTGATAAATTTGTATAAGAGAAAAACATCACATAATACAATTTTCTTGGATAAATTTTTTTATTTGATATATAAAAATGAAAGTAATATGGATGAGCATATAAATGACTTCTAAGATATTGTGAATCAGTTGAAGAGTCTGTAAGTCAATATTGAAAGTTTCATTGAAAGTAATAGGCTTGTATTCTTCTTGGCACACTACTTGATAGTTGAAAACCTTTAATATTAACTATTAATAATTTTGCTCCTAATAATGAGTAAAATCTATTCAATGAACATGGATTTGCTCTCCAATCTGATGCACTTGTTATAGAAAAAAGAAAAAGAGATACCATTAGAAACTTTTAAGATTCTGAAAATTGTGATAAGTCAAGAGGAATGTGCAACTGCAGATCAAGAGAAATGCCATATGAAAAGAGTGTAGAATATTAAAAACGGAACAATCAAAAGAGCACAATGACAAAGAGAAAGAAAAGAAGATGCAACTGCAGCTGCATTTGATGGTGATTTTATTATTACATATTATTATAGTATAGTTAATCTCACATGCTATGATTCTACTTAGATTATTAATTCGGTTGCTTCATTTTTTCTTACAAGAATACACAGTTGATGATTTTGGTCATAAAAGAATGGGAAATGATGCAATGACAAAAATTATGTCATGGAAAAGATTTGTGTGGAAACTAATATTGGATACAAAATTATATTAAATAATGCGAGACAGGTTCTCAAAATGAGCCTTTAACTTAATATCTACGAGTGTACTTGATGATAAAGGTTATGTTTGTATTTTTGGTAATAAAAAATGAAAGCTCACTAAGGTAATCTTATGCTAGCTAAAGAAAAGAAAGATAATAACCTTTATTAAAAAGAAGCTTGTTCCTATGACAGGTATAAACTTACCCTCATTGTTCCTATGAAAATCAAATATTTTGGATTTAATTATGTCTTAATGTTAAAACTCTTAGTGGTGCTTTATATTTTATTATGTTTATTTGATGATTGTTCTAGAAATGTTTAAGCTTTTTCTTTGAAATATAAAGATCAAGTACTTATTATGTTTAAGTATTTTCATACCTATGTTGAAAATAAAATATGAAAGAAAGTTAAATGCGTCAGCTGATAATGGTAGAGAATATATAGGGTCATTTAAAATATATTGTAGAAAACATGGTATCTATCTTGAAAAGATAATTGCTAAAATATCAAAGCATAATGAAGTTAAAAGAGAATGAACCGCACAATTGATGAAATAATAAGAAGCATGTTCTTTCATGCTAAGCTTTCTATGTACTTTTACGATAAGCAATAAGAATTACAGTAGATTTGATTAATCTTTCGGATGTGCATAAGAGTACAGACCCAAAAGGATATTTCTTATAATCATTTAAGTGTATTTAGGTTTATGACATTTATTCATATTCCAAAAAATGAGTGATGATAAATCTAAATAATATATCATCTTTGGTTATGCATATGAAAATTTTGGTTACAGTTTATGAGATCGTAAAAATAAGAAAGTTATAAAAAATAAGGATATGATATTTTTTAAAATCATACTTATGAATATTTTGAGAAAATTCAGAAATTAAAGTTGAAAATCCTATAGATATAGGTCCAACGCCTCCTCTCACATTAGTTAGTGATAATAGTAGAGATAAATAGGAAGATCATAATGATATGCTCTCAAATGATGATGTCGATAAATATGTTGAGCAAGGCCTTCTAGAACCACAATCTAGACATCAATCAATCGAGAAGAAACATTGACATTTTCAAAGGTATTCTTCTCATGAATATGTATTACTTATTGACATGGGAGAGTAAAAAATTTACTAAGAGCTTATGTTTTACGAGTAGAAAGATAAATAGTTAAGTGTCATGTAAGAAGATATGAAATTCTTGCGTGAAAATCATACATTTGACTTAGTAAAATTACCTAACGAAAAAAAGCATCAAAGAACAAATGAGTGTTCAGATAAAAAAAAAAAAGAAAATAGCACATAGCTCGGATCCAAAGCAAGGTTAATTATGAAAGGATTTGGTTAAAAGAAAAGCATTGATTTTGAGGGAATTTTTTGCCCATGATCAGGATATCTTATATTCCGGTTGTTCTTGATTGACTATTAATTTAAACTTAGAGATTCAATAGCTTGATATGAAACTTATTTTCCTCTGTAGCGACTTGGAGGAGAAAATATACGTTCAACAATCTAAAGGGTTCAAAGTTAAAGATAAAAAAAATTTGATCTGCATGAAGAAGAGTTTATATGGACTTAAATATGAAGCAAGATAATGATATAAAATGATTAATTCTTGTATGACATAAATGAGTATGATAGGATTACTTTTGATTATTTTATTTATATACGATATTTTTTTATAATAATTTAATCATTCTATTGCTATACGTGGATGACATGTTAATTATCGTTTATGACACTAAGAAAATTACATATTTAAAAGGTGAGTTAAGCAATATTTTTGCTACGAAAGACTTAAGTTCGACAAAACATATTCTTGGTACAAGGATTATTCATGATAAAAAAAAAATGATAAACTTTGATTATCTCGATAGAAATGTATTGAAAAAGTTTTTGATAGATTTAACGTGAGTAGATAAAAATCTATTTGTTATGTACTTGCGGATCATTTAAAGTTAAGTTTGAGATAGTGTCCTATAAATGAGAAAGATAAAAGAAGATATGAACAAAATACCTTTTGCCTTACTAATAAATTGATTTATCTCCGATTCTAGAAAAGAATATTGAACAGCAGTTAGGTGAATATTAAGGTATCTCGGAGGCACTTCTATATTATGTTTATGCTTTGGCATTAAAAAATTTGTGTTAGTTAACTACATAAATATAGACATGACTAATGATATTGATTCTTGAAAGTCTACCTCTAATTTCTTGATGTCATTTTTAAGGGAGTAATATTTTAGTAGTCAAAATTATAAATATATGTTGCTTTATTTTGCAAAGTTGAGTATATATTTGTAACATAAGCTTGAAAAAGTATTTAAAAAGTGTTAGGACTCCAAAGAAGTTTATTTTATATTATAATAATCAAAATACTATTTATATAAAAAAAATTAACTTTTCATTCCAAATTCAAGAATATTAATGTCAGGTATTATTAGATTTGAGATATACTAGAGACAAGATATACTAGAGATGAGAAAATCCATACTGCTAATAATGGATCACATATAATGATAAAAGATAAATGATATAATGATTAAATCATTGTTTTCATAAAAACTTATAAGAGATAACAAATATATAAACTCTTCTCACACGGGGAGATTTATTGGGTGGGATCATGGGGTTAATTAAAATTTTAATTATAATCTTATATGGTTTAGATGAAAAACCCAAAAGGATAGTTGTCAGAAGAAAAGAGACTTTTATCTAGGAAAAAAAAATTCAACAATTGGTTTATGAAATTGATTCCGATTGATGTAGATTCTTAAGATTTTAATCTAGAGAGAGTGATATTATAATCTTATTATTTTATAATAGAAGTTGAATATAGTTTATTTAATATTTTATCACCAGTCTGATTAGTTGTATTGTTAAATTATTTGTAATATATTTTTTGATGTTAAATATATAAAAAATACATTTTGATGTTTATGGTTTCCGTAGATGAAAAAATCTCCACTAGATTTGAGAATATATATATATATATATATATATATATATATATATATATCAGTGATTTAAAAAGCGCTAGATGTCAAAAGGTGCCAAGGTCCAAAAACGCCCTAGCGCTCGCCCAAGCGCTCGCTCGAGCGAAGCGAGGCGTTAAAATATAAAAATATATAATATAATTAATAAATATAATTATTTAAAATTTTAAATAAAAATATGCTATTAAATTAAGAAAATCTAAGATACTTCCATGTAGGATCTTTTTTTGATACCATTGGAGACTCTGTTGAGTTGCTCTCTACACTTGTCATTTATGTTGAAATCTAACAATAATTTCAAATAAATAAAAATTAATAATATTAAAATTAAAATAATATATTATTAATCTATGAATGAAAATTAATCATTTCAAAATTCAAATAAACTTAATATTAAGAGTATACTGAGCCTGACGGAGAAAGGAAGCAGCGGCAAGCGGCGGCAGCGGCGAGCGGCGGCGGGAAAGGGAGCGGGAGGCGCGAGCAGAGGGAAGGCTCGCGGGAGGTGCGAGCAGCGGGAGGGCTCGCGGGAGGCGTGAGTAGTTGGGAGGGCTCGCGGGAGGCGCGAGCAGAGGGAAGGCTTGCGGGAGCCACGAGCAGCGGGAGGGCTTGCGAATGGGCTCGCGGGAGGCGTGAGCAACTGAAGGGCTCGCGGGAGGCGCGAGCAGTGGGAGGCGCAAGCAGCGACAGCGACGAGCAGCGGCAGCGGGAGCAAGAGCGACGAGCAGCGAGATCGGGAGCAGCAGCGGTAGCGGGTTAGGGTTATATCGATTTAGTTGGTTCGATTGAACCAACTAATAACCGAACCGGGACCGAACTAGACCTAAAATCCTGGTTCGATCGCCTTGGTTTACCCAGGCACTCGCCCGAAGTGCTCAGCGCCTGGGCTCAGGCGAGCGCCCAGGCGACGTCTGTTTGAAGTGCGCCGCCTGGGACATTAGCGAGGGGTTCGGGCCTCGCCTCGTCTCGCCCGAGCGCCTAGGCGAGCGCCCGAGCGCCTCTTTCAATCACTGATATATATATATATATATATAACAGTGCTGATAGTTGTTTGATGGTGAAGCGTGACGTACTTATTGTGATGCCATGACCAGGAGCATCCTCGTCTCAGTTCCCGTCTCCAAGTGTTCCTTGGTTGCAGTGTTGTTGTGAGACAAATGGCTCAGGGTTCGATTGCAAATAAAGCAATAACATGTAGTTCTTGGTGGATTCATTTACTTGCCTAAAAGGCTGTCAAATGATTGCACTAATTTATGCAGATTGGTCGATCATTAGTGTCAAGTGAAGACAATTATGGATACTGTTGAAAGTGATGGATGACATCGGTACTTCTTTCCTGGATTTTGCTACCCAACTTAACAACAGCTATTGCTAGCCATATGTAAGGTTGTCTAGTCGCACAACTTGATAACAGAGAGATTTTCTCTGATAAAAGAGAGATATTCTCAACTGTATAGCAGATGAGATTTCCTCAACTGCATGAGAAAATCTCTCTGCTCAGTTAAAGAAATATCCTCTTTCACTATGTATAAATAGACTTCACATGATACTACTTGAAGTGTGCCTTTTTGCTTTATCCTTATAATTTCATTCTTCATTCTCTCATTCTATCATGGTATCAGAGCTATCATGGTATCAGAGCGGCGTTCTCCTCTTTGAGTCTTTTAACCTCACCCATCAACTTCACGTCAGGCCATGGAAGCTGCTGCTGCATCATCATCTTCCCACCTTTCATTGCCGCCAGTGTCCCGTCACTGACCCTCTGCTCCAGATCTGCTAGATCTGCTCTGCTTCCGCGTGCTGGTCCATCGACCAGCTCCTGGCCTTCTCCCTCCAACGCCTCCGCCACCGTTGTCCTCGACTCCGACAACATTATCCTCACTACTTCCGAGAGGACCTTCTGGGTGCAGGCCTCCCAGCAGCCAGCATCCTTCTCTGCCTTCGCAGAGACAAGCAGCCTTCGGTAACTTTCCACGCTGCTGCCTCATTGCCAAGATTCTTCACTGTTGATCTATTGCACACAGATCTACAGTTGTCTTGCACAAAGCTGATCACGCCACTGGCTGCATCACTGCCCAGAGTCCCTCCTATAGAACTGTTGCATAGAAATCTACAGCTTTACACCATCTTGCATAGGTCTTTTCCTTCAACGAAGACCTTATTCTTTCACAGATCTTATTTGCCACCACCTCAGGTGACATTGATCTATACCAACACTTCTTTCTGATCATATCTTCCATATGTCATCATCATCTACCTCTGATGCTCCCATTACTGTTCCCGCAGGGAACCATAGTATCTTCCCACATACAAACCTTATCTCCATAAATGCAGCAACCCTCATCCCCTTCAAATTATCCAACGGTGGTAACTACGCATCATGGCGTGCTCAATTCTCTAATATACTATTTGGCTATGATCTTCTAGGCTATATCGATGGCTCTCTTCGTTGTCCACCGGCGATGCTCAACATCCCAAGCGCATCCAATCCAATACCAAATCCGGATCACAAACTATGGTTACGCCAGGATCGCCTCATTCTTCAAGCAATTCAAGCCTCGGTCATTGGATCCCTTGCCCCACTCATTTTTTCATGTGACACTGCTGCCGAAGCTTGGTGCAAGTTGCAAACCACCTTGGCCAATCGTTCTCGCACTCGCATGCTTAGTCTTCTATCCAGCCTCATGAAGATAAAACAAGAGGGAAGTAATATTGCTGATTATCTACATAACATAAAGGTTATCATCGATAACTTGGCCTTGGTAGGTCATTCCCTCAGTGATGAAGAAGTTACTGTTCATATCCTCAATGGCCTTGGAGACGAGTACAAGGAATTGGCAGCAGCAATACGGGCGCGTGATTCACCAATCACATTCGAAGAACTTTTCGACAAACTGATTGACTTTGAGATATATCTCAAGTGCGAGGACAAACCGCCAGGACCATCCATCACAGCTCAAGTCACTCAAAAAAGGAGGGGCAATTCGTATAACAAGATTGTCAACAAAGGTTTGATCAAGACACCTTCTGAACCTGTGAGCTCCAAACCAACTATTCCTCCTCCTCATCCTCAACATTCCAATCACAACAACTAAGGTGGCTTCTTCAATCATCCGCAGTCCTGGCGCCCTCACTACACAAACCAACAAAGAATTGTTTGCCAACTATGTGATAAAGTCGGTCACTCTGCAAAGGTCTGTCGATCTCGACCCAGACTTCATGCTCAATCACATTGGCCTCAAGCAAATCTCACGACTACTCCAACGACCAGTGATCATAATTGGATTGTGGACTCTAGCACATCCCACCACATCACCTCAGATCTCCAGAACTTGTCCATCCACAACAACTATGGTGGCACTGAGGACATCATCATCGGTGACGATAAAGGAATTCCTATTACTCATACGGGTTCTACATTGCTTAATTCACATACCACAACCTTTACACTCGATGATGTTTTATGTGCACCTTACATTAAACGAAATCTCATTTCCGTTTCTCAATTTTGCAAACAAAATAATACCTCTATTGAATTCTTTCCTAACTCTTTTCTTGTTAAGGATTTGAGCACGGGGGCATCATTGGTCCAAGGCCAGAGTAAGGACAATGTTTATGAATGGCCGTCACTTCCACAAATAAAACAGCCCACTGCTTACTCCTCCGTTGCAGCTTCAATCGATGTGTGGCATCGTCGTCTCGGTCTTCCCTCTCTCCCTATCCAAAATAAATTACTTTCTCGTTATTCTCTTCCTACTCTTACAAATAATAGGGTTGTCACTTATTGTGATGCTTGTCTTCATAATAAAAGTCATAGACTTCCTTTTAGTGTTTCCTCTATATCATGTTCTAAACCATTTGAAATTATTTATACTGATGTTTGGGGCCCTGCTCCTATCACTTCTTTTGACAAGTTTAGCTTTTATGTTATTTTTGTCGACTATTTTACTAAATACACATGGCTATATCCTCTTCGTCATAAATCAGAAGTTTCAAAAATCTTTACCAACTTTAAAAAGCTGGTTGAAAACTTCTTTCAGTCTACAATTAAAACAGTCTACTCTGATGGTGGAGGTGAATTTCAAGCCCTCACTTAAGTCACCCCCACACACTCCTCAACTAGTTGGCTCTACTGAACGTAAACATCAACATATCGTAGAAACTGGTCTCATACTTCTACATCAAGCCTCCATGCCACCAACTTTTTGGTCCGCCGCCTTTCAAACTGCTGTCTACCTTATTAATCGTTTGCTCACTCCAGTTCTTCAATACCAGTCTCCATTTGAAAAACTATTTTTCAAATCCCCAAACATTCAAAAACTCAGAATATTTGGTTGTTTATGTTATCCGTGGCTACGTCCCTATGCCCCACACAAGTTAGCGCCAAGATCTAAAGCTTGCATCTTCATAGGATATTCTCTTGAGCATAATGCCTTTCGGTGCTACGAACCACAATATCAAAAAGTCTTTATTTCACGGCATGTTGTTTTTGTTGAATCTGCCTTTCCATTTCAAAACCATGAATCTCCTACCACTCCGACAAATATTCATTCCTGGAGTATACATTCGATCCCCTCAAACGAACCTCCTCCCACACCATCCAGTCCTATTGTTGAAGATCCACACTCTTTTGTTCTCCCGGTTCAACAACTCTCCACTCCCCCCATTCCTTCTCCCCTTCCTTCTTCACAAGTCTCCCCTACCACTGAAGTCGTATCCTCAGAAACACAACAACTTTCTTTACCTAGTGCCATCGATGTATCTCACCCTCTCTTGCATCCTGTCGATACCTCTCCACCACTCTTACCAATAACACAACCTGCAGTTCCTAGCCATCCAATGACAACACGCTCAAAAAGTGGTATCTTTAAACCACGTCAGGTTCTCGACCTCCATACTATCACCAATTCTTCTCTTGAGACCAGTGAACCCACCACAATTACTCAAGCACAAAAATCTTCACATTGGCGTCAAGCTATGTGTGAAGAATATGATGCTCTTCTACATAACTCCACATGGACTCTTGTACCCTCTCATCCTGCACAAAATATCATCGGGTGTAAATGGGTATTCCGAATTAAGCGAAATCCCGACGGGTCCGTTGCTCGATATAAAGCACGATTAGTAGCCAAAGGGTTTCATCAACGACCTGGAGTTGATTTTACAAAGACTTTTAGTCCTGTAGTTAAACCCACAACAATTCGGCTTATTCTAAGTTTGGCCATCTCTAGAGGTTGGAACTTACGACAACTGGACGTTAACAATGCCTTTTTACAGGGGACTCTAACTGAAGATGTCTTTATGTAGCAACCCCCTGGCTTTGTTCATCACCAGTATCCGAGACATGTTTGCAAATTACAAAAAGCCATTTATGATCTCCGTCAAGCTCCCAGAGCTTGGTATACTGAACTTGGATCGTTTCTGATATCAATTGGCTTCATCAACTCCAAGTCTGACACCTCTTTATTCCTCCGACAACATCATGGCAATACAATATATCTTCTAGTTTATGTAGATGATATTATTGTTACAGGCAATGATCCCTTGGAGGTTCAGACATTTTTAAATCAATTGGCTGATCGATTCTCCCTCAAAGACTTAGGACCATTGAGCTACTTTCTGGGAATGGAAGCAACATTTACATCCTCCGGTCTCTTCCTCTCTCAAAGAAAGTATATTCAAGACTTATTATCAAAGACAAATATGCAGGATGCGAAAGTAGTTGCTACTCCTCTCTCTACTAGTGAATCACTCAAATTATGTGATGGCAGCCCTACCACGGACTCAACTCAATACCGGCAAGTACTTGGCTCCTTACAATACTTGGCTCTCACCCGTCCAGATATCTCATTTGCAGTCAATAAATTATCTCAATACATGCACCACCTTCTGCTATATATTGGTCTGCGGTTAAACGAATTTTGCGATATCTTAAAGGGACCCTTGATCATGGTCTCTTTCTCCGCAAAACCACTCAACTTCATCTCCATGCTTTTGCTGATGCTGATTGGGCGGGAAACTTTGATGATAGAACCTCCACGTCAGGGCATGTCATCTTTCTTGGGTCTAATCCAATCAGCTAGAGTTCTAAGAAGCAAAAGACAGTGGCCCGGTCTACAACTGAAGCTGAATATCGTGCTATTGCTACCACTACTGCTGAACTCAACTGGATCACAAATCTCCTCTCACAAATCTCCTCAAGTAACTCAAAGTTAGCTTTACTCATACTCCTACAATATATTGTGACAATGTTGGAGCTACCTACTTATGTGTCAATCCAGTGTTCCACTCGCGCATGAAACACATCGCCATCGACTTTCACTTCGTGCGAGATCAAGTTGTCAGACATCAACTTCGTGTCTCTCATGTCCATACGACTGATCAACTTGCAGACTCACTCACGAAGCCTCTAGCCCGCAAACTATTTTTGTTTCATCGATCCAAGATCGGTATCCTTGATAGGAGCTCGATCTTGCGGGGGCATGATAACAGAGAGATTTTCTCTGATAAAAGAGAGATATTCTCAACTGCATAGCAGATGAGATTTCCTCAAATGCATGAGGAAATCTCTCTGCTCAGTTAAAGAAATATCCTCTTTCACTATGTATAAATAGACTTCACATGATACTACTTGAAGTATGCCTTTTTGCTTTATCCTTATAATTTCATTCTTCGTTCTCTCATTCTATCACAACTGACTAAGTAGATGCAGAGTTAGGACTGTTTCTATTCTTTTTATTGCAGAAGAAACGTGTTCTGATTTTTAGATTTGAATATTTTAAAGAATTTTTTTTTATTTGTTTAGTCGAGTGTTTTTTTTTTTGTTACTTTTTGGAATAAAAAAAAGAGATGACTCTTTGACCCTCTTCCTCACCTATGTAAGAAGTTATTTTTACCTTCGTCTTACCGTTCAATCACCTCCATCAACTCTCTCAATGTATTCTCCTATTCAGTAAATTTTGATACTATCAATTTTCTCATCAAATTGATAACGATGTATGCAAAAGAGAAAAGGGATGAGTGTGATAAGACTTTATGATAGAATGAAAATGATAGACGACAATGAGAGAATGTGGAAAGATGATGAGTCACAAAAGAAAATCAAGATAATCTCATCTTTTACTATATATATATATATATATATATATATATATATATATATATATATATATATATATATATATATATATATATATATATATATATATATATATATATATATATATGAGAACTCTTTATTTATGTTGCCAAAGTTAACATGAACTATTTCATGGGGAGTGATCTTTTTTTTTTCGTTCTAAATGCAGCAGATAATGCAAAGCATAATGTGAAGCCTTTTCTAGGAGTGTCCCTCTCCATGGGGTAGTGTCTCGTCGATAAGACTTCTTACCTGCTTTCATCTACGACGACTCTTTGAACTGCACCGATGCTTTTGTCTAAAACCTCTGCAGTGGAACAGTACGAGAACAAGAGATGAATATAAAGGACGGCATCCATCGATCTCATGCAAGTGAAAGATATCCCACCTTGCTACCTAGAAAGGATTAGAGAGCAAGAGATGGACATAAAGGACAGCATCCATCTCATCTCAAGGAGGTGAAAGATATCCCACCTTTCCACGTAGAAAGGATTAGAGAGCAAGAGATGGGACATAAAGGACTTCGTCCGTCTCATGAGAGTGCAGGATATCCATCTTTCCACTTGGAAAAGGAGCTCTATTATTTGAGAAGATAGAAGTATTAATTCATGCTAAGCTATTTGGACTTTCTTAGTACCTAAATCTTTCTTAGAAGAAACCTATGTGTGCCAACAATAAATTGAAGTCTTGTTCCGTTTTCATCCACACTTGCACCTCTCTCTCTCTCTCTCTCTCTCTCTCTCTCTCTCTCTCTCTCTCTCAAACACTATAAAGATCAAACTAAAGTATCGATGCACGAATTACTTCGTGGTCGATCTTCAAGCTCTTTCTTCCATATCCTTTCTCCAGTCTCCTGTTGTAGCATGGGAGGAGGAACTGCCAACCTCCCAACTGGCTTTCGCTTCTTACCCTCCGATGAAGAGCTCGTCGTCCATTTCCTCTACCGCAAGGCTGCTGTCCTTCACTGCGAGCCTGATGTCATCCCCAGCATCGATCTCCATGAATGTGCCCCATAGTACCTAAATGGTTTGCATATATACTATCCTCGTGCTTTACGTTTCAGTTTAGATACATTGGTTTATGCCCTTCATTTTTAGGTAAAGCTCTTCAAGGAGGTGACCGATTCTGGTGCTTCTTCACAAGGAGAAAGCAAAACAGAGCCGATAAGATCATAACATGCAGTAATAAGGATGCTGCTATGAAGAAAACTCTCAGGTATTATTACATTGGCCAACCTCCGGAGGGTATCAAGACCAACAGGGTAATGCATCGGTACCATTTACTGGATGGCATTCTCGGTTCTAGTCCTAGTGGAGGAAGCTCAAGCAGCACCAGTACCAGAGGGAAGAGACGACGAGCAGTATGTACGTACTACTATCACGCTAGCCAACTCAACTTTTATGTTCGATCGAACTCTCTTCCTTCAACTCTTCCAGATCTTCCATGATCACTAGGAACTCTACAGATGGGTCATACGTCGAGTGCATGAGTCGACCAGCAGCTCACAGACGAGCTTTCGTGGCTCGAAGAGGTACTCCTATCCCTGGATGATCTCGATGAAGTATGCTTGCCAAATTAAGACAGCAATACCTTAAACCTTCAATGAGGTGCAGTGTCATGTACGCACTTACTCTTCCAATAAATCCACACTTCTCTGTTAGATATGCCACTAAGCCTAATTCATATGGACCTTGCCTTATCGATGTCGTCGTTATGTGCCGGAGGATAAGCAATTTGGGAGCATTGAGGCCTTATTTCCCCCCAAATTTGGAGCTCTTGATGTGTCACGATCACGACAAAACATGGATTAGACATGCTATTGGAATCGATTGGGTATCATAAGCTCATTTTATTGATTCTTATTGAAAATACCGAAAGCGTGCTGCAGCTTCAATGATATGGACCAACGACAAGACCAAAGCAAGCAACCATTACTACACCCCAACAAAAACGACAGGAAGACAAGCTCTCACAAGAGTAGCTTAAGACCACACCGAACGGAGGCAGCTTAAAACTTAGAAGACGCCTCTACAAGAGTAGACTACTTATTTTCCCGAAACGAATTCCATGAACTATGCCATTGCTGCTGTGATCCTTCATGCGTTCAGTTCGGGGGAACTCGGAACTTGTCGTATCGGGCTCCGATCTCGTTTAGTTTCTTCAGTCCGATCAAACTGTTGAACTCCTCGAAGGTGGTAAGCTTGTGGAGTTGGTCTCTGCTGGTGCCTTCTTCCTTCATCACTTTGAGGACGTCGATCAACGCGCGAGCCGACGCGTAGACGGCGGTGGTGGAGTGCACTATGAGGTGGAATCCCAGTTCCTTGAGCTCCTGTGGCGTGTGCAGGGGGGTGTACCCGCCCTCCAGCATGTTGGCAGCCCTGAAACCATTGGTACGCTTGCAGACCTCCCTCATCTCGTCGTCGCTCCGCGGTGCCTCCACGAAGCACGCATCTGCTCCTGCCTGCATAAGGTCAAGCGGAGAGTATGCTCGTCAGAGAAGCCTATCCGACGGAATTGGAGCTTCAATCGATCGATATTTGCATAAACAGAGTAATCGATGGATACCTCCATGTAGAGGTTAGCCCGTGCAATGGCGTCAGATAGGCCACCGGCGGTTGCACGAGCATCAGTTCGAGCGATGAGAAAGAAGTCAGAGTCCCCAATGGCTTCTCTTGCGGCTGCTATCTTTGCGGCATGCTCATGAGCAGGTATCACCTAACATAAGCGCAGTTTAATGCATATTATATACAGTGGGATAATGTAAGAAGAGTTGATATACGTTTCCCAGCTCAGTCGTACCTGTTTACCCTGCATATGTCCTGGTTGCCAGAGAAACAGAGAAAAATGCCAGTGAGATGGATGGATTCCATAGAAAACAACTCAAAGTATACATAGTAGCAGACAGAAACCAGAAAGATCTGAGAGTTAAAAGATCGATGTTCTCTTACCACACTTCTTCGGCCAAACTTGATCCTGGAATCAATGCGAAAGAAGAAAGAAGTTAGTTCTGAGATATAGAACAGGTCAGAGCAGACTGCAGTTCTCCGCGTACCTCGAGAAACAAGCCAGCAGCACCAGTAGTCATAAAATCTCTAACAGTCCTTTGCACATTGAGAGCGTTGCCACCTCCCGTGTCTGTAATATCATATAAATTTAGTTGAAATGTTAGTTTGCTTTGACAAGTTGAGATACAATTCATGTGATTAGCAAATTCAACAAGTTAATGTTCCTACAATTAGAAAGCTAACATTTTTATATCACCCTTAATTTATCCGATTTCATTCAATCTTCTGATCGTGTTCATCTTTCATAATTTTGGGAATATCCATATTCTAAAACATCAAAAATTGACTTTTGATGACAATTTTAGCTCATCTCGGTTGACAAAACCGAAACAGAGCCACAATATAAGATTTTGAGCCAAGAAAGTGGACCTTTCCAGCATTCTCAAAAATGAAAGCTGGAAAATATACTCCACAGGGAGATAATTAACAAGATCAGTACCAGCGTCGACGATGAAGGCAACGTTAGGAGCCGCGGCACAAATAGCTCGAGCTGCGTCCGCCATCTCCGGCGGTCTGTGATTATTCCACCAAGAAAGAAAGGGTCGTAAGGAACGAAGGAAACGTAATAGGCGCACTGGTACGGAAAGGAAGAGAGACATACGTGAGGAGGCCGATATCGGGCATCCCGAGGCGGGAGGCGGAGACGGCGTAGCCGGAGATGAAGCCGGCGCGGAAGCCCAAGCTCTGGAGGACGGCCGCCGAGAGCGCGTCGTAGATCCCCGGCATCAGCACGATGCCTTCCTCCTCGATGAGGCGGTGCATGCGCGTCTTCCTGGGGCCGTTCACTGCCACGCTCACTGTGGAGTTCGCCATCTCTGCCGGTCCGAGTTCCTGATGCTGGTGAGCGCTGGACTTGGAGGAAGAGCGGAGCGAGGGGGCTCGGATTTATAGGGGGCCACCGAGGGATGAGCGACGGGGTCCGCACTCCGCCTAACCGTAAGCTGCCAAGCAGGCCGAGGCCAACGGCAGAGATCTTTTCGTGCTCGAACAGGATCTTATGTTGTCCGTCCGATGCCCCACGAGGCGGCATGGGTGTGAACCCTTTTATTAAACGTGAAATCTCGCGTGGGAAGGAATACTATACGCAAGGAGACCAATGGACTGTACCCGACTCGCCAACCTGGCCATGCGGTCATCGACTACTCTGAGCCAGTTCGGGACCCACAACCGAGGTCATCGGATCCTCCAACCACGGTACGGTACAGTTACCAGAGACGTAATCCCATCACGCACCCTCGACTGCGTACCGTGGCTGCATGAGCAGGGAGGCACATGGTGGAGGTCCGGACACCGACAGTCGCGGTAGATCCATCACGATGTCACCTACGACAAATAGATCCCTTGCTGCAACATGTGATTCATGGAACCATGCACGATATGATCTCACCAGCCTGTAAATACACGTATTGTGTTGGTATTTAATCATGTCTCCTCGCACCCATCGCATAACTTATTGCTCCTATCGGCTGTATGCGTGATAACTGGAAACAATGGAAATTGAATATGATTGTAGACCAGATCGAATGAAACAGCCTCTCGATGGCGTCAAGTAGCGAGTCCAATTTCTAATTGCGGGTGATGTTGGTGATCGTGATGTCCATCCTAAGATCTACCATGTGATTCATGGAGGGCTGCACAACGTGATGTAGACAGCCTGTATGGCGTATGCTACGTTTATCCCTACGTTAAACTATGTCGAATCATGCTGTCCTCACTCGACCATCATGCAGTCTACTTGAGTCTCGTGCACTTGCAATGAAAGAATGCCAGCTCTCTCTCTCTCTCTCTCTCTCTCTCTATAAACTTGGACGGTGTGGCTGAACAGGTGAGTATGACAAGATCCACGTTTAAAAGATCAATCTCCAAATAAACAAGTGCTAACGTTAGGTGGATGTTCCATGAAGCAGATCTGTCGAACTCAAGTGTGAGATCAGATCTTGGAGAGAACTTATCGACTGGAACTTTGGAGGAAAACAGTAAGATAATATTTTGTGTAGTATAACTAAAAGACTATTAATTAAGCTCTATGGAGTTATCACGTATATGTAATCCTCTTGTGGAGTTGCTTTGTGTCCATCTTTCTTTGTTTCTCTTCTTTGAGCTGAAGTTGTACATGTGAAAAGTTTAGGGATACTTTAACCAAAAAGACAAACCCTAATAACCTTTTGTTTTTGGTTTGTGTGGGGATCAAAGAGTGTCGAAGACGTGAAGCTTTTTCTTGTTAACCTGATATTGCATGCAATGAATGCTTAATTGAATTGAGGAAGCATTTGTTAGTATGAATTGTATTTTTTTTGGGGTCAATTATCAACGCCAACTTTCCAAGCTTTTTTTTACTCCCAATTAGTGCTTGTGTTTTCTGTTCTTTTTTTTGGGGGGAGGCATAAACCAAAGTATTGCAGTAGAGAAAATTTTTGAGGCTCAAGTGGTGCATTGGCATGCATGTAAAATTACACTTACCAACGTGACAAATAGATTCGATTGTGGATGCTCTTAAATGTTAAAGATGAGCCCTCATCGTCTTTAATTGGTTCCACTTATAAACAAGTTGAGAAATTCATCATTTAATTGTCCCAAGGGAATTATTCTAATTTTTCAAATAAATTATATTTTCATTTTTTCATTCTTATTATTGGTGAACAATGTTTTAGTAGTCTAGTTGATGTTAAAAGAATTAAGTTTAATTAAAAGAAATAATTGAAACATATCTCATGATCAAATCACATGGGGAAAAATAATTATAACTTCTAAAATTTAATGAGAATGAAGTGGTTATAGTATAAGAAAGATTACTATGAAGAATGAGATTATGAAAATAATAAAATACTAGTAAATTAGATCAATTACATGTGTATATATGAATATAATCTTAATAATTGAGTTTTATAACTTGACTCTATAAATAGATGAGTTTTATCATGAGAGAGAGAGAGAGAGAGAAAAGATTAGTGTAGAGACTTATTTATAAGAAATAAAAAAATTAGTTTACCTTTTATTTTATCCCTCAATTCTTTTTCTTTAACTTTCTTTATCTTATCTTTTCTTTCTCCTATTAAAGTAGTATCAGAGCTAAATTAAAATAACTAATAGCATGCAACTTCAAATGCGTCACATTACGTAACACAACTATGAAAATTGAAACATACAAATGAAGATCTTGTTTGAATCACAAGATATATAAGAGGTGATAGAGAGAGGCTATAAGGAGTCTCAAGATGATCTCATCCTTAAGCTAAAAAGATTTCTTGAAAGATATGACGAAAAAAGACAAGAAGATGCTCTTCCTCATTTACCAAGGGTTAGACGAAAGTAACCTTGAGAAAATGTGAGAAAATTTAAAATATTACAAATGAATAAGTTTAAAACTATTTCAGATTATTTTATAAGTTTTTACTATTGCTAATCAACTAAGAAGAAATAATGAGAATCTAGAAAATATATGTATGATCAAAAAAGCATTTTAATCACTACATGAAAAGTGTAGATTACTCAAAGAATTTAGACCAAGTGACTAGTAATGAGTTAATAGATTCTTTGTAAGCATATGAATATTTAATCAATAAAAAATCAAATACTATGGAATAAGTTCAAAGCTAACTTTGAAAGAAAAAAATGAAAGCTCAAGTGATCGTGGTTGTGGAAAAGGCCGAGGATGTGAAAGAGACTATGGTCATCATAGAGGATATGATTAAGGAGAAAGAGTAAGAAATAATAAAAAAGATCAAAATTCAAAATAAAAATAAGAAAGAGGAGATATAAGAGGCGAAAGGTATAATTATTCCAAATTGAAAGCGATTATTATAAAAAAAAATTATCATTACTCTTGTGAATGCTATTATAACAAAAACAATTAAGTTGAAAAGAAGAAAGAAGATTCTTTTTTCTTACTAGCCCTTAAAGAAGAAAATATCATCATACAAATTAAGTGGAACTTGGACACTAGAGCTAGTAAGCATATGTGTGATTATTTTATAAGTTTTTACTATTGTTAATCAACTAAGAAGAAATAATGAGAATCTAGAAAATATATGTATTACTAAAAAAGCACTTTAATCACTACATCAAAAGTTTAGGTTACTCAAAGAATTTAGACCAAATGACTATTAATGAATTAATAGATTCTTTGTAAGCAGATGAATATTTAATCAATAAAAAAATCAAATGCTATGGAATAAGTTCAAAGCTCACTTTGATAGAAAAAAATGAAAGATCAAGTGATCGTGATTATGGAAAAGGCCGAGGATGTGAAAGAGGCTATGGTCATCATAGAGGATATGATTAAGGAGAAAGAGGAAGAAATAATAAAAAAGATCAAAATCCAAAATAAAAATAAGAAAGAGGAGATATAAGAGGCAAAATGTATAATTATTTCTAAAGTTGAATGCGATTATTATAAAAAAAAATGATCATTACTCTTGTGAATGCTATTATAACAAAAACAATTAAGTTGAAAAGAAGAAGATTCTTTTTTCTTATTAGCCTGTAAAGAAGAAAATATCATCATACAAATCAAGTGGAACTTGAACACTATAGCTAGTAAGCATATGTGTGATTATTTTATAAGTTTTTACTATTGTTTATCAACTAAGAAGAAATAATGAGAATCTAGAAAATATATGTATGATCAAAAAAACACTTTAATCACTACATGAAAAGTTTAGGTTACTCAAAGAATTTAGACCAAATGACTATTAATGAGTTAATAGATTCTTTGTAAGCATATGAATATTTAATCAATAAAAAAATGAAATGCTATGGAATAAGTTCAAAGCTCACTTTGAAAGAAAAAAAATGAAAGCTCAAGTGATCGTGATTGTGGAAAAGGTCGAGAATGTGAAAGAGGCTTTGGTCATCATAGAGGATATGATTAAGGAGAAAGAGGAAGAAATAATAAAAAAGATCAAAAATCAAAATAAAAATAAGAAATAGAAGATATAAGAGGTGAAAGGTATAATTATTCCAAAGTAGAATGCGATTATTACAAAAAAAAATGATCATTACTCTTGTTAATGCTAATATAACAAAAACAATTAAGTTTAAAAGAAGAAAGAAGATTGTTTTTTTATACTAGCCCGTAAAGAAGAAAATATCATCGTACAAATCAAGTGGAACTTGGACACTAGAGCCAGTAAGCATTTGTGTGATTATTTTATAAGTTTTTACTATTTTTAATGAATTAAGAAAAATAATAAGAATCTAGAAAATATATGTATGATCAAAAAAGCACTTTAATCACTACATGAAAAGTTTAGGTTACTCGAAAAATTTAGACCAAATGACTATTAAAGAGTTAATAGATTCTTTGTAAGCATATGAATATTTAATCAATAAAAAAAATCAAATGCTATGGAATAAGTTCAAAGCTCACTTTGAAAGAAAAAAATGAAAGCTCAAGTGACCGTGGTTGTGGAAAAGACCGAGGATGTGAAAGAGGCTATCGTCATCATAAAGGATATGATTAAGGAGAAAGAAGAAGAAATAATAAAAAGATCAAAATCCAAAATAAAAATAAGAAAAAGGAGATATAAGAGGCGAAAGGTATAATTATTCTAAAGTTAAATGCGATTATTAAAAAAAAAAAACTCTTGTGAATGCTATTATAACAAAAACAATTAAGTTGAAAAGAAGAAAGAAGATTCTTTTTTCTTACTAGCTAATAAAGAAGAAAATATCATCATATAAATCAAGTGGAACATGGACACTAGAGATAGTAAGCATATGTGTGATTATTTTATAAGTTTTTACTATTGTTTATCAACTAAGAAGAATTAATGAGAATCTAGAAAATATATGTATGATAAAAAAAGCACTTTAATCACTACATGAAAAGTTTAGGTTACTCAAAGAATTTTAACCAAATTACTATTAATGAGTTAATAGATTCTTTGTAAGCATATGAATATTTAATCAATAAAAAAATCAAATGCTGTGGAATAAGTTCAAAGCTCACTTTGAAAGAAAAAAATGAAAGCTCAAGTGATCGTGGTTGTGGAAAAGGCCGAGGATGTGAAAGAGGCTTTGGTCATCATAGAGGATATGATTAAGGAGAAAGAGAAAGAAATAATAAAAAAATCAAAATCAAAAATAAAAATAAGAAAGATGAGATATAAGAGGCGAAAGGTATAATTATTCCAAAGCTGAATGCGATTATTACAAAAAAATAATGATCATCACTCTTGTGAATGCTATTATAATAAAAAAAATTAAGTTGAAAAGAAGAAAGAAGATTCTTTTTTCTTACTAGCTAGTAAAGAAGAAAATATCATCATACAAATCAAGTGGAACTTGGACACAAGAGATAGGAAGCATATGTGTGATTATTTTATAAGTTTTTACTATTGTTAATCAACTAAGAAAAATAATGAGAATTTAGAAAATATATGTATGATCAAAAAAGCACTTTAATTAGTACATGAAAAGTTTAGGTTACTCAATTCTTTAGAACAAATGACTATTAATGAGTTGATAGATTCTTTGTAAGCATATTAATATATAATCAATAAAAGAATCAAATGCTATGGAATAAGATAAAGGCTAAATTTGAAAAAAAAAATGAAAGCGCAAGTGATCGTGGTTGTGGAAAAAGCCAAGGATGTGAAAAAGGCTATGGTCATCATAGAGGATATGATTAAGGCGAAAGAGGAAGAAATAATAAAATGATCAAAATCCAAAATAAAAATAAGAAAGAGGAGATATAAGAGACGAAAGGTATAATTATTCAAAAGCTGAATGCGATTATTACAAAAAAAAAATGATCATCACTCTTGTGAATGCTATTATAATAAAAACAATTAAGTTGAAAAGAAGAAAGAAGATTATTTTTTCTTACTAGCAAGTAAAGGAGAAAATATCATCATACAAATCAAGTGGAACTTAGACACTAGAGCTAGTAAGCATATGTGTGATTATTTTATAAGTTTTTACTATTGTTAATCAACTAAGAAAAAATAATGAGAATCTAGAAAATATATATATGATCAAAAAAGCACTTTAATTACTACATGAAAAGTTTAGGTTACTCAAAAAATTTAGAAAAATGACTATTAATGAGTTGATAGATTCTTTGTAAGCATAAGAATATTTAATCAATAAAAGAATCAAATGCTATGGAATAAGTTCAAAGCTAAATTTGAAAAAAAAAAAAGAATGCGCAGGTAATCGTGATTGTGGAAAAAGACAAGGATGTGAAAGAGGCTATGGTCATCATAGAGGATATGATTAAGGCGAAAGAGGAAGAAATAATAAAATGATCATAATCGAAAATAAAAATAAGAAAGAGGAGATATAAGAGGCGAAAGGTATAATTATTCCAAAGCTGAATGCGATTATTACAAAAAAAAAATGATCATCACTCTTGTGAATGCTATTTTAATAAAAACCATTAAGTTGAAAAGAAGAAAGAAGATTCTTTTTTCTTACTAGCTAGTAAAGGAGAAAATATCATCATACAAATCAAGTGGAACATAGACACTAGAGTTAGTAAGCATATGTGTGATTATTTTATATGTTTTTACTATTGTTAATCAACTAAGAATAAATAATGAGAATCTAGAAAATATATGTATGATAAAAAAAGTATTTCAATCACTACATTAAAAGTTTAGGTTACTCAAATAATTTTAACCAAATGACTATTAATGAGTTGATAGATTCTTTGTAAGTTTATGAACATTTAATCAATAAAAAAATCAAATGTTGTGGAATAAGTTCAAAGCTCACTTTGAAAGAAAAAAAACGAAAGCTCAAGTGATCATGTGGAAAAGACCGAGGATGTGAAAAAGGCTATGGTCATCATAGAGGATATGATTAACGAGAAAGAGAAAGAAATAATAAAATATATCAAAATCCAAAATAAAAATAATAAAGAGTATATATAAGAGGCGAAAGGTATAATTATTCCAAAGTTGAATGCGATTATTACAAAAAAAAATGATCATTACTCTTATGAATGCTATTATAACAAAAACAATTAAGTTGAAAAGAAGAAAGAAGATTCTTTTTTCTTACTAGCCAGTAAAGAAGAAAATATCATCATACAAATCAAGTGGGACTTGGGCACTAGAGCTAGTAAGCATATGTGTGATTATTTTATATGTTTTTATAATTGTTATTCAATGAAGAAGAAATAATGAGAATCTAGAAAATATATATATGATAAAAAAAGTACTTTAATCACTACATTAAAGTTTAGGTTACTCAAAGAATTTAGACCAAATGACTATTAATGAGTTAATAGATTCTTTGTAAGCATATGAATATTTAATTAATAAAAAAATCAAATGCTGTGGAATAAGTTCAAAGCTCACTTTGAAAGAAAAAAAACGAAACCTCAAATGATCGTTATTGTGGAAAAGGCCGAGGATGTGAAAGAGGCCATGGTCATCAAAGCGGATATGATTAAGGAGAAAAAGAAAAAAATAATAAAAAAGATCAAAATCCAAAATAAAAATATGAAAGAGGATATATAAGTTGCGAAATGAATAATTATTCCAAAGTTGAATGCGATTATTACAAAAAAAAAATTACCATTACTCTTATGAATTCTATTATAACAAAAACAATTAAGTTGAAAAAAAGAAAAAGATTCTTTTTTCTTACTAGCAACTAAATTAGAAAATATTATCATACAAATCAAGTGGTACTTGAACACTAGAGCTAGTAAGCATATGTGTGATTATTTTATAAGTTTTTACTATTGTTAATCAAATAAGAATAAATAATAAGAATCTAGAAAATATATGTATGATAAAAAAAGCACTTTAATCACTAATGAAAAGTTTAGGTTACTTAAAGAATTTAGACCAAATGACTATTAATGCGTTAATAGATTCTTTATAAGCATATGAATATTTAATCAATAAAAGAATTAAATGCTATGGAATAAGTTCAATGCTAAATTTGAAAGAAAAAAATGATAGCTCAAGTGATCGTGGTTGTGGAAAAGGTCGAGGATGTGAAAGAGGTTATGGTCATCATAGAGGATATGATTAAGGAGAAAGAGGAAGAAATAATAAAAAGATCAAAATCAAAAATAAAAATAAGGAAGAGGAGATATAAGAGGTAAAATGTATAATTATTCCAAAGCTGAATTCGATTATTATAAAAAAAAAATGATCATCACTCTTGTGAATGCTATTATAATAAAAAAAATTAAGTTGAAAAAAAGAAAAAAGATTTTTTTTTCTTACTAGCTAATAAAAAAGAAAATATAATCATAGAAATCAAGTGGAACAAGGACACTAGAGATAGTAAGCATATGTGTGATTATTTTATAAGTTTTTACTATTGTTAATAAACTAAGAAGAAATAACGAGAATTTAGAAAATATATGTATGATCATAAAAGCACTTTAATTACAACATGAAAGGTTTTGGTTACTCAAAGAATTTAGAACAAATGACTATTAATGAGTTGATAGATTTTTTGTAAGCATATTAATATTTAATCAATAAAAAATCAAATGCTATGGAATAAGTTCAAAGCTAAATTTGAAAAAAAAAAAAAAAAATGAAAGCGCAAGTGATCGTGGTTGTGGAAAAAGCCAAGGATGTGAAAGAGGCTATGGTCATCATAGAGGATATGATTAAGGCGAAAGAGGAAGAAATAATAAAATGATCAAAATCGAAAATAAAAATAAGAAAGAGGAGATATAAGAGGCGAAAGGTATAATTATTCAAAAGCTGAATTCTATTATTACAAAAAAAAAATGATCACTCTTGTGAACGCTATTATAATAAAAACAATTAAGTTGAAAAGAAGAAAGAAGATTCTTTTTTCTTACAAGCTAGTAAAAGAGAAAATATTATCATACAAATCAAGTGGAACTTAGACACTAGAGCTAGTAAGCATATGTGTGATTATTTTATAAGTTTTTACTATTGTTAATCAACTAAGAAGAAATAATGAGAATCTAGAAAATATATGTATGATCAAAAAAGCACTTTAATTACTACATGAAAAGTTTAGGTTACTCAAAGAATTTAGAACAAATGACTATTAATGAGTTGATAGATTCTTTGTAAGCATATTAATATTTAATCAATAAAAGAATCAAATACTATGGTATAAGTTCAAAGCTAAATTTGAAAAAAAAAAATGAAAGCGCAAGTGATCGTGGTTGTGGAAAAAGCCAAGGATGTGAAAGATGCTATGGTCATCATAGAGGATATGATTAAGGAGAAAGAGGAAGAAATAATAAAAAGATCAAAATTCAAAATAAAAATAAGAAAGAGAAGATATAAGAGGCGAAAGGTATAATTATTCAAAAGCTGAATGCAATTATTACAAAAAAAAAATGATCATCAGTTTTGTGAATGCTATTATAATAAAAAAAATTAAGTTGAAAAAAAGAAAAAAAATTCATTTTTTTACTAGCTAATAAAGAAGAAAATATCATCATATAAATTAAGTGGAACTTGGACACTAGAGATAGTAAGCATATGTGTGATTATTTTATAAGTTTTTACTATTGTTAATCAACTAAGAAGAAATAATGAGAATTTAGAAAATATATGTATGATCATAAAAGAACTTTAATTACTATATGAAAAGTTTAGGTTTCTTAAAGAATTTGGAACAAATGACTATTTATGAGTTGATAGATTCTTTGTAAGCATATTAATATTTAATCAATAAAAGAATCAAATGCTATGGAATAAGTTCAAAGCTAAATTTGAAAAAAAAAAAAATGAAAGCGCAAGTGATCGTGGTTGTGGAAAAAGCCAAGGATGTGAAAAAAGCTATGGTCAACATAGATGATATGATTAAGGCGAAAGAGGAAGAAATAATAAAATGATTAAGATCGAAAATAAAAATAAGAAAGAGGAGATATAAGAGGCGAAATGTATAATTATTCCAAAGCTGAATGCGATTATTACAAAAAAAAAATGATAATCACTCTTGTGAATGCTATTATAATAAAAACAATTAAGTTGAAAAGAAGAAAGAAAATTCTATTTTCTTAATAGCTAGTAAAAGAGAAAATATGATCATACAAATCAAGTGGAACTTAGACACTAGAGCTAGTATGCATATATGTGATTATTTTATAAGTTTTTACTATTGTTAATCAACTAAGAAGAAATAATGAGAATCTAGAAAATATATGTATGATTAAAAAAGTGTTTTAATCACTACATGAAAAGTTTAGGTTACTCAAAAAATTTTAACCAAATGACTAATAATGAGTTAATAGATTCTTGTGAATGCTATTATAATAAAAAATATCAAAATCCAAAATAAAAATAATAAAGAGGAGATATAAGAGGCGAAAGGTATAATTATTCTAAAGCTGAATGTGATTATTAAAAAAAAAAATTGATTATCACTCTTGTGAATGCTATTATAATAAAAAAAATTAATTTAAAAAGAAAAAAGAAGATTCTTTTTTCTTACTAGCTAATAAAGAAGAAAATATCATCATAAAAATCAAGTGAAACTTGGATACTAGAGATAGTAAGCATATGTGTGATTATTTTATAAGTTTTTACTATTGTTAATCAACTAAGAAGAAATAATGAGAATCTAGAAAATATATGTATGATCAAAAAAGTACTTTAATTACTAAATGAAAAATTTAGGTTACTCAAAGAATTTAGAACAAATGACTATTAATAAGTTGATACATTCTTTGTAAGCATATTAATATTTAATCAATAAAAGAATCAAATCCTATGGAATAAGTTCAAATCTAAATTTGAAAAAAAAAAATGAAAGCGCAAGTGATCGTGGTTGTGGAAAAAGCCAAGGATGTGAAAGAGGCTATGGTCATCATAGAGGATATGATTAAGGCGAAAGAGGAAGAAATAATAAAATGATCAAAATCAAAAATAAAAATAAGAAAGAGGAGATATAAGAGGCGAAAGGTATAATTATTTCAAAGCTGAATGCGATTATTATAAAAAAAAAATGATCATCACTCTTGTGAATGCTATTTTAATAAAAACCATTAAGTTGAAAAGAAGAAAGAAGATTCTTTTTTCTTACTAGCTAGTAAAGGAGAAAATATCATCATACAAATCAAGTGGAACATAGACACTAGAGCTAGTAAGCATATGTGTGATTATTTTATAAGTTTTTACTATTGTTAATCAACTAATAAAAAATAATGAGAATCTAGAAAATATATGTATGATCAAAAAAGCACTTTAATATTTAATGAAAAGTTTAGGTTACTCAAAGAATTTAGAACAAATGACTATTAATGAGTTGATAGATTCTTTATAAGCATATTAATATTTAATCAATAAAAGAATCAAATGCTATGGAATAAGTTCAAAGCTAAATTTGAAAAAAAAAATTGAAAGCGCAAGTGATCGTGGTTGTGGAAAAAGCCAAGGATGTGAAAGAGGCTATGGTCATTATAGAGGATATGATTATGGCGAAAGAGAGAGAAATAATAAAATGATCAAAATCAAAAATAAAAATAAGAAAGAGGAGATATAAGAGGCGAAAGGTATAATTATTCTGAATGCGATTATTACAAAAAAAAATGATCATCACTCTTGTGAATTCTATTATAATAAAAACAATTAAGTTGAAAAGAAGAAAGAAGAAAGAAGATTCTATTTTCTTAATAGCTAGTAAAGGAGAAAATATCATCATACAAATCAAGTGGAACTTAGAAACTAGAGCTAGTAAGCATATGTGTGATTATTTTATAAGTTTTTACTATTGTTAATCAACTAAGAAAAATAATGAGTATCTAGAAAATATATGTATGATAAAAAAAGTACTTAAATCACTATATTAAAAGTTTAGGTTACTCAAAGAATTTTAACCAAATGACTATCAATGAGTTAATAGATTCTTTGTAAGCATATGAATATTTAATCAACAAAACAATCAAATGCTGTGGAATAAGTTCAAAGCTAACTTTGAAAAAAAAAAATGAAAGCGCAAGTGATCGTGGTTGTGGAAAAAGCCAAGGATGTGAAAGAGGCTATGGTCGTCAAAAAGGATATGATTAAAGCGAAAAAAGAAGAAATAATAAAATAATCAAAATCAAAAATAAAAATAAGAAAGAGGAGATATAAGAGGCAAAAGGTACAATTATTCTAAAGCTGAATGCGATTATTACAAAAAAAAAAAGATCTTCGCTTTTGTGAATGCTATTATAATAAAAACAATTAAGTTGAAAAGAAGAAAGAAGATTCTTTTTTCTTAATAGCTAGTAAAGGAGAAAATATCATCATACAAATCAAGTAAAACTTAGACACTAGAGCGAGTAAGCATATGTGTGATTATTTTATAAGTTTTTACTCTTGTTAATCAACTAAGAAAAAATAATGAGAATCTAGAAAATATATATATGATCAAAAAAGCACTTTAATTACTAAATGAAAATTTTAGGTTACACAAAGAATTTAGAACAAATGACTATTAATGAGTTGATAGATTCTTTGTAAGCATATTAATATTTAATCAATAAAAGAATCAAATGCTATGGAATAAGTTAAAAGCTAAATTGGAAAAAAAAAATGAAAGCGCAATTGATCGTGGTTATGGAAAAAGCCAAAGATTTGAAAGAGGCTATGGTCATCATAGAGGATATGATTAAGGCGAAAGAGGAAGAAATAATAAAATGATCAAAATCAAAAATAAAAATAAGAAAGAGGAGATATAAGAGGCGAAAGGTATAATTATTCAAAAGCTGAATTCTATTATTACAAAAAAAAAATGATCACTCTTGTGAACGCTATTATAATAAAAACAATTAAGTTGAAAAGAAGAAAGAAGATTCTTTTTTCTTACAAGCTAGTAAAAGAGAAAATATTATCATACAAATCAAGTGGAACTTAGACACTAGAGCTAGTAAGCATATGTGTGATTATTTTATAAGTTTTTACTATTGTTAATCAACTAAGAAGAAATAATGAGAATCTAGAAAATATATGTATGATCAAAAAAGCACTTTAATTACTACATGAAAAGTTTAGGTTACTCAAAAAATTTAGAACAAATGACTATTAATGAGTTGATAGATTCTTTGTAAGCATATTAATATTTAATCAATAAAAGAATCAAATACTATGGTATAAGTTCAAAGCTAAATTTGAAAAAAAAAAATGAAAGCGCAAGTGATCGTGGTTGTGGAAAAAGCCAAGGATGTGAAAGAGGCTATGGTCATCATAGAGGATATCATTAAGGAGAAAGAGGAAGAAATAATAAAAAGATCAAAATTCAAAATAAAAATAAGAAAGAGAAGATATAAGAGGCGAAAGGTATAATTATTCAAAAGCTGAATGCAATTATTACAAAAAAAAAAATGATCATCAGTTTTGTGAATGCTATTATAATAAAAAAAATTAAGTTGAAAAAAAGAAAAAAAATTCATTTTTTTACTAGCTAATAAAGAAGAAAATATCATCATATAAATTAAGTGGAACTTGGACACTAGAGATAGTAAGCATATGTGTGATTATTTTATAAGTTTTTACTATTGTTAATCAACTAAGAAGAAATAATGAGAATTTAGAAAATATATGTATGATCATAAAAGAACTTTAATTACTATATGAAAAGTTTAGGTTTCTTAAAGAATTTGGAACAAATGACTATTTATGAGTTGATAGATTCTTTGTAAGCATATTAATATTTAATCAATAAAAGAATCAAATGCTATGGAATAAGTTCAAAGCTAAATTTGAAAAAAAAAAAAATGAAAGCGCAAGTGATCGTGGTTGTGGAAAAAGCCAAGGATGTGAAAAAAGCTATGGTCAACATAGATGATATGATTAAGGCGAAAGAGGAAGAAATAATAAAATGATTAAGATCGAAAATAAAAATAAGAAAGAGGAGATATAAGAGGCGAAATGTATAATTATTCCAAAGCTGAATGCGATTATTACAAAAAAAAAATGATAATCACTCTTGTGAATGCTATTATAATAAAAACAATTAAGTTGAAAAGAAGAAAGAAAATTCTATTTTTTTAATAGCTAGTAAAAGAGAAAATATGATCATACAAATCAAGTGGAACTTAGACACTAGAGCTAGTATGCATATATGTGATTATTTTATAAGTTTTTACTATTGTTAATCAACTAAAAAGAAATAATGAGAATCTAGAAAATATATGTATGATTAAAAAAGTGTTTTAATCACTACATGAAAAGTTTATGTTACTCAAAAAATTTTAACCAAATGACTAATAATGAGTTAATAGATTCTTTTGAATGCTATTATAATAAAAAATATCAAAATCCAAAATAAAAATAATAAAGAGGAGATATAAGAGGCGAAAGGTATAATTATTCTAAAGCTGAATGTGATTATTAAAAAAAAATTGATTATCACTCTTGTGAATGCTATTATAATAAAAAAAATTAATTTAAAAAAAAGAAAGAAGATTCTTTTTTCTTACTAGCTAATAAAGAAGAAAATATCATCATAAAAATCAAGTGAAACTTGGATACTAGAGATAGTAAGCATATGTGTGATTATTTTATAAGTTTTTACTATTGTTAATCAACTAAGAAGAAATAATGAGAATCTAGAAAATATATGTATGATCAAAAAAGCACTTTAATTACTAAATGAAAAATTTAGGTTACTCAAAGAATTTAGAACAAATGACTATTAATAAGTTGATACATTCTTTGTAAGCATATTAATATTTAATCAATAAAAGAATCAAATCCTATGGAATAAGTTCAAATCTAAATTTGAAAAAAAAAATGAAAGCGCAAGTGATCGTGGTTGTGGAAAAAGCCAAGGATGTGAAAGAGGCTATGGTCATCATAGAGGATATGATTAAGGCGAAAGAGGAAGAAATAATAAAATGATCAAAATCAAAAATAAAAATAAGAAAGAGGAGATATAAGAGGCGAAAGGTATAATTATTCCAAAGCTGAATGCGATTATTACAAAAAAAAAATTATTATCAATCTTGTGAATGCTATTATAATAAAAACAATTAAATTTAAAAGAAGAAAGAATATTCTTTTTTCTTACTAGCTAGTAAAGGAGAAAATATAATTATACAAATCAAGTGGAACTTAGACACTAGAGCTAGTAAGCATATGTGTGATTATTTTATAAGTTTTTACTATTGTTAATCAACTAATAAAAAATAATGAGAATCTAGAAAATATATGTATGATCAAAAAAGCATTTTAATATTTAATGAAAAGTTTAGGTTACTCAAAGAATTTAGAACAAATGACTATTAATGAGTTGATACATTTTTTATAAGCATATTAATATTTAATCAATAAAAGAATCAAATGCTATGGAATAAGTTCAAAGCTAAATTTGAAAAAAAAAAATGAAAGCGCAAGTGATCGTGGTTGTGGAAAAAGCCAAGGATGTGAAAGAGGATATGGTCATTATAGAGGATATGATTATGGCGAAAGAGAGAGAAATAATAAAATGATCAAAATCAAAAATAAAAATAAGAAAGAGGAGATATAAGAGGCGAAAGGTATAATTATTCTGAATGCGATTATTACAAAAAAAAATGATCATCACTCTTGTGAATTTTATTATAATAAAAATAATTAAGTTGAAAAGAAGAAAGAAGATTCTATTTTCTTAATAGCTAGTAAAGGAGAAAATATCATCATACAAATCAAGTGGAACTTAGAAACTAGTGCTAGTAAGCATATGTGTGATTATTTTATAAGTTTTTACAATTGTTAATCAACTAAGAAGAAATAATGAGAATCTAGAAAATATATGTATGATAAAAAAAGTACTTAAATCACTATATTAAAAGTTTAGGTTACTCAAAGAATTTTAACCAAATGACTATCAATGAGTTAATAGATTCTTTGTAAGCATATGAATATTTAATCAACAAAAAAATCAAATGCTGTGGAATAAGTTCAAAGCTAACTTTGAAAAAAAAAAATGAAAGCGCAAGTGATCGTGGTTGCGGAAAAAGCCAAGGATGTGAAAGAGGCTATGGTCGTCATAAAGGATATGATTAAAGCGAAAGAAGAAGAAATAATAAAATAATCAAAATCAAAAATAAAACCAAGAAAGAGGAGATATAAGAGGCAAAAGGTACAATTATTCTAAAGCTGAATGCGATTATTACAAAAAAAAAAAGATCTTCGCTTTTGTGAATGCTATTATAATAAAAACAATTAAGTTGAAAAGAAGAAAGAAGATTCTTTTTTCTTAATAGCTAGTAAAGGAGAAAATATCATCATACAAATCAAGTAGAACTTAGACACTAGAGCGAGTAAGCATATGTGTGATTATTTTATAAGTTTTTACTATTGTTAATCAACTAAGAAAAAATATTGAGAATCTAGAAAATATATATATGATCAAAAAAGTACTTTAATTACTAAATGAAAATTTTAGGTTACTCAAAGAATTTAGAACAAATGACTATTAATGAGTTGATAGATTCTTTGTAAGCATATTAATATTTAATCAATAAAAGAATCAAATGCTATGGAATAAGTTAAAAGCTAAATTGGAAAAAAAAAAAAATTAAAGCGCAATTGATCGTAGTTATGGAAAAAGCCAAAGATTTGAAAGAGGCTATGGTCATCATAGAGGATATGATTAAGGCGAAAGAGGAAGAAATAATAAAATGATCAAAATAAAAAATAAAAATAAGAAAGAAGAGTTATAAGAGGCGAAAGGTATAATTATTCAAAAGCTGAATGCGATTATTACAAAAAAAAAATGATCATCACTCTTGGGAATGCTATTATAATAAAAACAATTAAGTTGAAAAGAAGAAAGAAGATTATTTTTTCTTAATAGCTAGTAAAGGAGAAAATATCATCATACAAATCAAGTGGAATTTAGACACTAGAGCTAGTAAGCATATGTTGGATTATTTTATAAGTTTTTACTATTGTTAATCAAATAAGAAAAAATAATGAGAATATAGAAAATATATGTATGATAAAAAAATACTTTAATCACTACATTAAAAGTTTAGGTTACTCAAAGAATTTTAACCAAATGACTATTAATGAGTTAATAGATTCTTTGTAAGCATATGAATATTTAATCAATAAAAAAAATCAAATGCTGTGGAATAAGTTCAAAGCTAAATTTGAAAAAAAAAATGAAAGCGCAAGTGATCGTGGTTATGGAAAAAGCTAAGGATTTGAAAGAGTCTATGGTCATCATAGAGGATATGATTAAGGCGAAAGAGGAAAAAAATAATAAAATGAACAAAATCGAAAATAAAAATAAGAAAGAGGAGATATAAGAGGCGAAAGGTATAATTATTCCAAAGCTGAATGCGATTATTACAAAAAAAAATGATCTTCACTCTTGTGAATGCTATTATAACAAAAACAATTAAGTTGAAAAGAAAAAGATTCTTTTTTCTTATTAGCCTGTAAAGAAGAAAATATCATCATACAAATCAAGTGGAACTTGAACACTATAGCTAGTAAGCATATGTGTGATTATTTTATAAGTTTTTACTATTGTTTATCAACTAAGAAGAAATAATGAGAATCTAGAAAATATATGTATGATCAAAAAAACACTTTAATCACTACATGAAAAGTTTAGGTTACTCAAAGAATTTAGACCAAATGACTATTAATGAGTTAATAGATTCTTTGGAAGCATATGAATATTTAATCAATAAAAAAATGAAATGCTATGGAATAAGTTCAAAGCTCACTTTGAAAGAAAAAAAATGAAAGCTCAAGTGATCGTGGTCGTGGAAAAGGCCGAGAATTTGAAAGAGGCTTTGGTCATCATAGAGGATATTATTAAGGAGAAAGAGGAAGAAATAATAAAAAAGATCAAAAACTAAAATAAAAATAAGAAATAGAAGATATAAGAGGTGAAAGGTATAATTATTCCAAAGTAGAATGCGATTATTACAAAAAAAAATGATCATTACTCTTGTTAATGCTAATATAACAAAAACAATTAAGTTTAAAAGAAGAAAGAATATTGTTTTTTTATACTAGCCCGTAAAGAAGAAAATATCATCGTACAAATCAAGTGGAACTTGGACACTAGAGCTAGTAAGCATATGTGTGATTATTTTATAAGTTTTTACTATTTTTAATGAATTAAGAAAAATAATAAGAATCTAGAAAATATATGTATGATAAAAAAAGCACTTTAATCACTACATGAAAAGTTTAGGTTACTCAAAGAATTTTAACCAAATTACTATTAATGAGTTAATAGATTCTTTGTAAGCATATGAATATTTAATCAATAAAAAAATCAAATGCTGTGGAATAAGTTCAAAGCTCACTTTGAAAGAAAAAAATGAAAGCTCAAGTGATCGTGGTTGTGGAAAAGGCCGAGGATGTGAAAGAGGCTTTGGTCATCATAGAGGATATGATTAAGGAGAAAGAGAAAGAAATAATAAAAAAATCAAAATCAAAAATAAAAATAAGAAAGATGAGATATAAGAGGCGAAAGGTATAATTATTCCAAAGCTGAATGCGATTATTACAAAAAAATAATGATCATCACTCTTGTGAATGCTATTATAATAAAAAAAATTAAGTCGAAAAGAAGAAAGAAGATTCTTTTTTCTTACTAGCTAGTAAAGAAGAAAATATCATCATACAAATCAAGTGGAACTTGGACACAAGAGATAGGAAGCATATGTGTGATTATTTTATAAGTTTTTACTATTGTTAATCAACTAAGAAGAAATAATGAGAATCTAGAAAATATATGTATGATCAAAAAAGCACTTTAATTAGTACATGAAAAGTTTAGGTTACTCAATTCTTTAGAACAAATGACTATTAATTAGTTGATAGATTCTTTGTAAGCATATTAATATATAATCAATAAAAGAATCAAATGCTATGGAATAAGATAAAGGCTAAATTTGAAAAAAAAAAATGAAAGCGCAAGTGATCGTGGTTGTGGAAAAAGCCAAGGATGTGAAAAAGGCTATGGTCATCATAGAGGATATGATTAAGGCGAAAGAGGAAGAAATAATAAAATGATCAAAATCCAAAATAAAAATAAGAAAAAGGAGATATAAGAGACGAAAGGTATAATTATTCAAAAGCTGAATGCGATTATTACAAAAAAAAAATGATCATCACTCTTGTGAATGCTATTATAATAAAAACAATTAAGTTGAAAAGAAGAAAGAAGATTATTTTTTCTTACTAGCAAGTAAAGGAGAAAATATCATCATACAAATCAAGTGGAACTTAGACACTAGAGCTAGTAAGCATATGTGTGATTATTTTATAAGTTTTTACTATTGTTAATCAACTAAGAAAAAATAATGAGAATCTAGAAAATATATATATGATCAAAAAAGCACTTTAATTACTACATGAAAAGTTTAGGTTACTCAAAAAATTTAGAAAAATGACTATTAATGAGTTGATAGATTCTTTGTAAGCATAAGAATATTTAATCAATAAAAGAATCAAATGCTATGGAATAAGTTCAAAGCTAAATTTGAAAAAAAAAAATGAATGCGCAGGTAATCGTGATTGTGGAAAAAGACAAGGATGTGAAAGAGGCTATGGTCATCATAGAGGATATGATTAAGGCGAAAGAGGAAGAAATAATAAAATGATCATAATCGAAAATAAAAATAAGAAAGAGGAGATATAAGAGGCGAAAGGTATAATTATTCCAAAGCTGAATGCGATTATTACAAAAAAAAAATGATCATCACTCTTGTGAATGCTATTTTAATAAAAACCATTAAGTTGAAAAGAAGAAAGAAGATTCTTTTTTCTTACTAGCTAGTAAAGGAGAAAATATCATCATACAAATCAAGTGGAACATAGACACTAGAGTTAGTAAGCATATGTGTGATTATTTTATATGTTTTTACTATTGTTAATCAACTAAGAATAAATAATGAGAATCTAGAAAATATATGTATGATAAAAAAAGTATTTCAATCACTACATTAAAAGTTTAGGTTACTCAAATAATTTTAACCAAATGACTATTAATGAGTTGATAGATTCTTTGTAAGTTTATGAACATTTAATCAATAAAAAAATCAAATGTTGTGGAATAAGTTCAAAGCTCACTTTGAAAGAAAAAAAACGAAAGCTCAAGTGATCATGTGGAAAAGACCGAGGATGTGAAAAAGGCTATGGTCATCATAGAGGATATGATTAACGAGAAAGAGAAAGAAATAATAAAATATATCAAAATCCAAAATAAAAATAATAAAGAGTATATATAAGAGGCGAAAGGTATAATTATTCCAAAGTTGAATGCGATTATTACAAAAAAAAATGATCATTACTCTTATGAATGCTATTATAACAAAAACAATTAAGTTGAAAAGAAGAAAGAAGATTCTTTTTTCTTACTAGCCAGTAAAGAAGAAAATATCATCATACAAATCAAGTGGGACTTGGGCACTAGAGCTAGTAAGCATATGTGTGATTATTTTATATGTTTTTATAATTGTTATTCAATGAAGAAGAAATAATGAGAATCTAGAAAATATATATATGATCAAAAAAGTACTTTAATCACTACATTAAAGTTTAGGTTACTCAAAAAATTTAGACCAAATGACTATTAATGAGTTAATAGATTCTTTGTAAGCATATGAATATTTAATTAATAAAAAAATCAAATGCTGTGGAATAAGTTCAAAGCTCACTTTGAAAGAAAAAAACGAAACCTCAAATGATCGTTATTGTGGAAAAGGCCGAGGATGTGAAAGAGGCCATGGTCATCAAAGCGGATATGATTAAGGAGAAAAAGAAAAAAATAATAAAAAAGATCAAAATCCAAAATAAAAATATGAAAGAGGATATATAAGTTGCGAAATGAATAATTATTCCAAAGTTGAATGCGATTATTACAAAAAAAAATTACCATTACTCTTATGAATTCTATTATAACAAAAACAATTAAGTTGAAAAAAAGAAAAAGATTCTTTTTTCTTACTAGCAACTAAATTAGAAAATATTATCATACAAATCAAGTGGTACTTGAACACTAGAACTAGTAAGCATATGTGTGATTATTTTATAAGTTTTTACTATTGTTAATCAAATAAGAATAAATAATAAGAATCTAGAAAATATATGTATGATAAAAAAAGCACTTTAATCACTAATGAAAAGTTTAGGTTACTTAAAGAATTTAGACCAAATGACTATTAATGCGTTAATAGATTCTTTATAAGCATATGAATATTTAATCAATAAAAGAATTAAATGCTATGGAATAAGTTCAATGCTAAATTTGAAAAAAAAAAATGATAGCTCAAGTGATCGTGGTTGTGGAAAAGGTCGAGGATGTGAAAGAGGCTATGGTCATCATAGAGGATATGATTAAGGAGAAAGAGGAAGAAATAATAAAAAGATCAAAATCAAAAATAAAAATAAGGAAGAGGAGATATAAGAGGTAAAATGTATAATTATTCCAAAGCTGAATTCGATTATTATAAAAAAAAAATGATCATCACTCTTGTGAATGCTATTATAATAAAAAAAATTAAGTTGAAAAAAAGAAAAAAGATTTTTTTTTCTTACTAGCTAATAAAAAAGAAAATATAATCATAGAAATCAAGTGGAACTTGGACACTAGAGATAGTAAGCATATGTGTGATTATTTTATAAGTTTTTACTATTGTTAATAAACTAAGAAGAAATAATGAGAATTTAGAAAATATATGTATGATCATAAAAGCACTTTAATTACAACATGAAAGGTTTTGGTTACTCAAAGAATTTAGAACAAATGACTATTAATGAGTTGATAGATTTTTTGTAAGCATATTAATATTTAATCAATAAAAGAATCAAATGCTATGGAATAAGTTCAAAGCTAAATTTGAAAAAAAAAAAAAATGAAAGCGCAAGTGATTGTGGTTGTGGAAAAAGCCAAGGATGTGAAAGAGGCTATGGTCATCATAGAGGATATGATTAAGGCGAAAGAGGAAGAAATAATAAAATGATCAAAATCGAAAATAAAAATAAGAAAGAGGAGATATAAGAGGCGAAAGGTATAATTATTCAAAAGCTGAATTCTATTATTTCAAAAAAAAAATGATCACTCTTGTGAACGCTATTATAATAAAAACAATTAAGTTGAAAAGAAGAAAGAAGATTCTTTTTTCTTACAAGCTAGTAAAAGAGAAAATATTATCATACAAATCAAGTGGAACTTAGACACTAGAGCTAGTAAGCATATGTGTGATTATTTTATAAGTTTTTACTATTGTTAATCAACTAAGAAGAAATAATGAGAATCTAGAAAATATATGTATGATCAAAAAAGCACTTTAATTACTACATGAAAAGTTTAGGTTACTCAAAGAATTTAGAACAAATGACTATTAATGAGTTGATAGATTCTTTGTAAGCATATTAATATTTAATCAATAAAAGAATCAAATACTATGGTATAAGTTAAAAGCTAAATTTGAAAAAAAAAAATGAAAGCGCAAGTGATCGTGGTTGTGGAAAAAACCAAGGATGTGAAAGAGGCTATGGTAATCATAGAGGATATGATTAAGGAGAAAGAGGAAGAAATAATAAAAAGATCAAAATTCAAAATAAAAATAAGAAAGAGAAGATATAAGAGGCGAAAGGCATAATTATTCAAAAGCTGAATGCAATTATTACAAAAAAAAAAATGATCATCAGTTTTGTGAATGCTATTATAATAAAAAAAATTAAGTTGAAAAAAGGAAAAAAGATTCATTTTTTTACTAGCTAATAAAGAAGAAAATATCATCATATAAATTAAGTGGAACTTGGACACTAGAGATAGTAAGCATATGTGTGATTATTTTATAAGTTTTTACTATTGTTAATCAACTAAGAAGAAATAATGAGAATTTAGAAAATATATGTATGATCATAAAAAAACTTTAATTACTATATGAAAAGTTTAGGTTTCTTAAAGAATTTGGAACAAATGACTATTTATGAGTTGATAGATTCTTTGTAAGCATATTAATATTTAATCAATAAAAGAATCAAATGCTATGGAATAAGTTCAAAGCTAAATTTGAAAAAAAAAAAAAAAAAAGCGCAAGTGATCGTGGTTGTGGAAAAAGCCAAGGATGTGAAAAAAGCTATGGTCAACATAGATGATATGATTAAGGCGAAAGAGGAAGAAATAATAAAATGATTAAGATCAAAAATAAAAATAAGAAAGAGGAGATATAAGAGGCGAAATGTATAATTATTCCAAAGCTGAATGCGATTATTACAAAAAAAAAATGATAATCACTCTTGTGAATGCTATTATAATAAAAACAATTAAGTTGAAAAGAAGAAAGAAAATTCTATTTTCTTAATAGCTAGTAAAAGAGAAAATATGATCATACAAATCAAGTGGAACTTAGACACTAGAGCTAGTATGCATATATGTGATTATTTTATAAGTTTTTACTATTGTTAATCAACTAAGAAGAAATAATGAGAATCTAGAAAATATATGTATGATTAAAAAAGTGTTTTAATCACTACATGAAAAGTTTAGGTTACTCAAAAAATTTTAACCAAATGACTAATAATGAGTTAATAGATTCTTGTGAATGCTATTATAATAAAAAATATCAAAATCCAAAATAAAAATAATAAAGAGGAGATATAAGAGGCGAAAGGTATAATTATTCTAAAGCTGAATGTGATTATTAAAAAAAAAAATTGATTATCACTCTTGTGAATGCTATTATAATAAAAAAAATTAATTTAAAAAGAAAAAAGAAGATTCTTTTTTCTTACTAGCTAATAAAGAAGAAAATATCATCATAAAAATCAAGTGAAACTTGGATACTAGAGATAGTAAGCATATGTGTGATTATTTTATAAGTTTTTACTATTGTTAATCAACTAAGAAGAAATAATGAGAATCTAGAAAATATATGTATGATCAAAAAAGCACTTTAATTACTAAATGAAAAATTTAGGTTACTCAAAGAATTTAGAACAAATGACTATTAATAAGTTGATACATTCTTTGTAAGCATATTAATATTTAATCAATAAAAGAATCAAATCCTATGGAATAAGTTCAAATCTAAATTTGAAAAAAAAAAATGAAAGCGCAAGTGATCGTGGTTGTGGAAAAAGCCAAGGATGTGAAAGAGGCTATGGTCATCATAGAGGATATGATTAAGGCGAAAGAGGAAGAAATAATAAAATGATCAAAATCAAAAATAAAAATAAGAAAGAGGAGATATAAGAGGCGAAAGGTATAATTATTTCAAAGCTGAATGCGATTATTATAAAAAAAAAATGATCATCACTCTTGTGAATGCTATTTTAATAAAAACCATTAAGTTGAAAAGAAGAAAGAAGATTCTTTTTTCTTACTAGCTAGTAAAGGAGAAAATATCATCATACAAATCAAGTGGAACATAGACACTAGAGCTAGTAAGCATAAGTGTGATTATTTTATAAGTTTTTACTATTGTTAATCAACTAATAAAAAATAATGAGAATCTAGAAAATATATGTATGATCAAAAAAGCACTTTAATATTTAATGAAAAGTTTAGGTTACTCAAAGAATTTAGAACAAATGACTATTAATGAGTTGATAGATTCTTTATAAGCATATTAATATTTAATCAATAAAAGAATCAAATGCTATGGAATAAGTTCAAAGCTAAATTTGAAAAAAAAAATTGAAAGCGCAAGTGATCGTGGTTGTGGAAAAAGCCAAGGATGTGTAAGAGGCTATGGTCATTATAGAGGATATGATTATGGCGAAAGAGAGAGAAATAATAAAATGATCAAAATCAAAAATAAAAATAAGAAAGAGGAGATATAAGAGGCGAAAGGTATAATTATTCTGAATGCGATTATTACAAAAAAAAATGATCATCACTCTTGTGAATTCTATTATAATAAAAACAATTAAGTTGAAAAGAAGAAAGAAGATTCTATTTTCTTAATAGCTAGTAAAGGAGAAAATATCATCATACAAATCAAGTGGAACTTAGAAACTAGAGCTAGTAAGCATATGTGTGATTATTTTATAAGTTTTTACTATTGTTAATCAACTAAGAAGAAATAATGAGAATCTAGAAAATATATGTATGATAAAAAAAGTACTTAAATCACTATATTAAAAGTTTAGGTTACTCAAAGAATTTTAACCAAATGACTATCAATGAGTTAATAGATTCTTTGTAAGCATATGAGTATTTAATCAACAAAACAATCAAATGCTGTGGAATAAGTTCAAAGCTAACTTTGAAAAAAAAAAATGAAAGCGCAAGTGATCGTGATTGTGGAAAAAGCCAAGGATGTGAAAGAGGCTATGGTCGTCATAAAGGATATGATTAAAGCGAAAGAAGAAGAAATAATAAAATAATCAAAATCAAAAATAAAAATAAGAAAGAGGAGATATAAGAGGCAAAAGGTACAATTATTCTAAAGCTGAATGCGATTATTACAAAAAAAAAAGATCTTCGCTTTTGTGAATGCTATTATAATAAAAACAATTAAGTTGAAAAGAAGAAAGAAGATTCTTTTTTCTTAATAGCTAGTAAAGGAGAAAATATCATCATACAAATCAAGTAAAACTTAGACACTAGAGCGAGTAAGCATATGTGTGATTATTTTATAAGTTTTTACTATTGTTAATCAACTAAGAAAAAATAATGAGAATCTAGAAAATATATATATGATCAAAAAAGCACTTTAATTACTAAATGAAAATTTTAGGTTACTCAAAGAATTTAGAACAAATGACTATTAATAAGTTGATACATTCTTTGTAAGCATATTAATATTTAATCAATAAAAGAATCAAATCCTATGGAATAAGTTCAAATCTAAATTTGAAAAAAAAAATGAAAGCGCAAGTGATCGTGGTTGTGGAAAAAGCCAAGGATGTGAAAGAGGCTATGGTCATCATAGAGGATATGATTAAGGCGAAAGAGGAAGAAATAATAAAATGATCAAAATCAAAAATAAAAATAAGAAAGAGGAGATATAAGAGGCGAAAGGTATAATTATTCCAAAGCTGAATGCGATTATTACAAAAAAAAAATTATTATCATTCTTGTGAATGCTATTATAATAAAAACAATTAAATTTAAAAGAAGAAAGAAGATTCTTTTTTCTTACTAGCTAGTAAAGGAGAAAATATAATCATACAAATCAAGTGGAACTTAGACACTAGAGCTAGTAAGCATATGTGTGATTATTTTATAAGTTTTTACAATTGTTAATCAACTAAGAAGAAATAATGAGAATCTAGAAAATATATGTATGATAAAAAAAGTACTTAAATCACTATATTAAAAGTTTAGGTTACTCAAAGAATTTTAACCAAATGACTATCAATGAGTTAATAGATTCTTTGTAAGCATATGAATATTTAATCAACAAAACAATCAAATGCTGTGGAATAAGTTCAAAGCTAACTTTGAAAAAAAAAAATGAAAGCGCAAGTGATCGTGATTGTGGAAAAAGCCAAGGATGTGAAAGAGGCTATGGTCGTCATAAAGGATATGATTAAAGCGAAAGAAGAAGAAATAATAAAATAATCAAAATCAAAAATAAAAATAAGAAAGAGGAGATATAAGAGGCAAAAGGTACAATTATTCTAAAGCTGAATGCGATTATTACAAAAAAAAAAGATCTTCGCTTTTGTGAATGCTATTATAATAAAAACAATTAAGTTGAAAAGAAGAAAGAAGATTCTTTTTTCTTAATAGCTAGTAAAGGAGAAAATATCATCATACAAATCAAGTAAAACTTAGACACTAGAGCGAGTAAGCATATGTGTGATTATTTTATAAGTTTTTACTATTGTTAATCAACTAAGAAAAAATAATGAGAATCTAGAAAATATATATATGATCAAAAAAGCACGTTAATTACTAAATGAAAATTTTAGGTTACTCAAAGAATTTAGAACAAATGACTATTAATGAGTTGATAGATTCTTTGTAAGCATATTAATATTTAATCAATAAAAGAATCAAATGCTATGGAATAAGTTAAAAGCTAAATTGGAAAAAAAAAATGAAAGCGCAATTGATCGTGGTTATGGAAAAAGCCAAAGATTTGAAAGAGGCTATGGTCATCATAGAGGATATGATTAAGGCGAAAGAGGAAGAAATAACAAAATGATCAAAATCAAAAATAAAAATAAGAAAGAAGAGTTATAAGAGGCGAAAGGTATAATTATTCAAAAGCTGAATGCGATTATTACAAAAAAAAAATGATCATCACTCTTGTGAATGCTATTATAATAAAAACAATTAAGTTGAAAAGAAGAAAGAAGATTATTTTTTCTTAATAGCTAGTAAAGGAGAAAAAATCATCATACAAATCAAGTGGAACTTAGACACTAGAGCTAGTAAGCATATGTGTGATTATTTTATAAGTTTTTACTATTGTTAATCAACTAAGAAAAAATAATGAGAATATAGAAAATATATGTATGATAAAAAAATACTTTAATCACTACATTAAAAGTTTAGGTTACTCAAAGAATTTTAACCAAATGACTATTAATGAGTTAATAGATTCTTTTAAGCATATGAATATTTAATCAATAAAAAAATCAAATGCTGTGGAATAAGTTCAAAGCTAAATTTGAAAAAAAAAATGAAAGCGCAAGTGATCGTGGTTATGGAAAAAGCTAAGGATTTGAAAGAGTCTATGGTCATCATAGAGGATATGATTAAGGCGAAAGAGGAAAAAAATAATAAAATGAACAAAATCGAAAATAAAAATAAGAAAGAGGAGATATAAGAGGCGAAAGGTATAATTATTCCAAAGCTGAATGCGATTATTACAAAAAAAAATGATCTTCACTCTTGTGAATGCTATTATAACAAAAACAATTAAGTTGAAAAGAAGAAGATTCTTTTTTCTTATTAGCCTGTAAAGAAGAAAATATCATCATACAAATCAAGTGGAACTTGAACACTATAGCTAGTAAGCATATGTGTGATTATTTTATAAGTTTTTACTATTGTTTATCAACTAAGAAGAAATAATGAGAATCTAGAAAATATATGTATGATCAAAAAAACACTTTAATCACTACATGAAAAGTTTAGGTTACTCAAAGAATTTAGACCAAATGACTATTAATGAGTTAATAGATTCTTTGTAAGCATATGAATATTTAATCAATAAAAAAATGAAATGCTATGGAATAAGTTCAAAGCTCACTTTGAAAGAAAAAAAATGAAAGCTCAAGTGATCGTGGTTGTGGAAAAGGCCGAGAATGTGAAAGAGGCTTTGGTCATCATAGAGGATATGATTAAGGAGAAAGAGGAAGAAATAATAAAAAAGATCAAAAACCAAAATAAAAATAAGAAATAGAAGATATAAGAGGTGAAAGGTATAATTATTCCAAAGTAGAATGCGATTATTACAAAAAAAAATGATCATTACTCTTGTTAATGCTAATATAACAAAAACAATTAAGTTTAAAAGAAGAAAGAAGATTGTTTTTTTATACTAGCCCGTAAAGAAGAAAATATCATCGTACAAATCAAGTGGAACTTGGACACTAGAGCTAGTAAGCATATGTGTGATTATTTTATAAGTTTTTACTATTTTTAATGAATTAAGAAAAATAATAAGAATCTAGAAAATATATGTATGATAAAAAAAGCACTTTAATCACTACATGAAAAGTTTAGGTTACTCAAAGAATTTTAACCAAATTACTATTAATGAGTTAATAGATTCTTTGTAAGCATATGAATATTTAATCAATAAAAAAATCAAATGCTGTGGAATAAGTTCAAAGCTCACTTTGAAAGAAAAAAATGAAAGCTCAAGTGATCGTGGTTGTGGAAAAGGCCGAGGATGTGAAAGAGGCTTTGGTCATCATAGAGGATATGATTAAGGAGAAAGAGAAAGAAATAATAAAAAAATCAAAATCAAAAATAAAAATAAGAAAGATGAGATATAAGAGGCGAAAGGTATAATTATTCCAAAGCTGAATGCGATTATTACAAAAAAATAATGATTATCACTCTTGTGAATGCTATTATAATAAAAAAAATTAAGTTGAAAAGAAGAAAGAAGATTCTTTTTTCTTACTAGCTAGTAAAGAAGAAAATATCATCATACAAATCAAGTGGAACTTGGACACAAGAGATAGGAAGCATATGTGTGATTATTTTATAAGTTTTTACTATTGTTAATCAACTAAGAAAAAATAATGAGAATCTAGAAAATATATATATGATCAAAAAAGCACTTTAATTAGTACATGAAAAGTTTAGGTTACTCAATTCTTTAGAACAAATGACTATTAATGAGTTGATAGATTCTTTGTAAGCATATTAATATTTAATCAATAAAAGAATCAAATACTATGGAATAAGTTCAAAGCTAAATTTGAAAAAAAAAAATAAATGCGTAGGTAATCGTGATTGTGGAAAAAGACAAGGATGTGAAAGAGGCTATGGTCATCATAGAGGATATGATTAAGGCGAAAGAGGAAGAAATAATAAAATGATCATAATCGAAAATAAAAATAAGAAAGAGGAGATATAAGAGGCGAAAGGTATAATTATTCCAAAGCTGAATGCGATTATTACAAAAAAAAAATGATCATCACTCTTGTGAATGCTATTTTAATAAAAACCATTAAGTTGAAAAGAAGAAAGAAGATTCTTTTTTCTTACTAGCTAGTAAAGGAGAAAATATCATCATACAAATCAAGTGGAACATAGACACTAGAGTTAGTAAGCATATGTGTGATTATTTTATATGTTTTTACTATTGTTAATCAACTAAGAATAAATAATGAGAATCTAGAAAATATATGTATGATAAAAAAAGTATTTCAATCACTACATTAAAAGTTTAGGTTACTCAAATAATTTTAACCAAATGACTATTAATGAGTTGATAGATTCTTTGTAAGTTTATGAACATTTAATCAATAAAAAAATCAAATGTTGTGGAATAAGTTCAAAGCTCACTTTGAAAGAAAAAAAACGAAAGCTCAAGTGATCATGTGGAAAAGACCGAGGATGTGAAAAAGGCTATGGTCATCATAGAGGATATGATTAACGAGAAAGAGAAAGAAATAATAAAATATATCAAAATCCAAAATAAAAATAATAAAGAGTATACATAAGAGGCGAAAGGTATAATTATTCCAAAGTTGAATGCGATTACTACAAAAAAAAATGATCATTACTCTTATGAATGCTATTATAACAAAAACAATTAAGTTGAAAAGAAGAAAGAAGATTCTTTTTTCTTACTAGCCAGTAAAGAAGAAAATATCATCATACAAATCAAGTGGGACTTGGGCACTAGAGCTAGTAAGCATATGTGTGATTATTTTATATGTTTTTATAATTGTTATTCAATGAAGAAGAAATAATGAGAATCTAGAAAATATATATATGATCAAAAAAGTACTTTAATCACTACATTAAAGTTTAGGTTACTCAAAGAATTTAGACCAAATGACTATTAATGAGTTAATAGATTCTTTGTAAGCATATGAATATTTAATTAATAAAAAAATCAAATGCTGTGGAATAAGTTCAAAGCTCACTTTGAAAGAAAAAAACGAAACCTCAAATGATCGTTATTGTGGAAAAGGCCGAGGATGTGAAAGAGGCCATGGTCATCAAAGCGGATATGATTAAGGAGAAAAAGAAAAAAATAATAAAAAAGATCAAAATCCAAAATAAAAATATGAAAGAGGATATATAAGTTACGAAATGAATAATTATTCCAAAGTTGAATGCGATTATTACAAAAAAAAATTACCATTACTCTTATGAATTCTATTATAACAAAAACAATTAAGTTGAAAAAAAGAAAAAGATTCTTTTTTCTTACTAGCAACTAAATTAGAAAATATTATCATACAAATCAAGTGGTACTTGAACACTAGAGCTAGTAAGCATATGTGTGATTATTTTATAAGTTTTTACTATTGTTAATCAAATAAGAATAAATAATGAGAATCTAGAAAATATATGTATGATAAAAAAAGCACTTTAATCACTAATGAAAAGTTTAGGTTACTTAAAGAATTTAGACCAAATGACTATTAATGCGTTAATAGATTCTTTATAAGCATATGAATATTTAATCAATAAAAGAATTAAATGCTATGGAATAAGTTCAATGCTAAATTTGAAAGAAAAAAATGATAGCTCAAGTGATCGTGGTTGTGGAAAAGGTCGAGGATGTGAAAGAGGCTATGGTCATCATAGAGGATATGATTAAGGAGAAAGAGGAAGAAATAATAAAAAGATCAAAATCAAAAATAAAAATAAGGAAGAGGAGATATAAGAGTTAAATGTATAATTATTCCAAAGCTGAATGCGATTATTATAAAAAAAAAATGATCATCACTCTTGTGAATGCTATTATAACAAAAAAAATTAAGTTGAAAAAAAGAAAAAAGATTTTTTTTTCTTACTAGCTAATAAAAAAGAAAATATAATCATAGAAATCAAGTGGAACTTGGACACTAGAGATAGTAAGCATATGTGTGATTATTTTATAAGTTTTTACTATTTTTAATAAACTAAGAAGAAATAATGAGAATTTAGAAAATATATGTATGATCATAAAAGCACTTTAATTACAACATGAAAGGTTTTGGTTACTCAAAGAATTTAGAACAAATGACTATTAATGAGTTGATAGATTTTTTGTAAGCATATTAATATTTAATCCATAAAAGATTCAAATGCTATGGAATAAGTTCAAAGCTAAATTTGAAAAAAAAAAAAAAAATGAAAGCGCAAGTGATCGTGGTTGTGGAAAAACCCAAGGATGTGAAAGAGGCTATGGTCATCATAGAGGATATGATTAAGGCGAAAGAGGAAGAAATAATAAAATGATCAAAATCGAAAATAAAAATAAGAAAGAGGAGATATAAGAGGCGAAAGGTATAATTATTCAAAAGCTGAATTCTATTATTACAAAAAAAAAATGATCACTCTTGTGAATGCTATTATAATAAAAACAATTAAGTTGAAAAGAAGAAAGAAGATTCTTTTTTCTTACAAGCTAGTAAAAGAGAAAATATTATCATACAAATCAAGTGGAACTTAGACACTAGAGCTAGTAAGCATATGTGTGATTATTTTATAAGTTTTTACTATTGTTAATCAACTAAGAAGAAATAATGAGAATCTAGAAAATATATGTATGATCAAAAAAGCACTTTAATTACTACATGAAAAGTTTAGGTTACTCAAAGAATTTAGAACAAATGACTATTAATGAGTTGATAGATTCTTTGTAAGCATATTAATATTTAATCAATAAAAGAATCAAATACTATGGTATAAGTTCAAAGCTAAATTTGAAAAAAAAAAAATGAAAGCGCAAGTGATCGTGGTTGTGGAAAAAGCCAAGGATGTGAAAGAGGCTATGGTCATCATAGAGGATATGATTAAGGAGAAAGAGGAAGAAATAATAAAAAGATCAAAATTCAAAATAAAAATAAGAAAGAGAAGATATAAGAGGCGAAAGGTATAATTATTCAAAAGCTGAATGCAATTATTACAAAAAAAAAATGATCATCAGTTTTGTGAATGCTATTATAATAAAAAAAATTAAGTTGAAAAAAAGAAAAAAGATTCATTTTTTTACTAGCTAATAAAGAAGAAAATATCATCATATAAATTAAGTGAAACTTGGACACTAGAGATAGTAAGCATATGTGTGATTATTTTATAAGTTTTTACTATTGTTAATCAACTAAGAAGAAATAATGAGAATTTAGAAAATATATGTATGATCATAAAAGAACTTTAATTACTATATGAAAAGTTTAGGTTTCTTAAAGAATTTAGAACAAATGACTATTTATGAGTTGATAGATTCTTTGTAAGCATATTAATATTTAATCAATAAAAGAATCAAATGTTATGGAATAAGTTCAAAGCTAAATTTGAAAAAAAAAAAAAAGAAAGCGCAAGTGATCGTGGTTGTGGAAAAAGCCAAGGATGTGAAAAAAGCTATGGTCAACATAGATGATATGATTAAGGCGAAAGAGGAAGAAATAATAAAATGATTAAGATCGAAAATAAAAATAAGAAAGAGGAGATATAAGAGGCGAAATGTATAATTATTCCAAAGCTGAATACGATTATTACAAAAAAAAAATGATAATCACTCTTGTGAATGCTATTATAATAAAAACAATTAAGTTGAAAAGAAGAAAGAAAATTCTATTTTTTTAATAGCTAGTAAAAGAGAAAATATGATCATAAAAATCAAGTGGAACTTAGACACTAGAGCTAGTATGCATATATGTGATTATTTTATAAGTTTTTACTATTGTTAATCAACTAAGAAGAAATAATGAGAATCTAGAAAATATATGTATGATTAAAAAAGTGTTTTAATCACTACATTAAAAGTTTAGGTTACTCAAAAAATTTTAACCAAATGACTAATAATGAGTTAATAGATTCTTGTGAATGCTATTATAATAAAAAATATCAAAATCCAAAATAAAAATAATAAAGAGGAGATATAAGAGGCGAAAGGTATAATTATTCTAAAGCTGAATGTGATTATTAAAAAAAAATTGATTATCACTCTTGTGAATGCTATTATAATAAAAAAAATTAATTTAAAAAGAAGAAAGAAGATTCTTTTTTCTTACTAGCTAATAAAGAAGAAAATATCATCATAAAAATCAAGTGAAACTTGGATACTAGAGATAGTAAGCATATGTGTGATTATTTTATAAGTTTTTACTATTGTTAATCAACTAAGAAGAAATAATGAGAATCTAGAAAATATATGTATAATCAAAAAAGCACTTTAATTACTAAATGAAAAATTTAGGTTACTCAAAGAATTTAGAACAAATGACTATTAATAAGTTGATACATTCTTTGTAAGCATATTAATATTTAATCAATAAAAGAATCAAATCCTATGGAATAAGTTCAAATCTAAATTTGAAAAAAAAAATGAAAGCGCAAGTGATCGTGGTTGTGGAAAAAGCCAAGGATGTGAAAGAGGCTATGGTCATCATAGAGGATATGATTAAGGCGAAAGAGGAAGAAATAATAAAATGATCAAAATCAAAAATAAAAATAAGAAAGAGGAGATATAAGAGGCGAAAGGTATAATTATTCCAAAGCTGAATGCGATTATTACAAAAAAAAAATTATTATCATTCTTGTGAATGCTATTATAATAAAAACAATTAAATTTAAAAGAAGAAAGAAGATTCTTTTTTCTTACTAGCTAGTAAAGGAGAAAATATAATCATACAAATCAAGTGGAACTTAGACACTAGAGCTAGTAAGCATATGTGTGATTATTTTATAAGTTTTTACTATTGTTAATCAACTAATAAAAAATAATGAGAATCTAGAAAATATATGTATGATCAAAAAAGCACTTTAATATTTAATGAAAAGTTTAAGTTACTCAAAGAATTTAGAACAAATGACTATTAATGAGTTGATACATTCTTTATAAGCATATTAATATTTAATCAATAAAAGAATCAAATGCTATGGAATAAGTTCAAAGCTAAATTTGAAAAAAAAAAATGAAAGCGCAAGTGATCGTGGTTGTGGAAAAAGCCAAGGATGTGAAAGAGGATATGGTCATTATAGAGGATATGATTATGGCGAAAGAGAGAGAAATAATAAAATGATCAAAATCAAAAATAAAAATAAGAAAGAGGAGATATAACAGGCGAAAGGTATAATTATTCTGAATGCGATTATTACAAAAAAAAATTATCATCACTCTTGTGAATTTTATTATAATAAAAAAAATTAATTGAAAAGAAGAAAGAAGATTCTATTTTCTTAATAGCTAGTAAAGGAGAAAATATCATCATACAAATCAAGTGGAACTTAGAAACTAGAGCTAGTAAGCATATGTGTGATTATTTTATAAGTTTTTACTATTGTTAATCAACTAAGAAGAAATAATGAGAATCTAGAAAATATATGTATGATAAAAAAAGTACTTAAATCACTATATTAAAAGTTTAGGTTACTCAAAGAATTTTAACCAAATGACTATCAATGAGTTAATAGATTCTTTGTAAACATATGAATATTTAATCAACAAAAAAATCAAATGCTGTGGAAGAAGTTCAAAGCTAACTTTGAAAAAAAAAAATGAAAGCGCAAGTGATCGTGGTTGCGGAAAAAGCCAAGGATGTGAAAGAGGCTATGGTCGTCATAAAGGATATGATTAAAGCGAAAGAAGAAGAAATAATAAAATAATCAAAATCAAAAATAAAAACAAGAAAGAGGAGATATAAGAGGCAAAAGGTACAATTATTCTAAAGCTAAATGCGATTATTACAAAAAAAAAAAGATCTTCGCTTTTGTGAATGCTATTATAATAAAAACAATTAAGTTGAAAAGAAGAAAGAAGATTCTTTTTTCTTAATAGCTAGTAAAGGAGAAAATATCATCATACAAATCAAGTAGAACTTAGACACTAGAGCGAGTAAGCATATGTGTGATTATTTTATAAGTTTTTACTATTGTTAATCAACTAAGAAAAAATAATGAGAATCTAGAAAATATATATATGATCAAAAAAGCACTTTAATTACTAAATGAAAATTTTAGGTTACTCAAAGAATTTAGAACAAATGACTATTAATGAGTTTATAGATTCTTTGTAAGCATATTAATATTTAATCAATAAAAGAATCAAATGCTATGGAATAAGTTAAAAGCTAAATTGGAAAAAAAAAAATGAAAGCGCAATTGATCGTGGTTATGGAAAAAGCCAAAGATTTGAAAGAGGCTTTGGTCATCATAGAGGATATGATTAAGGCGAAAGAGGAAGAAATAATAAAATGATCAAAATCAAAAATAAAAATAAGAAAGAAGAGTTATAAGAGGCGAAAGGTATAATTATTCAAAAGCTGAATGCGATTATTACAAAAAAAAAATGATCATCACTCTTGGGAATGCTATTATAATAAAAACAATTAAGTTGAAAAGAAGAAAGAAGATTATTTTTTCTTAATAGCTAGTAAAGGAGAAAATATCATCATACAAATCAAGTGGAACTTAGACACTAGAGCTAGTAAGCATATGTGTGATTATTTTATAAGTTTTTACTATTGTTAATCAACTAAGAAAAAATAATGAGAATATAGAAAATATATGTATGATAAAAAAATACTTTAATCACTACATTAAAAGTTTAGGTTACTCAAAGAATTTTATCCAAATGACTATTAATGAGTTAATAGATTCTTTGTAAGCATATGAATATTTAATCAATAAAAAAAATCAAATGCTGTTGAATAAGTTCAAAGCTAAATTTGAAAAAAAAAATGAAAGCGCAAGTGATCGTGGTTATGGAAAAAGCTAAGGATTTGAAAGAGTCTATGGTCATCATAGAGGATATGATTAAGGCGAAAGAGGAAAAAAATAATAAAATGAACAAAATCGAAAATAAAAATAAGAAAGAGGAGATATAAGAGGCGAAAGGTATAATTATTCCAAAGCTGAATGCGATTATTACAAAAAAAAATGATCTTCACTCTTGTGAATGCTATTATAACAAAAACAATTAATTTGAAAAGAAGAAGATTCTTTTTTCTTATTAGCCTGTAAAGAAGAAAATATCATCATACAAATCAAGTGGAACTTGAACACTATAGCTAGTAAGCATATGTGTGATTATTTTATAAGTTTTTACTATTGTTTATCAACTAAGAAGAAATAATGAGAATCTAGAAAATATATGTATGATCAAAAAAACACTTTAATCACTACATGAAAAGTTTAGGTTACTCAAAGAATTTAGACCAAATGACTATTAATGAGTTAATAGATTCTTTGTAAGCATATGAATATTTAATCAATAAAAAAATGAAATGCTATGGAATAAGTTCAAAGCTCACTTTGAAAGAAAAAAAATGAAAGCTCAAGTGATCGTGGTTGTGGAAAAGGCCGAGAATGTGAAAGAGGCTTTGGTCATCATAGAGGATATGATTAAGGAGAAAGAGGAAGAAATAATAAAAAAGATCAAAAACCAAAATAAAAATAAGAAATAGAAGATATAAGAGGTGAAAGGTATAATTATTCCAAAGTAGAATGCGATTATTACAAAAAAAAATGATCATTACTCTTGTTAATGCTAATATAACAAAAACAATTAAGTTTAAAAGAAGAAAGAAGATTGTTTTTTTATACTAGCCCGTAAAGAAGAAAATATCATCGTACAAATCAAGTGGAACTTGGACACTAGAGCTAGTAAGCATATGTGTGATTATTTTATAAGTTTTTACTATTTTTAATGAATTAAGAAAAATAATAAGAATCTAGAAAATATATGTATGATAAAAAAAGCACTTTAATCACTACATGAAAAGTTTAGGTTACTCAAAGAATTTTAACCAAATTACTATTAATGAGTTAATAGATTCTTTGTAAGCATATGAATATTTAATCAATAAAAAAATCAAATGCTGTGGAATAAGTTCAAAGCTCACTTTGAAAGAAAAAAATGAAAGCTCAAGTGATCGTGGTTGTGGAAAAGGCCGAGGATGTGAAAGAGGCTTTGGTCATCATAGAGGATATGATTAAGGAGAAAGAGAAAGAAATAATAAAAAAATCAAAATCAAAAATAAAAATAAGAAAGATGAGATATAAGAGGCGAAAGGTATAATTATTCCAAAGCTGAATGCGATTATTACAAAAAAATAATGATTATCACTCTTGTGAATGCTATTATAATAAAAAAAATTAAGTTGAAAAGAAGAAAGAAGATTCTTTTTTCTTACTAGCTAGTAAAGAAGAAAATATCATCATACAAATCAAGTGGAACTTGGACACAAGAGATAGGAAGCATATGTGTGATTATTTTATAAGTTTTTACTATTGTTAATCAACTAAGAAGAAATAATGAGAATCTAGAAAATATATGTATGATCAAAAAAGCACTTTAATTAGTACATGAAAAGTTTAGGTTACTCAATTCTTTAGAACAAATGACTATTAATGAGTTGATAGATTCTTTGTAAGCATATTAATATATAATCAATAAAAGAATCAAATGCTATGGAATAAGATAAAGGCTAAATTTGAAAAAAAAAAATGAAAGCGGAAGTGATCGTGGTTGTGGAAAAAGCCAAGGATGTGAAAAAGGCTATGGTCTTAATAGAGGATATGATTAAGGCGAAAGACGAAGAAATAATAAAATGATCAAAATCCAAAATAAAAATAAGAAAGAGGAGATATAAGAGACGAAAGGTATAATTATTCAAAAGCTGAATGCGATTATTACAAAAAAAAAATGATCATCACTCTTGTGAATGCTATTATAATAAAAACAATTAAGTTGAAAAGAAGAAAGAAGATTATTTTTTCTTACTAGCAAGTAAAGGAGAAAATATCATCATACAAATCAAGTGGAACTTAGACACTAGAGCTAGTAAGCATATGTGTGATTATTTTATAAGTTTTTACTATTGTTAATCAACTAAGAAAAAATAATGAGAATCTAGAAAATATATATATGATCAAAAAAGCACTTTAATTACTACATGAAAAGTTTAGGTTACTCAAAAAATTTAGAAAAATGACTATTAATGAGTTGATAGATTCTTTGTAAGCATAAGAATATTTAATCAATAAAAGAATCAAATACTATGGAATAAGTTCAAAGCTAAATTTGAAAAAAAAAAATAAATGCGTAGGTAATCGTGATTGTGGAAAAAGACAAGGATGTGAAAGAGGCTATGGTCATCATAGAGGATATGATTAAGGCGAAAGAGGAAGAAATAATAAAATGATCATAATCGAAAATAAAAATAAGAAAGAGGAGATATAAGAGGCGAAAGGTATAATTATTCCAAAGCTGAATGCGATTATTACAAAAAAAAAATGATCATCACTCTTGTGAATGCTATTTTAATAAAAACCATTAAGTTGAAAAGAAGAAAGAAGATTCTTTTTTCTTACTAGCTAGTAAAGGAGAAAATATCATCATACAAATCAAGTGGAACATAGACACTAGAGTTAGTAAGCATATGTGTGATTATTTTATATGTTTTTACTATTGTTAATCAACTAAGAATAAATAATGAGAATCTAGAAAATATATGTATGATAAAAAAAGTATTTCAATCACTATATTAAAAGTTTAGGTTACTCAAATAATTTTAACCAAATGACTATTAATGAGTTGATAGATTCTTTGTAAGTTTATGAACATTTAATCAATAAAAAAATCAAATGTTGTGGAATAAGTTCAAAGCTCACTTTGAAAGAAAAAAAACGAAAGCTCAAGTGATCATGTGGAAAAGACCGAGGATGTGAAAAAGGCTATGGTCATCATAGAGGATATGATTAACGAGAAAGAGAAAGAAATAATAAAATATATCAAAATCCAAAATAAAAATAATAAAGAGTATATATAAGAGGCGAAAGGTATAATTATTCCAAAGTTGAATGCGATTATTACAAAAAAAAATGATCATTACTCTTATGAATGCTATTATAACAAAAACAATTAAGTTGAAAAGAAGAAAGAAGATTCTTTTATAAGTTTTTACTATTGTTAATCAAATAAGAATAAATAATGAGAATCTAGAAAATATATGTATGATAAAAAAAGCACTTTAATCACTAATGAAAAGTTTAGGTTACTTAAAGAATTTAGACCAAATGACTATTAATGCGTTAATAGATTCTTTATAAGCATATGAATATTTAATCAATAAAAGAATTAAATGCTATGGAATAAGTTCAATGCTAAATTTGAAAGAAAAAAATGATAGCTCAAGTGATCGTGGTTGTGGAAAAGGTCGAGGATGTGAAAGAGGCTATGGTCATCATAGAGGATATGATTAAGGAGAAAGAGGAAGAAATAATAAAAAGATCAAAATCAAAAATAAAAATAAGGAAGAGGAGATATAAGAGGTAAAATGTATAATTATTCCAAAGCTGAATGCGATTATTATAAAAAAAAAATGATCATCACTCTTGTGAATGCTATTATAATAAAAAAAATTAAGTTGAAAAAAAGAAAAAAGATTTTTTTTTCTTACTAGCTAATAAAAAAGAAAATATAATCATAGAAATCAAGTGGAACTTGGACACTAGAGATAGTAAGCATATGTGTGATTATTTTATAAGTTTTTACTATTGTTAATAAACTAAGAAGAAATAATGAGAATTTAGAAAATATATGTATGATCATAAAAGCACTTTAATTACAACATGAAAGGTTTTGGTTACTCAAAGAATTTAGAACAAATGACTATTAATGAGTTGATAGATTTTTTGTAAGCATATTAATATTTAATCAATAAAAGAATCAAATGCTATGGAATAAGTTCAAAGCTAAATTTGAAAAAAAAAAAAATGAAAGCGCAAGTGATCGTGGTTGTAGAAAAATCCAAGGATGTGAAAGAGGCTATGGTCATCATAGAGGATATGATTAAGGCGAAAGAGGAAGAAATAATAAAATGATCAAAATCGAAAATAAAAATAAGAAAGAGGAGATATAAGAGGCGAAAGGTATAATTATTCAAAAGCTGAATTCTATTATTACAAAAAAAAAATGATCACTCTTGTGAACGCTATTATAATAAAAACAATTAAGTTGAAAAGAAGAAAGAAGATTCTTTTTTCTTACAAGCTAGTAAAAGAGAAAATATTATCATACAAATCAAGTGGAACTTAGACACTAGAGCTAGTAAGCATATGTGTGATTATTTTATAAGTTTTTACTATTGTTAATCAACTAAGAAGAAATAATGAGAATCTAGAAAATATATGTATGATCAAAAAAGCACTTTAATTACTACATGAAAAGTTTAGGTTACTCAAAAAATTTAGAACAAATGACTATTAATGAGTTGATAGATTCTTTGTAAGCATATTAATATTTAATCAATAAAAGAATCAAATACTATGGTATAAGTTCAAAGCTAAATTTGAAAAAAAAAATGAAAGCGCAAGTGATCGTGGTTGTGGAAAAAGCCAAGGATGTGAAAGAGGCTATGGTCATCATAAACGATATGATTAAGGAGAAAGAGGAAGAAATAATAAAAAGATCAAAATTCAAAATAAAAATAAGAAAGAGAAGATATAAGAGGCGAAAGGTATAATTATTCAAAAGCTGAATGCAATTATTACAAAAAAAAAAATGATCATCAGTTTTGTGAATGCTATTATAATAAAAAAAATTAAGTTGAAAAAAAGAAAAAAGATTCTTTTTTTTACTAGCTAATAAAGAAGAAAATATCATCATATAAATTAAGTGGAACTTGGACACTAGAGATAGTAAGCATATGTGTGATTATTTTATAAGTTTTTACTATTGTTAATCAACTAAAAAGAAATAATGAGAATTTAGAAAATATATGTATGATCATAAAAGAACTTTAATTACTATATGAAAAGTTTAGGTTTCTTAAAGAATTTAGAACAAATGACTATTTATGAGTTGATAGATTCTTTGTAAGCATATTAATATTTAATCAATAAAAGAATCAAATGCTATGGAATAAGTTCAAAGCTAAATTTGAAAAAAAAAAAAATGAAAGCGCAAGTGATCGTGGTTGTGGAAAAAGCCAAGGATGTGAAAAAAGCTATGGTCAACATAGATGATATGATTAAGGCGAAAGAGGAAGAAATAATAAAATGATTAAGATCGAAAATAAAAATAAGAAAGAGGAGATATAAGAGGCGAAATGTATAATTATTCCAAAGCTGAATGCGATTATTACAAAAAAAAAATGATAATCACTCTTGTGAATGCTATTATAATAAAAACAATTAAGTTGAAAAGAAGAAAGAAAATTCTATTTTCTTAATAGCTAGTAAAAGAGAAAATATGATGATACAAATCAAGTGGAACTTAGACACTAGAGCTAGTATGCATATATGTGATTATTTTATAAGTTTTTACTATTGTTAATCAACTAAGAAGAAATAATGAGAATCTAGAAAATATATGTATGATTAAAAAAGTGTTTTAATCACTACATTAAAAGTTTAGGTTACTCAAAAAATTTTAACCAAATGACTAATAATGAGTTAATAGATTCTTGTGAATGCTATTATAATAAAAAATATCAAAATCCAAAATAAAAATAATAAAGAGGAGATATAATAGGCGAAAGGTATAATTATTCTAAAGCTGAATGTGATTATTAAAAAAAAAAATTGAGTATCACTCTTGTGAATGATATTATAATAAAAAAAATTAATTTAAAAAGAAGAAAGAAGATTCTTTTTTCTTACTAGCTAATAAAAAAGAAAATATCATCATAAAAATCAAGTGAAACTTGGATACTAGAGATAGTAAGCATATGTGTGATTATTTTATAAGTTTTTACTATTGTTAATCAACTAAGAAGAAATAATGAGAATCTAGAAAATATATGTATGATAAAAAAAGCACTTTAATTACTAAATGAAAAATTTAGGTTACTCAAAGAATTTAGAACAAATGACTATTAATAAGTTGATACATTCTTTGTAAGCATATTAATATTTAATCAATAAAAGAATCAAATCCTATGGAATAAGTTCAAATCTAAATTTGAAAAAAAAAATGAAAGCGCAAGTGATCGTGGTTGTGGAAAAAGCCAAGGATGTGAAAGAGGCTATGGTCATCATAGAGGATATGATTAAGGCGAAAGAGGAAGAAATAATAAAATTATCAAAATCAAAAATAAAAATAAGAAAGAGGAGATATAAGAGGCGAAAGGTATAATTATTCCAAAGCTGAATGCGATTATTACAAAAAAAAATTATTATCATTCTTGTGAATGCTATTATAATAAAAACAATTAAATTTAAAAGAAGAAAGAATATTCGTTTTTCTTACTAGCTAGTAAAGGAGAAAATATAATCATACAAATCAAGTGGAACTTAGACACTAGAGCTAGTAAGCATATGTGTGATTATTTTATAAGTTTTTACTATTGTTAATCAACTAATAAAAAATAATGAGAATCTAGAAAATATATGTGTGATCAAAAAAGCACTTTAATATTTAATGAAAAGTTTAGGTTACTCAAAGAATTTAGAACAAATGACTATTAATGAGTTGATAGATTCTTTATAAGCATATTAATATTTAATCAATAAAAGAATCAAATGCTATGGAATAAGTTCAAAGCTAAATTTGAAAAAAAAAATTGAAAGCGCAAGTGATCGTGGTTGTGGAAAAAGCCAAGGATGTGAAAGAGGCTATGGTCATTATAGAGGATATGATTATGGCGAAAGAGAGAGAAATAATAAAATGATCAAAATCAAAAATAAAAATAAGAAAGAGGAGATATAAGAGGCGAAAGGTATAATTATTCTGAATGCGATTATTACAAAAAAAAATGATCATCACTCTTGTGAATTCTATTATAATAAAAACAATTAAGTTGAAAAGAAGAAAGAAGATTCTTTTTTCTTAATAGCTAGTAAAGGAGAAAATATCATCATACAAATCAAGTGGAACTTAGAAACTAGAGCTAGTAAGCATATGTGTGATTATTTTATAAGTTTTTACTATTGTTAATCAACTAAGAAGAAATAATGAGAATCTAGAAAATATATGTATGATAAAAAAAGTACATAAATCACTATATTAAAAGTTTAGGTTACTCACAGAATTTTAACCAAATGACTATCAATGAGTTAATAGATTTTTTGTAAGCATATGAATATTTAAATAACAAAAAAATCAAATGCTGTGGAATAAGTTCAAAGCTAACTTTGAAAAAAAAAAATGAAAGCGCAAGTGATCGTGGTTGTGGAAAAAGCCAAGGATGTGAAAGAGGCTATGGTCGTCATAAAGGATATGATTAAAGCGAAAGAAGAAGAAATAATAAAATAATCAAAATCAAAAATAAAAATAAGAAAGAGGAGATATAAGAGGCAAAAGGTACAATTATTCTAAAGTTGAATGCGATTATTACAAAAAAAAAAAGATCTTCGCTTTTGTGAATGCTATTATAATAAACACAATTAAGTTGAAAAGATGAAAGAAGATTCTTTTTTCTTAATAGCTAGTAAAGGAGAAAATATCATCATACAAATCAAGTAGAACTTAGACACTAGAGCGAGTAAGCATATGTGTGATTATTTTATAAGTTTTTACTATTGTTAATCAACTAAGAAAAAATAATGAGAATCTAAAAAATATATATATGATCAAAAAAGCACTTTAATTACTAAATGAAAATTTTAGGTTACTCAAAGAATTTAGAACAAATGACTATTAATGAGTTGATAGATTCTTTGTAAGAATATTAATATTTAATCAATAAAAGAATCAAATGCTATGGAATAAGTTAAAAGCTAAATTGGAAAAAAAAAAATGAAAGCGCAATTGATCATGGTTATGGAAAAAGCCAAAGATTTGAAAGATGCTATGGTCATCATAGAGGATATGATTAAGGCGAAAGAGGAAGAAATAATAAAATGATCAAAATCAAAAATAAAAATAAGAAAGAAGAGTTATAAGAGGCGAAAGGTATAATTATTCAAAAGCTGAATGCGATTATTACAAAAAAAAAATGATCATCACTCCTGTGAATGCTATTATAATAAAAACAATTAAGTTGAAAAGAAGAAAGAAGATTATTTTTTCTTAATAGCTAGTAAAGGAGAAAATATCATCATAAAAAAAAATGATCTTCACTCTTGTGAATGCTATTATAATAAAAAAAATTAAGTTGAAAAAAAAAAGATTCTTTTTTCTTACTAGCTAATAAAGAAGAAAATATAATCATAGAAATCAAGTGGAACTTGGACACTAGAGATAGTAAGCATATGTGTGATTATTTTATATGTTTTTTACTATTGTTAATAAACTAAGAAGAAATAATGAGAATTTAAAAAATATATGTATGATCATATAAGCACTTTAATGACTACATGAAAAGTTTAGGTTACTCAAAGAATTTAGAACAAATGACTATTAATTAGTTGATAGATTTTTTGTAAGCATATTAATATTTAATCAATAAAAGAATCAAATGCTATGGAATAAGTTCAAAGCTAAATTTGAAAAAAAAAAAAAAATGAAAGCGCAAGTGATAGTGGTTGTGGAAAAAGCTAAGGATGTGAAAGAGGCTATGGTCATCATAGAGGATATGATTAAGGAGAAAAAGGAAGAACTAATAAAAATATCAAAATCCAAAATAAAAATAAGAAAGAGAAGATATAAGTGGCGAAAGGTATAATTTTTCCAAAGCTGAATGCGATTATTACAAAAAAAAAATGATCATCACTCTTGTGAATGCTATTATAATAAAAAAAATTAAGTTGAAAAAAAGAAAAAAAGATTTTTTTTTCTTACTAGCTTATAAAAAAGAAAATATAATCATTGAAATCAAGTGGAACTTGGACACTAGAGATAGTAAGCATATGTGTAATTATTTTATAAGTTTTTACTATTGTTAATAAACTAAGAAGAAATAATGAGAATTTAGAAAATATATGTATGATCATAAAAGCACTTGAATTACTACATGAAAAGTTTTGGTTACTCAAAGAATTTAGAACAAATGACTATTAATGAGTTGATAGATTTTTTGTAAGCATATTAATATTTAATCAATAAAAGAATCAAATGCTATTGAATAAGTTCAAAGCTAAATTTGAAAAAAAAAAAAATGAAAGCGCAAGTGATCGTGGTTGTGGAAAAAGCCAAGGATGTGAAAGAGGCTATGGTCATAATAGAGGATATGATTAAGGCGAAAGAGGAAGAAATAATAAAATGATCAAAATCGAAAATAAAAATAAGAAAGAGGAGATATAAGAGGCGAAAGGTATAATTATTCCAAAACTGAATTCTATTATTACAAAAAAAAATGATCATCACTTTTGTGAATGTTATTATAATAAACACAATTAAGTTGAAAAAAAGAAATAAGATTTTATTTTCTTAATAGCTAGTAAAAGAGAAATATCATCATACAAATCAAGTGGAACTTAGACACTAGAGCTAGTAAGCATATGTGTGATTATTTTATAAGTGTTTACTATTGTTAATCAACTAAGAAGAAATAATGAGAATCTAGAAAATATATGTACGATAAAAAAATTACTTAAATCACTACATTAAAAGTTTGGATACTCAAAGAATTTTAACCAAATGACTATTAATGAGTTAATAGATTCTTTGTACGCATATGAATATTTAATAAACAAAAGAATCAAATGCTATGGGATATGTTCAAAGCTAAATTTGAAAGAAAAAAATGATAGCTCAAGTGATCGTGGTTGTGGAAAAAGGCCGAGGATGTGAAAGAGGCTTTGGTCATCATAGATGATATGATTAAGGAGAAAGAGGAAGAAATAATAAAAAGATCAAAATAAAAAATAAAAATAAGAAAGAGGAGATATAAGAGGCGAAAGGTATAATTATTCCAAAGCTGAATGCGATTATTACAAAAAAAAAAAATAATCATCACTCTTGTGAATGCTATTATAATAAAAACAATTAAGTTGAAAAGAAGAAAAAAGATTCTTTTTTCTTACTAGCTAGTAAAGGAGAAAATATTATCATACAAATCAAGTGGAACTTAGACACTAGACCTAGTAAGTATATGTGTGATTATTTTATAAGTTTTTACTATTGTTAATCAACTAAGAAGAAATAATGAGAATCTAGAAAATATATGTATGATAAAAAAAACACTTTAATTACTACATGGAAAGTTTAGGTTACTCAAAGAATTTAGAACAAATGACTATTAATGAGTTGATAGATTCTTTGTAAGCATATTAATATTTAATCAATAAAAGAATCAAATATTATGGAATAAGTTCAAAAGCTAAATTTGAAAAAAAAAATGAAAGCGCAAGTGATCGTGGTTGTGGAAAAAGCCAAGGATGTGAAAGAGGCTATGGTTCTAATAGAGGATATGATTAAGGCGAAAGAGGACGAAATAATAAAATGATCAAAATCAAAAATAAAAATAAGAATGAGGAGATATAAGAGGCGAAAGGTATAATTATTCCAAAGCGGAATGTGATTATTACAAAAAAAAAAATGATCACTCTTGTGAATGCTATTATAATAAAAACAATTAAGTTGAAAAGAAGAAAAAAGATTCTTTTTTCTTACAAGCTAGTAAAAGAGAAAATATTATCATAAAAATCAAGTGGAACTTAGACACTAGAGCTAGTAAGCATATGTGTGATTATTTTATAAGTTTTTACTATTGTTAATCAACTAAGAAGAAATAATGAGAATCTAGAAAATATATGTATGATCAAAAAAGCACTTTAATTACTACATGAAGAGTTTAGGTTACTCAAAGAATTTAGAACAAATGACTATTAATGAGTTGATAGATTCTTTGTAATCATATTAATATTTAATCAATAAAAGAATCAAATACTATGGTATAAGTTCAAAGCTAAATTTGAAAAAAAAAAATGAAAGCGCAAGTGATCGTGTTTGTGGAAAAAGCCAAGGATGTGAAAGAGGCTAGGTAATCATAGAGGATATGATTAAGGCGAAAGAGGAAGAAATAATAAAATGATCAAAATCAAAAATAAAAATAAGAAAGAGGAGATATAAGAGGCGAAAGGTATAATTATTCCAAAGCTGAATGCGATTATTACAAAAAAAAAATAATCACTCTTGTGAATGCTATTATAATAAAAATAATTAAGTTGAAAAGAAGAAAGAAGATTCTTTTTTCTTACTAGCTAGTAAAGGAGAAAATATCATCATACAAATCAAGTGGAACTTAGATATTAGAGCTAGTAAGCATATGTGTGATTATTTTATAAGTTTTTACTATTGTTAATCAACTAAGAAGAAATAATGAGAATCTAGAAAATATATGTATGATCAAAAAAGCACTTTAATTACTACATGAAAAGTTTAGGTTACTCAAAGAATTTAGAACAAATGACTATTAATGAGTTGATAGATTCTTTGTAAGCATATTAATATTTAATCAATAAAAGAATCAAATGCTATGGAATAAGTTCAAAGCTAAATTTGAAAAAAAAAAATGAAAGCGCAAGTGATCGTGGTTGTGGAAAAAGCCAAGGATGTGAAAGAGGCTATGGTCATCATCGAGGATATGATTAAGGCGAAAGAGGAAGAAATAATAAAATGATCAAAATCAAAAATAAAAATAAGAAAGAGGAGATATAAGAGGCGAAAGGTATAATTATTCCAAAGCTAAATGCGATTATTACAAAAAAAAAATGATCATTACTCTTATTAATGCTATTATAACAAAAACAATTAAGTTAAAAAGAAGAAAGAAGATTCTTTTTTCTTACTAGCTCGTAAAGAAGAAAATATCATCATACAAATCAAGTGGGTCTTGGACACTAGAGCTAGTAAGCATATATGTGATTATTTTATATGTTTTTACTATTGTTATTCAACTAAGAAGAAATAATGAGAATTTAGAAAATATATGTATGATAAAAAAAATACTTTAATCACTATATTAAAAGTTTAGGTTACTCAAAGAATTTTAACCAAATGACTATTAATGAGTTAATAGATTTTTTTAAAGCATATGAATATTTAATCAATTAAAAAATCAAATGCTGTGGAATAAGTTCCAAGTTAACTTTGAAAGAAAAAAAAATGAAAGCTCAAGTGATCGTGGTTGTGGAAAAGACAGAGGATGTGAAAGAGGCTATGGTCATCATATATGATATGATTAAGGAGAAAGAGAAAGAAATAATAAAATATATCAAAATCCAAAATAAAAATAATAAAGAGGAGATATAAGCGGCGAAAGGTATAATTATTCCAAAGTTGAATGTGATTATTACAAAAAAAAATGATCATTACTCTTATTAATGCTATTATAACAAAAACAATTAAGTTAAAAAGAAGAAAGAAGATTCTTTTTTCTTACTAGCTCGTAAAGAAGAAAATATCATCACACAAATCAAGTGGGACTTGGACACTAGAGCTAGTAAGCATATGTGTGATTATGTTTTTTACTTAATAGATTCTTTTAAAGCATATGAATATTTAATCAATAAAAAAATCAAATGCTGTGGAATAAGTTCAAAGCTAACTTTGAAAGAAAAAAAATGAAAGCTCAAGTGATCGTGGTTGTGGAAAAGACGGAGGATGTGAAAGAGGTTATGGTCATCATATAGGATATGATTAAGGAGAAAGAGAAAGAAATAATAAAATATATCAAAATCCAAAATAAAAATAATAAATAGGAGATATAAGCGGCGAAAGGTATAATTATTCCAAAGTTGAATGCGATTATTACAAAAAAAAATAATCATTACTCTTATTAATGCTATTATAACAAAAACAATTAAGTTAAAAAGAAGAAAGAAGATTCTTTTTTCTTACTAGCTCGTAAAGAAGAAAATATCATCATACAAATCAAGTGGGACTTGGACACTAGAGCTAGTAAGCATATGTGTGATTATTTTATATGTTTTTACTATTGTTATTCAACTAAGAAGAAATAATGAGAATTTAGAAAATATATATATGATCAAAAAACCACTTTAATCACTACATTAAAGTTTAGGTTACTCAAAAAATTTAGACCAAATGATTTTTAATGAGTTAATAGATTCTTTGTAAGCATATGAATATTTAATTAATAAAAAAATCAAATGCTGTGGAATAAGTTCAAAGCTCACTTTGAAAGAAAAAAACGAAAGCTCAAGTGACCGTGGTTGTGGAAAAGGCCGAGGATGTGAAAGAGGCCATGGTCATCATAGCGGATATGATTAAGGAGAAAGAGAAACAAATAATAAAAAAGATCAAAATCCAAAATAAAAATAAGAAAGAGGAGATATAAGAGGCAAAAGGTATAATTATTCCCAAGTTGAATACGTTTATTACAAAAAAAAATTATCATTACTCTTATGAATGCTATTATAACAAAAACAATTAAGTTGAAAAGAAGAAAGAAGATTCTTTTTTCTTACTAGCAAGGAAATTAGAAAATATCATAATACAAATCAAGTGGAACTTGAACACTTGAGCTAGTAAGCATATGGGTGATTATTTTATAAGTTTTTATTATTGTTAATCAACTAAAAAGAAATAATGAGAATTTAGAAAATATATGTATGATTAAAAAAGCACTTTAATTACTAAATGAAAAGTTTAGGTTACTCAAAGAATTTAGACGAAATGACTATTAATGAGTTAATAGATTCTTTGTAAGCATATTAATATTTAATCAATAAAAGAATCAAATGCTATGGAATATGTTCAAAGCTAAATTTGAAATAAAAAAATGAAAGCTCAAGTGATCGTAGTTGTGGAAAAGGTCGAGGATGTGAAATAGGCTATGGTCATAATAGAGGATATGATTAAGGAGAAAGTGGAAGAAATAATAAAAATATCAAAATCCAAAATAAAAATAAGAAAGAGGAGATATAAGAGGCGAAAGGTATAATTATTCCAAAGCTGAATGCGATTATTACAAAAAAAAATGATCATTACTCTTGTGAATGCTATTATAATAAAAAAAATTAAGTTGAAAAGAAGAAAGAAGATTCTTTTTTCTTACTAGCTAATAAAGAAGAAAATATCATCATACAAATCAAGTAGAACGTGGACACTAGAGATAGTAAGCATATGTGTGGTTATTTTATATGTTTTTACTATTGTTAATCAACTAAGAAAAATTATGAGAATCTTGAAAATATATGTATGATCAAAAAAGCACTTTAATTACTACATGAAAAGTTTAGATTACTCAAAAAATTTAGAACAAATGACTATTAATGAGTTGATACATTCTTTGTAAGTATATTAATATTTAATCAATAAAAGAATTAAATGCTATTGAATAAGTTCAAAGCTAAGTTTGAAAAAAAAAAATGAAAGCGCAAGTGATCGTGGTTGTGGAAAAAGCCAAGGATGTGAAAGAGGCTATGGTAATCATAGAGGATTTGATTAAGGCGAAAGAGGAAGAAATAATAGTATAATTAAAATCAAAAATATAAATAAGAAAAAGGAGATATAAGAGGCGAAAGGTATAATGATTCCAAAGCTGAATGCGATTATTACAAAAAAAAAACTATCATCACTCTTGTGAATGCTATTATAATAAAAATAATTAAGTTGAAAAATAGAAAGAAGATTCTTTTTTCTTACTAGCTAGTAAAGGAGAAAATATCATCATACAAATCAAGTGAAATTTAGACACCAGAGCTAGTAAGCATATGTGTGATTATTTTATAAGTTTTTACTATTGTTAATTAGTTAAGAAGAAATAATGAGAATTTAGAAAATATATGTATGATAAAAAAAAACCCTTAATTACTACATGAAAAGTTTAGGTTACTCAAAGAATTTAGATCAAATGACTATTAATGAGTTAATAGATTCTTTTTAAGCATATTAATATTTATTCAATAAAAAAATCAAATGCTATGGAATATGTTCAAAGCTAAATTTGAAAGAAAAAAATGATAGCTCAAGTGATCGTGGTTGTGGAAAAGGCCGAGGATGTGAAAGAGGCTATGGTCATCATAGAGGATATGAGTAAGGAGAAAGAGGAAGAAATAATAAAAAGATCAAAATTGAAAATAAAAATAAGAAACATGAGATATATGTTGCGAAAGGTATAATTATTCCAAAGCTGAATGCGATTATTAAAAAAAACAAATATTATCACTCTTGTGAATGCTATTATAATAAAAAAAATTAAGTTGAAAAGAAAAAAGAAGATTCTTTTTTCATATTAGCTAATAAAGAAGAAAATATCATCATACAAATCAAGTGGAACTTGGACACTAGAGATTGTAAGCATATGTGTGATTATTTTATAAGTTTTTCATATTGTTAATCAACTAAGAAGAAATAATGAGAATCTAGAAAATATATGTATGATCAAAAAAGCACTTTAATTATTATATGAAAAGTTTATGTTACTCAAAGAATTTAGAACAATAGACAATTAATGAGTTGACAGATTCTTTGAAAGCATATTAATATTTAATCAATAAAAGAATCAAATGCTATGGAATAAGTTCAAAGCTAAATTTGAAAAAAAAAAATGAAAGCGCAAGTGATAGTGGTTGTGGAAAAAGCCAAAGATGTGAAAGAGGCTATGGTCATCATAGAGGATATGATTAAGGCGAAAAAGGAAGAAATAATAAAATGATCAAAATCGAAAATAAAAAGAAGAAAGAAGATTCTTTTTTCTTACTAGCTCGTAAAGAAGAAAATATCATCATACAAATCAAGTGGGACTTGGACACTAGAGCTAGTAAGCATATGTGTGATTATTTTATATGTTTTTACTATTGTTATTCAACTAAGAAGAAATAATGAGAATTTAGAAAATATATGTATGATAAAAAAAATACTTTAATCACTATATTAAAAGTTTAGGTTACTCAAAGAATTTTAACCAAATGACTATTAATGAGTTAATAGATTCTTTTAAAGCATATGAATATTTAATCAATGAAAAAATCAAATGCTGTGGAATAAGTTCAAAGCTAACTTTGAAAGAAAAAAAATGAAAGCTCAAGTGATCGTAGTTGTGGAAAAGACAGAGGATGTGAAAGAGGCTATGGTCATCATATAGGATATGATTAAGGAGAAAGAGAAAGAAATAATAAAATATATCAAAATCCAAAATAAAAATAATAAAGAGGAGATATAAGCGGCGAAAGGTATAATTATTCCAAAGCTGAATGCGATTATTACAAAAAAAAATTGATCATCACTCTTGTGAATGCTTTTATAATAAAAATAATTAAGTTGAAAAGAAGAAAGAAGATTCTTTTTTCTTACTAGCTAGTAAAGGAGAAAATATCATCATACAAATCAAGTGGAACTTAGACACTAGAGATAGTAAGTATATGTGTGATTATTTTATAAGTTTTTACTATTGTTAATCAACTAAGAAGAAATAATGAGAATCTAGAAAATATATGTATGAAAAAAAAATACTTTAATCACTACATTAAAAGTTTAGGTTACTCAAACAATTTTAACCAAATGACTATTAATGATTTAATAGATTCTTTGTAAGCATATGAATATTTAATAAATAAAAAAATAAAATGCTGTGGAATATGGTCGTGGTTGTGGAAAAGAAAGAGGATGTGAAAGAGGCTATGGTCATCATAGAGGATATGATTAAGGAGAAATAGAAAGAAATAATAAAATATATCAAAATCCAAAATAAAAATAATAAAGAGGAGATATAAGAGGCGAAAGGTATAATTATTCCTAAGTTGAACCCAATTATTACAAAAAAGAATGATCATTACTCTTATTAATGCTATTATAACAAAAACAATTAAGTTGAAAAGAAGAAAGATGATTCTTTTTTCTTACTAGCCCGTAAAGAAGAAAATATCATCATACAAATCAAGTGGGACTTGGACACTAGAGCTAGTAAGCATATGTGTGATTATTTTATATATTTTGACTATTGTTATTCAATTAAGAAGAAATAATGAGAATCTAGAAAATATATGTATGATCAAAAAAGCATTTTAATTACTAATTAAAGTTTAGGTTACTCAAAGAATTTAGACCAAATGACTATTAATGAGTTAATAGATTCTTTGTAAGCATATGAATATTTAATTAATAAAAAAAATCAAATGCTTTGGAATAAGTTTAAAGCTCACTTTGAACGAAAAAAACGAAAGCTCAAGTGATCGTGGTTGTGGAAAAGGCCGAGGATGTGAAAGAAGCCATGGTCATCATAGCGGATATGATTATGGAGAAAGAGAAAGAAATAATAAAAAAGATCAAAATCCAAAATAAAAATAAGAAAGAGGAGATATAAGAGGCGAAAGGTATAATTATGCCAAAGTTGAATACGTTTATTACAAAAAAAAATTATAATTACTCTTATGAATGCTATTATAACAAAAACAATTAAAGTGAAAAGAAGAAAGAAGATTCTTTTTTCTTACTAGCAAGTAAATTAGAAAATATCGTAATACAAGTCAAGTGGAACTTGAACACTAGAGCTAGTAAGCATATGTGTGATTATTTTATAAGTTTTTACTATTGTTAATCAACTAAGAAAAAATAATGAGAATCTCGAAAATATATGTATGATAAAAAAAGCACTTTAATCACTAATGAAAAGTTTAGGTTACTTAAAAAATTTAGACCAAATGACTATTAATGAGTTAATAGATTCTTTGTAAGCATATGAATATTTAATCAATAAAAGAATCAAAAGCTATGGAATAAGTTCAAAGGTAAATTTGAAAGAAAAAAATGATAGCTCAAGTGATCGTGGTTGTGGAAAAGGCCGAGGATGTGAAATAGGCTTTGGTCATCAAAGAGGATATGATTAAGGAGAAAGAGGAAGAAATAATAAAAATATCAAAATCAAAAATAAAAATAAGAAAGAGGAGATATAAGAGGCGAAATGTATAATTATTCCAAAGCCGAATGCGATTATTACAAAAAAAAATGATCATCACTCTTGTGAATGCTATTATAATAAAAAAATGAAGTTGAAAAGAAGAAAGAAGATTCTTTTTTTTTAATAGCTAATAAAGAAGAAAATATCAACATACAAATCAAGTAGAACTTGGACACCAGAGCTAGTAAGCATATGTGTGATTATTTTATAAGTTTTTACTATTGTTAATCAACTAAGAAGAAATAATGAGAATTTAGAAAATATATGTATGATCAAAAAAGTACTTTAATTACTACATGAAAAGTTTAGGTTACTCAAAGAATTTAGATCAAATGACTATTAATGAGTTAGTAAATTCTTTATAAGCATATTAATATTTAATCAATAAAAGAATCAAATGCTATGGAATATGTTCAAAGCTAAATTTGAAAGAAAAAAATGATAGCTCAAGTGATCGTGGTTGTGGAAAAGGCCGAGGATGTGAAAGAGGCTATGGTCATCATAGAGGATATGATTAAGGAGAAATAGAAAGAAATAAAAAAAAGATCAAAATCCAAAATAAAAATAAGAAAGAGGAGATATAAGAGGCGAAAGGAATAATTATTCCAAAGCTGAATGCGATTATTACAAAAAAAATGATCATCACTCTTGTGAATACTATTATAATAAAAAAAATTAAATTGAAAAGAAGAAAGAAGATTCTTTTTTCATATTTGCTAATAAAGAAGTAAATATCATCATACAAATCAAGTGGAACTTGGGCACCAGAGCTAGTAAGCATATGTGTGATTATTTATAAGTTTTTACTATCATATTAATATTTAATCAATAAAAGAATCAAATGCTATGGAATATGTTCAAAGCTAAATTTGAAAGAAAAAAATGATAGCTCAAGTGATCGTGGTTGTGGAAAAGGCCGAGGATGTGAAAGAGGCTATGGTCATCATAGAGGATATGATTAAGGAGAAAGAGAAAGAAATAAAAAAAAGATCAAAATCCAAAATAAAAATAAGAAAGAGGAGATATAAGAGGCGAAAGGAATAATTATTCCAAAGCTGAATGCGACTATTACAAAAAAAAATGATCATCACTCTTGTGAATACTATTATAATAAAAAAAATTAAGTTGAAAAGAAGAAAGAAGATTCTTTTTTCTTACTAACTAATAAAGAAGAAAATATCAACATACAAATCAAGTATAACTAGGACACTAGAGATAGTAAGCATATGTGTGATTATTTTATAAGTTTTTACTATTGTTAATCAACTAAGAAGAAATAATGAGAATCTAGAAAATATATGTATGATAAAAAAAGCACATTAATTACTACATGAAAAGTTTAGATTACTCAAAAAATTTAGAACAAATGACTATTAATGAGTTGATAGATTCTTTGTAAGCATATTAATATTTAATCAATAAAAGAATCAAATGCTATGGAATATGTTCAAAGCTAAATTTGAAAGAAAAAAATGATAGCTCAAGTGATCGTGGTTGTGGAAAAGGCCGAGGATGTGAAAGAGGCTATGGTCATCATAGAGAATATGATTAAGGAGAAATAGAAAGAAATAAAAAAAAGATCAAAATCCAAAATAAAAATAAGAAAGAGGAGATATAAGAGGCGAAAGGAATAATTATTCCAAAGCTGAATGCGATTATTACAAAAAAAATGATCATCACTCTTGTGAATACTATTATAATAAAAAAAATTAAGTTGAAAAGAAGAAAGAAGATTCTTTTTTCATATTTGCTAATAAAGAAGTAAATATCATCATACAAATCAAGTGCAACTTGGACACCAGAGCTAGTAAGCATATGTGTGATTATTTATAAGTTTTTACTATCATATTAATATTTAATCAATAAAAGAATCAAATGCTATGGAATATGTTCAAAGCTAAATTTGAAAGAAAAAAATGATAGCTCAAGTGATCGTGGTTGTGGAAAAGGCCGAGGATGTGAAAGAGGCTATGGTCATCATAGAGGATATGATTAAGGAGAAAGAGAAAGAAATAAAAAAAAGTTCAAAATCCAAAATAAAAATAAGAAAGAGGAGATATAAGAGGCGAAAGGAATAATTATTCCAAAGCTGAATGCGACTATTACAAAAAAAAATGATCATCACTCTTGTGAATACTATTATAATAAAAAAAATTAAGTCGAAAAGAAGAAAGAAGATTCTTTTTTCTTACTAGCTAATAAAGAAGAAAATATCAACATACAAATCAAGTAGAACTTGGACACTAGAGATAGTAAGCATATGTGTGATTATTTTATAAGTTTTTACTATTGTTAATCAACTAAGAAGAAATAATGAGAATCTAGAAAATATATGTATGATAAAAAAAGCACATTAATTACTACATGAAAAGTTTAGATTACTCAAAAAATTTAGAACAAATGACTATTAATGAGTTGATAGATTCTTTGTAAGCATATTAATATTTAATCAATAAAAGAATCAAATGCTATAGAATAAGTTCAAAGCTAAATTTGAAAAAAAAAAATGAAAGCGCAAGTGATCGTGGTTGTGGAAAAAGCCAAGGATGTGAAAGAGGCTATGGTCATCATAGAGGATATGATTAAGGCGAAATAGGAAGAAATAATAAAATGATCAAAATCCAAAATAAAAATAAGAAAGAGGAGATATAAGAGGCGAAAGGTATAATTATTCCAAAGCTGAATGCGATTATTACAAAAAAAAAAAAGATCATCACTCTTGTGAATGCTATTATAATAAAAACAATTAATTTGAAAAGAAGAAAGAAGATTCTTTTTTCTTACTAGCTAGTAAAGGAGAAAATATCATCATACAAATCGAGTGGAACTTAGACACTAGAGCTAGTAAACATATGTGTGATCATTTTTTAAGTTTTTACTATTGTTAATCAACTAAGAAGAAATAATGAGAATCTAGAAAATATATGTATGATAAAAAAAGTACTTTAATCACAACATGAAAAGTTTAGGTTACTCAAAGAATTTTAACCAAATGACTATTAACGAGATAATAGATTCTTTGTAAGCATATGAATATTTAATAAATAAAAAAATCAAATGCTGTGGAATAAGTTCAAAGCTCACTTTAAAAGGAAAAAATGAAAGTTCAAGTGATCGGGGTTGTGGAAAAGGCCGAGGATGTAAAAGAGGCTATGGTCATCATAGAGGATATGAAAAAGGAGAAAGAGGAAGCAATAATAAAAAAGATCAAAATCTAAAATAGAAATAAGAAATATGAGATATAAGAGGCGAAAGTTATAATTATTCCAAAGTTAAATGCGATTATTACAAAAAAAAATGATCATTACTCTTATAAATGCTATTATAACAAAAACAATTAAGTTGAAAAGAAGAAAGAAGATTCTTTTTTTTACTAGCCCGTAAAGAAGAAAATATCATCATACAAATCAAGTGGAACTTGGACACTAGAGCTAATAAGCATATGTGTGATTATTTTATATGTTTTTACTATTGTTATTCAATTAAGAAGAAATAATGAGAATCTAGAAAATATATGTATGAACAAAAAAGCACTTTAATGACTACATGAAAAGTTTATGTTAATCAAAGAATTTAGACCAAATAATTATTAATGAGTTAATAGATTCTTTGTAAGCATATGAATATTTAATCAATAAAAAATCATATGTTGTGGAATAAGTTCAAAGCACACTTTGAAAGAAAAAAATGAAAGCTCAAGTGATCGTTGTTGTAGAAAAGGTAGAGGATGTGAAAGGGGCCATGGTCATCATAGAGGATATGATTAAGGAGAAAGAGAAAGAAATAATAAAAAAGATCAAAATCCAAAATAAAAATAAGAAAGAGGAGATATAAGAGGCGAAAGGTATAATTATTCCAAAGTTGAATGCGATTATTACAAAAAAAAATGATCATTACTCTTCTGAATGCTATTATAACAAAAATAATTAAGTTGAAAAAAAGAAAGAAGATTCTTTTTTCTTACTAGCCCGTAAAGAATAAAATTTCATCATACAAATCAAGTGGAACTTGGGCAATAGAACTAGTAAGCATATGTGTGATTATTTTGTATGTTTTTACTATTATTATTCATTTAAGAAGAAATAATGAGAATCTAGAAAATATATATATGATCAAAAAAACACTTTAATCACTACATGAAAAGTTTAGGTTACTCAAAGAATTTAGACCAAATGACTATTAATGAGTTAATAGATATTTTGTAAGCATATGAATATTTAATCAATAAAAAAGTAAATGTTGTGGAATAAGTTCAAAGCTCACTTTGAAAGAAAAAAACGAAAGCTCAAGTGATCGTGGTTGTGGAAAAGGCCGAGGATTTGAAAGATGGTCATCATAGAGTATATGATGAAGGTGGAAGAGAAAGAAATAATAAAAAAGATCAAAATCCAAAATAAAAATAAGAAAGAGGAGATATAAGAGGTGAAAGGTATAATTATTCCAAAGTTGAATGCGATTATTACAAAAAAAAAATGATCATTACTATTCTGAATGCTAGTATAACAAAAACAATTAAGTTGAAAAGAAGAAAGAAGATTCTTTTTTCTTACTAGCCCGTAAAAAAGAAAATATCATCATACAAATCAAGTGGAACTTGGACACTAGAGCTAGTAAGTATATGTGTGATTATTTTATAAATTTTTACTTTTATTAATAAACTAAGTAGAAATAATGAGAATCTAGAAAATATATGTATGATCAAAAAAGCACTTTAATCACTACATGAAAAGTTTAGGTTACTAAAAGAATTTAGACCAAATGACTATTAATGAGTTAATATATTCTTTTAAGCATATTAATATTTAATTAATAAAAAAATCAAATGCTTTTGAATAAGTTCAAAGCTCACTTTGAAAGAAAAAAATGAAGGCTCAAGTGATCGTGGATGTGGAAAGGACCGAGGATGCGAAAGAGGATATGGTCATCATAGAGGATATGATTAAAAAGAAAGTGGAAAAAATAATAAAAAAGATTAAAATCCAAAATAAAAATAAGAAATTGGAGATATAAGAGGCGAAAGTATAATTATTCCAAAGTTAAATGCGATTATTACAAAAAAAAAAAGATCATTACTTTACTAAATGCTATTATTACAAAAACAATTAAGTTGAAAAAAAGAAAGAAGATTTGTTTTTCTTACTAGCTCGTAAAAAAGGAAATATCATTACACAAATCAAGTGGAACTTGGACACTAGAGCTAGTAAGCATATGTGTGATAATTTTATAAGTTTTTACTATTGTTAATCAACTAAAAAGAAATAATGAGAATCTAGAAAATATATATATGAATAAAAAAACACTTTAATCACTAAATGAAAAGTTTAGGTTACTCAAAAATTTAGACCAAATGACTATTAATGAGTTAATATATTCTTTGTAAGCATATGAATATTTAATCAATAAAAATATCAAATGCTATGAAATAAGTTCAAAGATCACTTTGAAAGAAAAAAATGAAAGCTCAAATGATTGTGGTTGTGGAAATGGCCGAGGATGTGAAAGAGGCTTTGGTCATCATAGAGGATATGATTAAGGAGAAAGAGGAAGAAATAATAAAAAAGATCAAAATCCAAAAAAAAAAAAAAAAGGAGATATAAGAGGCGAAAGTTATAATTATTCCAAAGTTGAATGCGATTATTAAAAAAAAAATGATCATTACTCTTGTGAATGCTATTATAACAAAAACAATTAAGTTGAAAAGACGAAAGAAGATTCTTTTTTCTTACTAGCCCGTAAAGAAGAAAATATCATCATACAAATCAAATGGAATTTGGACACTATAGCTAGTAAGCATATGTGTGATTATTATATAAGTTTTTACTATTGTTAATCAAGTAAGAAGAAATAATAAGAACTTAGAAAATATATATATGATCAAAAAAGTACTTTAATCACTACATGAAAAGTTTAGGTTACTCAAAAAATTTAGACCAAATGACTATTAATGAGTTAAAAGATTTTTGTAAGCATATGAATATTTAATCAATAAAAATATCAAATGCTATGGAATAAGTTTAAAGCTCACTTTGAAAGAAAAAAAATTAAAGCTCATGTGATCGTGGTTGTGGAAAAGGCCGAAGATGTGAAAGAGGCTATGGTCATCATAGATGATATGATTAAGGAGAAAAAGTAAGAAATAATAAAAAGATCAAAATCCAAAATAAAAATAAGAAAGAGGAGATATAAGAGGCGAAAGGTATAATTATTCCAAAGTTTAATATGATTATTACAAAAAAAAATGATCATTCCTCTTATGAATGCTATTATAACAAAAACAATTAAGTTGAAAAGAAGAAAGAAGATTCATTTTTCTAACTAGCCCGTAAAGAAGAAAATATAATCATACAAATCAAGTGGAACTTGGCCACTAGAGCTAGTAAGCATATGTGTGATTATTTTATAAGCTTTTACTATTGTTAATCAACTAAGAAGAAATAATGAGAATCTAGAAAATATATGTATGATCAGAAAAGCACTTTAATCACTACATGAAAAGTTTCGGTTACTCAAAAAATTTAGACCAAATGACTATTAATGAGTTAATAGATTCTTTGTAAGCATATGAATATTTAATCAATAAAAAAATCAAATACTATGGAATAATTTCAAAACTCACTTTGAAAGAAAAAAATGAAAGCTCAAGTGATCGTGGTTGTGGAAAAGGCCGATGATGTGAAAGAGGCTATGGTCATCATATAGGATATGATTAAGGATAAAGAGGAAGAAATAATAAAAACGATCAAAATTGAAAATAAAAATAAGAAAGAGGAGATATATGATGCGAAAGGTATAATTATTCCAAAGTGAATGCGATTATTAAAAAAAAATGATAATTACTCTTGTGAATGCTATTATAACAGAAACAATTAAGTTGAAAAGAAGAAAGAAGATTCTTTTTTCTTACTTGCCCGTAAAGAAGAAAATATCATCATACAAATCAAGTGGAACTTGGACACTAGAGCTAGTAAACATATGTGTGATTATTTTATAAGTTTTTACTATTGTTAATCAACTAAGAAGAAATAATGAGAATATAGAAAATATATGTATAATAAAAAAAGCACTTAAATCACTACATGAAAAGTTTAGGTTACTCAAAGAATTTAGACCAAATGACTATTAATGAGTTAATAGATTCTTTGTAAGCATATTATTATTTAATCAATAAAAATTTCAAATGCTATAGAATAAGTTCAAAGCTCACTTTGAAAGAAAAAAATGAAAGCTCAAATGATCGCGGTTGTCGAAAAAGCCGAGGATTTGAAAGAGGCCATGATCATCATAGAGGATATGATTAAGGAGAAAGAGGAAGAAATAATAAAAAAGATCAAAATCTAAAATAAAAATAAGAAAGAGGAGATATAAGCGGCGAAATTTATAATTATTACAAAGTTTAATGCGATTATTAAAAAAAAATGATCATTACTCTTCTGAATGCTTTTATAACAAAAACAATTAAGTTTAGAAAAAGAAAGAAGATTCTTTTTTATTACTAGCCCGTAAAGAAGAAAATATCATCATACAAATCAAGTGGAACTTGGACACTAGAGCTAGTATGTAAGAAATTTTAATGAAGCCAACTTGTGTTTCTAAATCATTGTAATAGAAACACAATAAAACTAATGCGGAAACGAAATAGCGTACCTCCAGCCATTGTCGCCAAGAATTTCTGCAGAGGTTTCTTCTTGAACTTTGGTTCTTCTCGGCTCAGAACTCTCGCTTTAGATGGTGTAAGAAAGCCTTTCGCTTCAAAGAGATGATTGAGCCAAGGGACCAAAATCCTCATGTATATATAGATGTTCTCCCATCAAGAACATTTATCATCACCAACTCATAACGTTCAAGAATTAATTCAAATTTGTAACGTTTCGACCATAATGAAGAACTTTAATGATATTAAATATTTAATTTAATAATAACGGTTTCATGCATAAAGAATAAGAAACTGAAATCATTTAAACCATAATAAATGAAGAAATTCATGATAATGAATTATGAATCTTAATAAGAACAGTTACGTTATTATTAAGATATTTAATAATAACCGTTACATAGTAAGCATATGTTTGATTATTTTATAAGTTTTTACTATTATTAATAAATTAAGAAGAAATAATGAGAATCTAGAAAAAAATGAAAGCTCAAGTGATCGTGGTTGTGGAAAAAGCCGAGGATGTAAAAGAGGCTATGGTCATCTCAGAGGATATGATTAAGGAGAAAGAGGAAGAAATAATAAAAACGATCAAAATCCAAAATAAAAATAAGAAAGAGGAGATATAAGATGCGAAAGGTATAATTATTCCAAAGTTGAATGCGATTATTACAAAAAAAAAAATGATCATTACTCTTATGAATGCTATTATAACAAAAACAATTAAGTTGAAAAGAAGAAAGAAGATTCTTTTTTCTAACTAGCCCGTAAAGAAGAAAATATCATCATACAAATCAAGTGGAACTTGGACACTAGAGCTAGTAAGCATATGTTTGATTATTTTATAAGTTTTTACTATTATTAATAAATTAAGAAGAAATAATGAGAATCTAGAAAATATATGTATGATGAAAAAAGCACTTTAATCACTAAATGGAAAGTTTAGGTTACTCAAAGAATTTAGATCAAATGACTATTAATGTGTTAATATATTCTTTGTAAGCATATGAATATTTAATCAATAAAAAAAATCAAATGCTATGAAATAAGTTAAAAGCTAAATTTGAAAGAAAAAAATGAAAGCTAAAGTGATCATTGTTGTGGAAAAGGCCGAGGATGTGAAAGAGGTCATGGTCATCATAGAGGATATGATTAAGGAGCAAGAGGAAGAAATAATAAAAAAGATCAAAATCCAAAATAAAAATAAGAAAGAGGAGATATAAGAGGCGAAAGGTATAATTATTCCAAAGTTGAATACGACTATTACAAAAAAATGATCATTACTCTTATGAATGCTATTATAACAAAAACAATTAAGTTGTTTAAGAAGAAAGAAGATTCTTTTTTCTAACTAGCCCGTAAATAAGAAAATATCATCATACAAATCAAGTGGAACTTGGACAGTAGAGCTAGTAAGCATATGTGTGATTATTTTATAAGTTTTTACTATTGTTAAAAAATTAAGAAGAAATAATGAGAATCTAGAAAATATATGTATGATGAAAAAAGGACTTTAATCACTAAATGGAAAGTTTAGGTTACTCAAAGAATTTAGATCAAATGAGTATTAATGAGTTAATATATTCTTTGTAAGCATATGTATATTTAATCAATAAAAAAATCAAATGCCATGAAATAAATTCAAAGCGCACTTTGAAAGAAAAAAATGAAAGCTCAAGTGATCGTGGTTGTGGAAAAGACCGAGGATGTGAAAGAGACTATGGTCATCATAGAGGATATGATTAAGGAGAAAGAGGAAGAAATAATAAAAAGATCAAAATCCAAAATAAAAATAAGAAAGAGGAGATATAAGAGCGAAAGGTATAATTATTCCAAAGTTGCATGCGATTATTACAAAAAAAAAAAGATCAATACTCTTATGAATGCTATTATAACAAAAATAATTAAGTTGTAAAGAAGAAAGAAGATTCTTTTTTCTTACTAGCCCGTAAAGAAAAAAATATCATCATACAAATCAAGTGGAACTTGGACACTAGAGCAAGAAAGCATATGTGTGATTACAAAAATTTATTCGTAGAGTTTGATGAAACTAGGAATGGACAAATCTACTTTGGCGAGATAAAGGTAACATCTTAATATTAAGATTCAAAGATGAAAGTCATTAATTTTTTATAAATATTTATTATTTGATGATATTCATATGAAAGATAAATAATTATTTATTAAAAACAACACAAATCATTTAATTGCATAGGTGAAGATGTTAAATGATAGATTATTTACCTTAACTATTAACTATGATGTGATATAATATTTAAAGACTTATGTGAAGGACTTCTTATAGTTGTGACACTTGAGGTTTGAACACTCACTTTAGAGATGATATTGTACCTTGTACAAAAAGATAAACAAAAATTAGAGATATCTTACTTATTTTTGTTTATAGATGATACTGTCTTTACATCCTTGGTATCGAAGTGAGTAAAATAAATAATGTATGTTCATTTTACAAAAACGATATGCAAAGAAGGTTTTTTAAAGATTTAAGATGAAAAATTATAAACCAGTTGGTACACTGGTTGAATGTGATATCAAACTTTTAAGACAGAATGATGGTGATATAATTAATCCAACTCATTTCAAAAGCTCAGTAAAAAGCTTGAGATACTCAACTTGTCTAAGACTGAATATTTTATATGAAATTTGATTATTAAACTGATTTATGAGAGAACTAAGATAGACACATATGAAGGCCATTAAAGAATTTTATATTATATCAAAGGTACCATAACTCATGGTTTATAATATTTATTTTCTAATAATTTTTTATTTATTGGCTATATTTAGTAGAGTTCTAGAAGATCAAAAAGGTACCATCGATTTTTTTTTTATATATAGGCGACACCATTTTGATTTTGTATTTGAAGAAACAATCCATTGTAGTGTTATATATATATATATATATAGCGGAATATATAGCAATATCATCATTTTATTATCATGCTATATGCCCAACAAAACTCTTGAATAAAGTCAATTATGCATAAGATCAAGCTATAAAGATTAATGTTGATAACAAGTTATCGATTGCATTGTTCAGGAATCAAGTCTTTCAACAATTGAAACAAGAATATTGATATTCATTATCATTTTATTCGTGATCAAATTAAGGAGATGGAAGTTCCATTAGACTACAATAAATTTGGTGATCAAGTTGCATATATTTTCACCAAGTCCTTTAATTTGGAGACATTTTTTAAGATGAATACATCATTTGGAATGTGTGATAAAAATAAATTAAGTTTAATAGAGGGTGTTAAGAGAATTAAACTTAATTAAAAGAGAGAATTGAAATCTCTCTCATGATCACATGGAAAAAAACAATTATAACTCTAGAACTTTCTAAGAATAGAGATGTTATTCCATAATAAAGATCACTATAAAAAAAAAGGTTATGAAAATAATAAATTAATAATAAATTAGATAGGTTATATATGATAAAAATATATGAATATAACCTTAACAATTGAGTTTTGTAACTCTCATATGTGACCCATAAATAGACAAAGTTATATCATGCAAAAACGAGAGAGAAAAGAAAAGTATAAATACTTATAAAAAATAAAAAAAATAATTTAAAAAATAAGAGAGAGATTCTTCCTTTCTAATTCTCTCTATCTCGTTTTTTTCTTCTCCAGTTCCAGTTGGCACATCCAAAGGCTTGTGGATCTCAGAATAAAATATACATTTTAGGCTGGAATTGGGTGTGTAGCCGTAAAGATTTTGGTGGCTTAGTAGGTCTTATGAGCCTTGCCTACTCTAAAGAGGGATACTTGAATTTGGGCCAAAGTCCTTAATGTCAAATATAGTCATCCCAATCCTTAATCTTACCCTGTCACCAGCTACTCTTTGAGCAACTTGACGGGAAATTTATGCATTAATGATGCTTCATCAATTCTCAAGAATGGGTCTAGCATTAATGTATGCATTCTTTTTGGTTTTGATGAAAGCCAACCTTTGTTGGTATTGGTAAAATGATGAATATTCAACAACTAGTTGTCTACTAAATTTTTTAAGATAATATTCTTAGGAAAATATTGATTCCAAACAAGTCTATGATCCTTAATTTGTAGATGTCTAAAACATCCTCATACAAGTAAAAAAACATAAAAACTTATGTTGGGAAAAATCACATCGATCACAGATAACATATCTTATCGACAAAAGGACAACAAGCAAGTCAATAAAAATAAACGTAGAGAGACATTCCAACCACATGCAAGAAACCTGTGGAACCCATCGGTTGATTAGATCGGTCTACAACAATGAATTCAATATCTTGCACTGATAGTCGCAATCTTCTAGCATGTGATGATGACGATGATGATGCTTAAAAAAATGTGCTAACAGTGGACCAATAATATACAACCAAAACATCATACTTACTGTATGTAAAATTGACGATGTATGCGGTAAATATCGTGCAGTGAATTGTCGCCAATCATTGAGTATGGTTGCACCACAAACTTCACTATCCCTAAAGAAAGTACTACGTCGCTCTCCCAATCATCCATGGAGCAGTCGTCTTCCTCTCACATCACAACAAGACAAGTTCCATCTAGCTTTTCAAGAAATTGCATGTATACTTCTCACATATCTGATGATATATTAATCTCAGGAAACAAAATACATATAGAAAACATCACACCCTTATCATAACTCCAATTCATTCATGCGAACATTTCACCACATAAGACAAATGCCAGTTCCAGGAAACGGTACAGCCCCATGGCATCAAGAACATGGTGCAGACAAGATCATGTGACGAAGAGGCAGGCTGAGACAAGAGCATGTGGTGTGCATGCAGTTTCTCGCTGTAATAGCTGCGCCCTCCTTTTGCGCAATGATCTCCAACGTCAAGGGAGCAGCAGCAGCAGGAGGTGGAGGACAAACTTTTCATCTTCCTCTTATATCATATATACTCTTGTATTATTTCGTTCTATCATACACATATGTCCAAACCACGTCATGCTCGCATCAGATTCATAATGTCTCGTGTAAACAAGATCCAATAATAGGATCTACAAGGATACAAGAGTCAGCAATTAGACCCACAGGGAAGATGGTGTATACCTAACTTGGATGCTCTGCTGTTCTTGCTAAGCAGCAGACGGTCACTTCAAGCTTCTATTTCCTAGCAATTCCATGTGGGTAGCATGGCGCAGGCATTAGTATCTTATAAGGTCGAGTAGGATACACATCTAACCTACCGTCTTATTTAAATCAACTGTAGCGTTGTGACGATACGATCGGTATATATAATGTATGCGTCAGGGACTGCGATGGACCACTCGATCACCAACTTGCATTAGGATAGTGCGTTACGTACACGTCCCATGTGGCACACATGTCTTGCGGGGCCCGCCGGTGGGGCTTAACACGTCAGGAGAGTGAGTAGGACCACGTGGGACTGGACCCCGCTCGTCGGTACTCGAGCGAACGCGGCCACGTCGGTCGAGGTCAGCCTTCGCTACGCTGAAGCTGGACTCCTCGTGCTGCGACGGCCAAATATTAGATCTGGTCCGACGGCGCATGTGTTCCACGCGAGAGAGAGAGAGAGAGAGAGGACGTCATGACACTGACATGGCTATTGTCCATTGGAATCATCGTCCCTCCCTCGCTGCTACAAGGACCAGCAGCTAGCTACCATGGGAGATCCACAAAAATTCTGCAAGTATGATTACGTGGTGCTGATTGCTTAGCTCCAGCTTTTAATGGTATAATTAAGATAATGATGCAATTTTGCTGTATTTTTTCTTTAAATTGTTCTCACACTGTGGCCCCACCGCCCTTTTAGCTTGGCATTCATCGGAACTAATGGCACCCCACTGCAAGAAAGGAGCTGACGGTGCTATATAGCAAGACAAATGGGGAAGAAAACTTATCGATGAAATGAATGGTTGTGGGACTGATCCACATGGTAGTTGCCAAGTATTAATCATGGTGGGCAAGTCTTACATGACACTGCCACATCCATATAGTGAATGTGCTGCTGTAATGAAAGTAATTTACTTAAACTTCTGACGCTAATGATTGGCTGCTCAAGCCATCACCTCAATAATGAGCGTTCTAAATTATTGGTTTATATTATATTCACCTGTCGAGGTTCAAAAAGCAAGACTGTGATGGGTGAGGACAACAGCAGCTACGCCTGTTTAAGATAAGCACTAACGTATGGTACTGGCTGGCTGCCGATATCTAATCCTGCATGTTTTCGTGATGACATGCTACCTCTAATCATCCACTTATAATATGCTTTTACTCAACTATTTCCTCACCTACTTATCAAATAAAATGGTATAATAACAACTTGCTTGTTTGATTTCCATTAGACGGAGGAGTTTTTTCCCCCCATATATGAGTTCATACAAGAAATTTCATTTCAGATTCACATAAAAGTAATTTTATTGTAATAATTTAACATTGATAGTAAAATCTCTGATACTTAGATTATTACAACTTGTATTGCTGCTGTGGTATAATAATGTAATTTTACATTGTTCGATAAGATAAGAGCATGTGACTATGTGAGGACAACACCGGATTCTGTTTAGTGGTACGGAGAAGCATGGCATCCAATCATGCAATCGACTGGACCGATTTAAGGCACAACCTCGCCTACGACTCGGCGACCGAGTTTGTTCGCGACACAGCGTCTTTGTTTTCGCAGCGCAAATCAAGGACGTAATGTACCCCTCCATGTGGCATCCACTCAATCGGTCATGACGGGTGGTCCCCAGAGTCTGCGGAAGCCGTGGAATAATGTATGATTTATGTAAGGATGCAGATGAAAGATTCAATCGGTCTGTCTTCCATGCGGTTGCTGGCTTTTACCACGTGGCCGGTGGGTGAGCCGGAAAGGTCTGAACGGGCAGGAAAAGCATTGGTCTTTGTGTATATTTAAATGACTGGTTCGCGCACCGTAATGCTTTCTGGTGGGCCCACGAGGCGGTCGGTCGGGATCAGATCCAGGACGAGCTCAAAACGATCTACGCCGTTGGCGTGGGCCCGGAAGGCGGCTTACCGTCCTCCGCAGTGAGCGGAATGACGACCCACCCAACCTCGCACCGGCTATAAAACCCGGCCCACTGGTTCTCCTCCATTCTGCATCCACGTCAAACGGTCCAAGAAGACTCCTCGGTAGTAAGTGGAACCGGCACGGATGGCTGACTCCACGGTGAGCGTGGCGGTGAACGGCCCCAGGAAGACACGCATGCACCGCCTCATCGAGGAGGAAGGCATCGTGCTGATGCCGGGGATCTACGACGCGCTATCTGCGGCCGTCCTCCAGAGCCTGGGCTTCCGCGCCGGCTTCGTCTCCGGCTACGCCGTCTCCGCCTCCCGCCTCGGCATGCCCGACATCGGCCTCCTCACGTATCTCCCTCTGCCGTCTAACTTTCTTTACCAGGGTGCCATTCATTTTCTTTCATTTCATACTAATTTTGTTCCCTCTCTCTCTTCATGGTAAAATAATCAAAGGCCGCCGGAGATGGCGGACGCAGCTCGAGCTATTTGCGCTGCAGCTCCTAACGTTGCCTTCATCGTTGATGCCGGTAATATTTTCTTCTTAATTTGGTCCTCGATAACAAAAGGTCGGGTTTTAATGTATTAGATTTCTTGCGCATCTCCAAAATTAAGAAAAAAGATAACTGAAGATCGAATGCAATTGGATAAACTAAGGGGAGTAAAAGTATGTGGGCAGAGTAAATGATTTGGTAGCCCCGACAAATTTTATTTATATGCAATATATCTCAACTAAATTAAATTGATATTACAGACACCGGAGGTGGCAATGCTCTCAATGTCCAAAGGACTGTTCGAGATATAATTGGTACCGGTGCCGCTGGCTTGTTTCTTGAGGTACCACTACGCCCCCGCCCTGACATACATAAAATGATCATTGCCATCCCCATGCTCTGACTCGTTCCAAGTTCCAAATCTAATTGTTCTCTACTTTCATCTTGATTCCAGGATCAAGTTTGGCCGAAGAAGTGCGGTAAGAGAACATCGATCTTTTAACTCTCAGATCCTTCTGGTTTCTTTCTGCTACTATGTATACTCGAGTTGTTTTCTATGGAATCCATCCATCTCACTGGTATTTTTCTTCTCTGTTTCTCTGGCAACCAGGACATATGCAGGGTAAACAGGTACGACTGAGCTGGGAAACATACATCAACTCTTCTTACATTATCCCACCGTATATAATATGCATTAAACTGCGCTTATGTTAGGTGATCCCTGCTCATGAGCATGCCGCAAAGATAGCAGCCGCAAGAGAAGCCATTGGGGACTCTGACTTCTTTCTCATCGCTCGAACTGATGCTCGTGCAACCGCCGGTGGCCTATCTGACGCCATTGCTCGGGCTAACCTCTACATGGAGGTATCCATCGATTACTCTGTTCATGCAAATATCGATCGATCGAAGCTCCAATTCCGTCGGATTGGCTTCTCTGACGAGCATACTCTCTGCTTGACCTTGTGCAGGCAGGAGCAGATGCGTGCTTCGTGGAGGCACCGCGGAGCGACGACGAGATGAGGGAGGTCTGCAAGCGCACCAATGGTTTCAGGGCTGCCAACATGCTGGAGGGTGGGTACACCCCCCTGCACACGCCACAGGAGCTCAAGGAACTGGGATTCCACCTCATAGTGCACTCCACCACCGCCGTCTACGCGTCGGCTCGCGCGTTGATCGACGTCCTCAAAGTGATGAAGGAGGAAGGCACCAGCCGAGACCAACTCCACAAGCTGACCACCTTCGAGGAGTTCAACAGTTTGATCGGACTGAAGAAACTAAACGAGATCGGAGCCCGATATGACAAGTTCCAAGTTCCCTCCAACTGAGGCAAAGCAAAGCGTAATAATGGGGGCGAGGGCATGAGTGCGAAGCTTGGGTAAAGTATTGCGTGCGTAGTGTCGTTAAGAGTGTGTTTGTCTTAAGCTACTACTGAACCGCTGCTGTGCGGAAAATTTCCTCTCTTAGGTCTCATTTCCTACGTTGTCTTTGGGGTGTCGTAATGGTTGCGAGTGGGGTGGCTGTAGTGCCACGATTCTTTCTTTTCTCTTCTGTCGAGAAAAATGAATAAGCATCGATAAGAAAGGGATCTATCTAATCCTTTGGTAACCTAAAAAATTGGTCGACATTGTTTTGCTACCCTTTGATGAGCGAAATCCTGTTTGCAGGCTGTCTCAGCTTTGCCATATCTACGAGTTTAATGAGCAAGAAGATATTGTACCACTTTTAAGCTCACCTGTTTGAAGAATTCAGTTTTATGATAGATTTAATATGCAATTCTTTCGTGTTAGATTTTTTTCGACTGAATATTTACTATGAATTTTTACTGTCAATTTAGTATAGAAAACTAGACACTTCTTCAGAAAGATTATATTCATCTTTCAACCTCATGAGTTTTAAACATCACAACTTCAACTTATATTGATTGATCTCTCTTTTTATAAGATCATAGATGACGTTTAAAGATTTTTCCCTGACCTAATTTAATAGGACTCTTAATTAAATTAGTACTCTCAAAATATCTATCAACTAAGCAAAACCACAGGTCAATATTCATCATCATCTATTTGTTGAATCTCGAATTTTGACGATGAAACCAATTGATAATGTTATGATCTAATCTATGTTTTGAGTAACGTAGGACTAGCTTTGATCAGGAGAAACAAATTGATTGAAGTAGGAGGAATCAGATGTTGGACTGAAATTGAACAAGTCAGGAGATTGGACGTCGGGTAGGATTGGTTAACGTGCCGGCAGAAGGACTTTGTGTCATGGGTTCGAGCATCGGGCCGAAGGATTGAACATTGTGCCAAGGAGATCAGAAGTTACAAGAGTCAACATGCTGATTGGGCAATATGTCGAAAGATTGGGTGAAGCGTCGGAAGAACCAATGACATACCGGATAATATTTGATTCGTGCTTTGTAATAATTTGTCTAGATCGAGTTAGTTTAGGTCTAATTGAGTCGACATTAAGGTGAAACAATGTCAAATCAATTAGAGACCAATTGGGCCTTCATTTGGACTGATTTGGGCTCATTGGGAGGCCCATTCAGTGACCCAAAAGTTAGGTCAAGCGGTGGCACCATCAGGTAGTGGAATGGCTTGTGAGTTGAAAAATAAAAAAAGCATAGTCTTCGAGACTGTCAGGCAGTAGTATCACTCATACACAGTCTTCCAGACTGTGTTAGGTAGTGGTACCGCTTAGTGTCAGTGTGTCAAGTGGTGATACCGCCCAGTGTCAAACTAGTAAACGATGGTACCACCAGTACCCCGAAAACCTGAGGATTTAAATTTTAGCTCCAAGTTTTGAAGTCATTTGGGATCTATAAATACTCCACAAATTTTTGCTTGGAATATATACGAAAAAAGAGCAAAAACTTTGTGATTCCAAGGTTCTAAAACTCTTTTAAGTATAGAGTCCCTCCTCCAAGAGTTTAGTGATAGTTCTAAGGGAGGTGTGTGAGAAAACACTTATAAGAGATGGGCGTAAAGGTTCTCTCCTGAACCTGTGAAAAGGAGAAAGAGTATAAGGGTAGTTGATCTTCACCTAATAGAAAGAAGATCAATAGTAGAAGCTGATAGCCTTAAGTGAAGAGGAATCAGGAGTGGATATAGGTCATGACGACTGAACCACTATAAATCTGATAAGACCCTAAAGTCTTATCGTAAAAAAGAAAAGAGAAAGGGATGATCACTTCGAGGGGATCAGCCTCCTTGATCGCTTCGAGGGGATCGGCCCTCCTTGATTGCTTCGAGGGGATCAACCTCCTAGGGTTTGTCAAAAGATAGAATAATATTTTTCATAGATAACTGAAAAGAAACAGTTACATCCATATTTATAGAGTTCCACCCAGAGTCCATCAGGACTTGAACTCTAATAATTAATAAATATTAAATAAATCTCTACTTAACTCTAACTGAACTAAACCGACTCAATAAACAATTGGACTAAACAGACTCAATAAACATTATTCAAAAGCTCAGAAAAAGGGTCCTAACAAAATCGATTTACATTTCTATTTTGCTATTTATCTTTATTACAAACTGCTTTACTTCCTCATTACTTTAGCTGCACACTCTTATGAATGTTTTCAAAGTTAAACAATCCTTGATATGACTTTTGTTAGGATCGAGTCGATACTAAGAGGGAGGGGTGAATTAGTGCAATGGATAAATCACGTTGGTTCTAAAATCTTTGTACAATGAAAAACCGTTTCGACAAAGCCCATATAGGAAATACTTAACTTTGAAAGTGTATTCATAAGTATAGTGGAAGTAAAGCAAGTAAAGTAGTTTGCAGTGAAGGTAAATAGCAAGAATAACAATGCAAATCAAGTTTTATAGTGGTTCGGTCATCGTGACCTACATCCACTCTCGATTCCTCTTCCGTCAAGGCTACCGGCATCCACTAACAATCTTTCTTCAATGGGTAAAGATCAAGTACCCTCTTATAACTCTATTCTCCTTTTGATAGGCTCATGAGAGAACCTTTGTACCTCTCTTTTAGACATAGACCTCTCTTCTCCCTTTAGAAGAACTTTCTAAATACTAGGAAGAAGGGACTCTACTCCTTAAGAGAGATTATAATTTTTACTCAAGGATTCTTTCCCTATTTTTAACTCACTTTCTTGCTTTACTAAGCAAAAAAGAGTGGGGTATTTATAGGCCTCAAATGGATTTAAATTTGGAGCTCAAAATTTAAATCATCAAGATTTTGGGATACGAGCGATACCACCGCCTGCAACTTGACACTGGGTGGTACCACCACCCAATCTGGGGGTACCATCACTTGATAGCCTCAAAAATCAAGTTTTTCGAGTTTTCCAACTCACAAGCGGTTCCACCACTTGACCCAACTTTTGGGTCACTGAATGGACCTCCTAATGAGCCCAAATCAATCTCATTTAAGGCCCAATTGGCCCCTAATTGAGTTAGCATGATTACACCAAAAGCTAACTCAATTAGCCCCCTAAACTACTTCGATCTTAAACAAATGATTACAAAGCATGAATCCTTTGTCCGGCATGTCATTGGTTCATCCGACGCTCGTCCGATCCTTCGACGCATCGTCCTCTCCTTTGGCGTATTACCCAATCGACATGTTGACTCCCGTAACTTCCGATCTCCTCGGCGTAATGTTCGATCCTTCGGCCTGATGCCCGAATTCATGGCACGAGCCTTCTGCCGACACGTCGACCGATCCTCCGGCCCGACGTTCAATCTTCCGACATGTTCACTCCAGCCCAATGTCTGATTCCTCCCGCTTTAATCAATTTACCTCTCCTTGATTAAAGCTAGTCCTGTATTACTCAAAATGTAGATTAGATGATTAATACATCAATGTTAGAATCAAGAGGGAGGGGGGGGTGTGAATTAGTGCAGCGGACAAATCGTTGATTTCAGAAAATGTTCGTTTCGATTAAATCCGTTTCAGAAAGATATTAGACTTTGAAAGAGCTCGTAAAAGTGTAAAGAGAAAATTAAGGAAGTTTGTAGTAATATAAATTGCTCAAATAAAATGCAAATCAGAATTTAGAGTGGTTCGTGCCCTGCATCCGCTTACGATTCCTCCTCCGTCAAGGTCACTGGTGTTCACTGATGACCTTCCTTCAATAGGCGAAGACCAACCACCTTTTATAGCTCTTTCTCCTTTTACCAAGTTTAGGAGATAACCTTTAAAAGTCTCACTCACCTTTCTTGAATGGTTACAAAGATAAGAGAGGGAGGAGGAGGACCATTCTCAGTTTTACTTTTACACTTTTGATTATACTTTATTACTCTTTCATGCAGAAAAGGGTGGGATATTTATAGGCCCCAATGGCTTCTAAATTAGAGCAAAAAAGTGTCATTTCCTCGGATTTCGAGGTACTAGCGGTACCACTGCCATTATTAGGCGGTACTATTGCTTGCAGATTGACACTAGGCGGTATGATCGCCTGACAGAGCTCGGAGACTGAGCTTTGGCAATACCACCATTTGACAAGGGTGGTATCATCACTTGATAGCATTAACTATTAGCAGTACCACCGTCCAGTCTAGGTGGTACCACCACCCAAAACACCTGGGAGACCGAGTTTCAAGCGGTGCCACCACTGGCCATGATTTCAGGTGCTAAATAAGCTATTCAATCCGGCCCAATTCAGCCTTGTTAAGGGTCCAGTTGGCCCCCTAGCTGAGTTAGTGGGATCCCCTCTCAATCCTAACTCAATTAAAGTTCTAACTATGATTAAAGTAAGAAATTAGTTCGGTATATCGATTTTTCTCTCGACGATCCTTTGGCGAACTTCTCGGCGAGTCTTCGACAAACTCTTAGCGATCTTCCGACGAACTCTTGGTGATCTTCCGACAAACTCTCGACAATCTTCCGACAAACTCTCGGTGATTCTTCCGACTAACTCTCGACGATTCTTCTGACGAACTCTCGGCGATTCTTCCGACGAACTCTCGGCGATCTTCCGACGTGCTTTCGGTGACTCCCGATACATCATTTGAATCTTTAACTTCGGCCCATCATTTGCTTTACGTCTTACTACTATCGTAGTTAATCCTGCACACTTATCTCAACACATTGATTAGGTCAAACAATTTACTAATTGATTTCATCATCAAAATATGAGATTCAACAATCAATTGATTTTATCATTAAAATCCGAGATTCAATAGTTTTATCATACTAAGATTTTTGACTTGACATAATTTTTACGTACTGTCACGGACTTAGCTGGTTTTGCCTAAGTCCTGCGGCACCCTTGCGTGTCAGTCCGTAAAGGTCAGCCTCCCCGAACTCTCCCATGGTCCCTTAGGACCCACAAAAGAGAAAATGGGTTAGAGAAAACGCCTCATTCGGAATCCACAAGCAAACATTTCCAAAAACACTTTATAGATAATGTAAATTACAAACAGACTTTACAAGCTTTGAACAGTTGCACAACAAAGGGTCAAAATGGTCCATTACAGATCGAAAATCTCTCATAAGTGTCCATATTATTAGGATCAAGAGCACTAAGAGGGGAGATGAATTAGTGTAGTGGATAAAAACGTCAACTTCGTTTAATCTCTCGTACATTGAAAACCAATTCCGACGTAAAAGTCGTTTCATAAAGATAATAACTGTGAAAGAGTATTTGTAAAGATAGAAGGCAGTAAGTACTTAAAGAGGTTTGCAGTAAGGAAATAGCAAGAATAAAATGCAAACTGAGATTTAGAGTGGTTCGGTCAATCTTGACCTACATCCACTTTCGGCTTCCTCCTCCGATGAGGTCACCGGCGTCCACTAGAAGCATTCATTCAATAAGCGAAGGTCAATCATCTTTTTACACCCCTCTTCTCTTTTTCCCGGGTTTAGGAGACAACCCTTACAAGCACTCACTCCTCTCAAACTATTCTAACACTTAGACTCAAATAGGAGGATTCTAAAGAGATTATAGCAATGTTTTCTCACTTTTGAATACTTTGTGCTTGTATACTTTAACCAAGGATGAGAGGGGTATTTATAGGCTTCAAGTTGATTCAAACTTGGAGCCTAAAACTTTTCCATCCCAAGTTCCCTAGGCACGGGTGGTACCACCGCTTGTGTTGGGCGGTACCACCGCTCAGTGTCAGTCTAGTTGACATTGCCCTGGGTGGTACCACCACCTGGCACCCTGCCAGGGGCAGTACAATCACCCAAACTGGTAGTACTACCGCCTGACATAGTCTCGAAGGTTGTGCCACGATGGTGAGACTCCTTGGGGTACTATTTGGGCCTCTTATTGGGCCCAACACAATCCTTACATGGGCCTAGCTAGCCCCTAATTGGGTTGGCTCAAATCCAAGCCCAATTATGTGCTAACTACGAAATCCTAAGACATTTGCTAAGCTAAATAAGTCCCTATGTCATTCTTCCGGCGAGCTTCCGATGATTTTCCGACGAACTTCCGACGATCTCTCGGCAATGTTCCAGCGGACTCTCAGCAAACACCTGGACTTCATGATGATTTTATTGGTGAGTTCCGATGAGCTTCTCTAGCAAGCTCTGTGACTACTCGGCTAGTTCCGCCAAAACTTCTGACGAACGTTCAGACTTCCGATGAACTCTCGAACTCCCAACGTGATCGCATCCTTGACTTGGGGACTTCATTTTGCTTCATGCCTTGCTATCGTAGTTAATCTTGCACATGTAAAACACACTTTGATCTAGACAATTAATACTAAGCATTAATCAAGTTGTCCGACATGTCATTGGTCTCTCAACGCTTCTTAAAATTCTTCGATGCATCGTCCTCTCTTGTGGCCTATTGCCTAATCGGCCAGTTGACTCCACAACTCCAATATCTTTGGTGTAATATCTGCTCTTCTTAGCCGAATCCATGACCCAAAGCCTTCTATCAATATGTCGATCGATCCACCGATCCGACGTCCAATCTTCTGACATGTTCTCCTCCGGCACAACTTGATTTTTCTTGCTTTAATTATCTCATCCTGATCGAAGCATCCTGCATCACTCAAAATGCAGATTAAAACATAAATAATTATCAATTGGTTTCATCATCAAAATCTGAGATTCAATAATCTCCCACTTTTTTATGATGACAACCAATTGATGATGGAGTTAACCTTAACTCCCGGAGTTTAAACAAACTCCCCCTATCAATATGTCTTATTGATAGAAACTCTTGGATTCCAAAATCCAAGCAAACATGTCATGATCAAATCATGCATGACATCAACATACTTCTCCCCCTTTGTCATTAATAAAAAGGAGAAGTCCAACTATTCATGTGTTTGGAATATAAATTCATCTCATTACATGAAAAACATAATATCAAGTTTTATCATCATACAAGCTAGCAAAAATTTAGAAAGTGCTACATCATATTAGAATATGCAAGCTATCAAGTTTTATATATGCAAGATAATAAGATAGCATGTTCTACATCATACAAGCTAGCAAATTTATCATCATTTTAGAAAGTGTAAGCTAGCAATTTTGCTTTATAAAATGCATAATCACTAAATCAAAGCTCTTTCTTCTCTTTTAAGAAGTGTTATTTTTGCTTCCTTTGCAAAGTGCAAGCTAGCAAATTTTACACATATGAAAGTTGGCAAAGTTTTACATCTTTTGAGATAAGCAAGCTTTTTGCTTCTCTTTATGATGTCCAAACTAGCGACTGTTGCTTTTCTTTGGGATGCACAGCAAATTTTGCTTCATTCTTGAATTGTATAAGTTAGCATCTTTCTCTTTGAGATGTGCACATTAGCAACTCTTTCTCCCCCTTTGTCATTGGTAAAAAGAGGGGAAGAATACACAATTTTGTAGTTCTTTTCCCTTTACATCAATTTTCATATCATGAGAATAATAAATTTACATTATAAACATAATCTCATGTTTATCATTCAGGCTAGTATATATATTTTTTGTTCTCTTTTGCAATGTGCAAGCTAACAATCTCTTTTATCTTTTACAATAATGATTCACTCATATCATACGATATACAAATAATAAAAAATTTTAAATCATCATGGTATCAAGAAGTCAAATTACATTACATCCTACCATGCATGATCATTAACTTCTCATTTGTATTTCATGCATAATTTCATTTCATCACATTCAAAATATCAAAAGAATTTTGGTGATGAGATACACATTACATGAATGCAAGAAATTTTATATAATAAAATTCAAGTCATTTATCAAGATGTCGAGTAGCATATCATGGTTAATTTGAATATATCATTTTTAGTGAATACCGAGAAGAATCATATCATGAAAGAATCTTGATTCATAGAAAAATTTCATATATCGAATATCGAGAAATCAAGATGATGATTTATAAAAAATATCACAAGTTATATTCAAGAGAAAAATCATCATTCATTTTCAACTCATTCAATTTGTCAAATCAACATTTCTTAGATATGCACGATACCAAAACATGGTTTCAAATATTTAACATATAATATGCATAAATTCAAAAATTGAAACGAGAAGGGAATAATTCAAAGGTACAAAGATTTCAACCATCTCATAAACAAATGAAATATCAAGTGATGAATCCAAAATTCCATGAATCAAAATAATCAAAATGATCATCAAAGACAATCTCATGTTATTCCAAGAAATCAATATAATGATTTTGTTAAAACTCATTTCAAATTCAAATCATCAAAATCATCAAAATCTCAACCTTACTTTCAAGAGATTCAAAAACACATAAACAATTTTATTGGTCTCTTAGTGAAAAATAGAAAAAAGGAAAATTTTCAAGAAAAATGCTTTCCTCCTTTTGTTTCAACTCATTGATTGATTTTATACATGCTTGTTCTTTTCTTTTATGCTAAATCCATACATCATTCATTAACACCGAAAAAGATCTTTCAAAGAATCGCAAAGTTCGATAATCACAAAATTCATCATGCATTATTAAATCATTAAACATGATCTCATATTTTCAATCAAAATTATTTTATTTGTTTATCATAAAATATATATTTTTCATAATTATTTTTAAAATTACTAGCATGATAAACATGATTCCTAATTTTTTATATTTTTATAACATTATTAAACATGTAATTTTCAAGAAAAACAATTAACCTAAAATAACTCATGAAAAAACATCATGTAATTTCAAAATAAATTAAGGGGGTTTGGATTATCTCATCGATGAAAGTCGTTAAGGCGTAGATTGCCACCTCGCCTTTGTTGATTTTCTCATCGTCTTCGGAGGAGCTCGATTCATCCCAATTTATATTCTTCTTCTTGCGTTCAAAGCAAGTAGTTGGGTTCTTTTTTTTCTTTAATTTTTGTTTCATGAACTTTTTAAATTTATTAGTGATGAGTTCATATTCACTATCACTTGAGTTTATGCTCGAGTGGTCTTCAAATATTCTAAGTTTGAAATCCTTCCTATTATTTGGAAGGTGGTTCTCAAGTTCTTTACGTGCATTGTATGTCATTTCATAGGTCATCAAGGACCATATTAGTTCTTCAGTCGGAAATATATTCAAAATTTTTTATTCTTGAATTACCGTTACTTTTGAATCTCAATTGAGAACGTAAAATTTTGTTTATAAGTTCAAAATCTGAAAAACTTTTATCAAGTGCTTTTAAGCCATTGACGACATCCGTAAAATGGGTGTACATGTCAACAATGGTTTCGCTTGGCTTCATTCGAAAAAGCTCGAAATCATGCATTAAAAAGTTAATTTTCAAATCTTTAACTCTAGAAGTGTCTTCATGTGTGATTTCAAGTGTGTGCTATATGTCAAAAGTTATTTCACACAAAGAAACCTGACTGAATTCATTTTTATCTAAGGTGCAAAACAAGGCATTCATAGCCTTTGCATTTAGATAAAACGTCTTCTTCTCCAAATCATTCCAATGGTTCATTGGATGATAAGACATTTCAAATCCATTTTCTATAATATTCCAAAGTTCAAAATCCATAGAAATAAGGAAGATCCTCATTTGGGTCTTCCAATAGGTGTAGTTCGTCCCAATGAACATGGGCAGACGTGTAATAGAGTGACCCTCTTGGTTTCCAATATATGCCATCTCTCTTGGGTTTTAATCCAACTGAGAGTGAACCCACTCTGATACCAATTGTTAGGATCGAGAGCACTAAGAAGAGGGGTGAATTAGTTCAGCAGATAAAAACGTCAACTTTGTTTGATCTCTCGTATGTTAAAAATCGATTCCAACGTAAAAGCCATTTCGTAAAGATAATAACTTTAAAAGTGTATTCGTAAAGATAACTTGAAGGTAGCCCAGCTCTCCAGATCGATTCTCGACCTGCGCCTTGCCGGCCCAGTTCTTGCCCGAGCCGCTCCAGATCGGTTCTCGACCTGCAGCCCGCAAGCTTAGCTCTTGCCCGAGCATCTCTAGATTGGTTCCCGACCTGCGGCTCGTCGGCCCAGCTCTTGCCTGAGCCGCTCCAGATCGACTCCTGACCTGCAGCCCGCAGGCCCAGCTCTTGCCTGAGCCGCTCTAGATAGGTTCCCGACCTACGGCTCACCGACCCATCTCTCATCCGAGCCGCTCCAGATTGGCTCCCAACCTACGGCTTGTCGGCCCAGCTCTTGCCCGAGCCTCTCCAGATCGATTCTCGACCAGCGGTTCACTAGCCCAGCTCTTGCCCGAGCCTCTCCAGATCGGTTCCCAACCTACGCCTCCCGAATCCAGCTTCTGCCCCGGTCACTCCAGTTCACTCCCGATAGGTGACCCGCCGGCACCAAAACTGGAACCGAGCTTAATCGCTCGGCCCCCAAGTTAATCTTCTGCCCGGGTCGCTCCAGTTTGCTCCCGACAGGCGACTTGCCGGCACCAAAACTGGAACCGAGCTTAATCGCTCGGCCCCCAAGTTCATCTTCTGCCCGGGTCACTCCAATTCGCCCCCGACAAGCGACCCATTGGCACCAAAACTGGAACCGAGCTTAATCGCTCGATCCCTAGGTTCAATTTGGAGCTGAGCTCACAACTCGGTCCCCAGGTTCAATTCAGAGCCAAGCTCACAACTCGGTCCCCAGATTCAATTCGGACCCGAGCTCACACCTCGGTCCCCAGATTCTATTTGGAGCCAAGCTCACAACTCAATCCCTATATACAATTCGGAGCCGAGCTCACACCTCGGTCCCCAGACTCAATTTGGAGCCGAGCTCATAACTTGGTCCCCAAATTCAATTCGGAACCGAGCTCACAAACTCGGTCCCCAAACTCAATTCGAAACCGAGCTCATAAACTCGGCCCCCAGACTCGAATCGGAACTGAACTTATTTGGTCCCCAGGTCTGATTCAGAGCCGAATATATCCACTCGGCCCGATCCAATGCCCGAGCCACGCCTCGTGGCCAATCAAACACCCGAGTCACATCTCGACCCGATCCAATGCCCGAGCCATGCCTCGCGGCCAATCTAATGCCTGAGTCATATCTAGGCCTGATCCAATGCCCGAGCCACGCCTCGTGGCCAATCAAATGCCCGAGTCACATCTCGGCCAAATCCAACGTCCGAGTCGCGTACATCGGCTATCCAATGCCCGAGTCGCATCTCGACCAAATCCAGCATCCGAGCCACTCACATCGGCCATCCAACACTCAAGTCGCATCTCGACCAAATCCAGCATCCGAGTCATGCACATTGGCCATCCAATGTCCGAGTCGCATCTCAACCAAATCCAGCGTCCAAGCCATGCACATCGGCCATCCAACGCCCGAGTCGCATCTCGGCCAAATCCAGCATCCGAGTCACGCACACTAGTCATCCAACGCCCGAGTCGCATCTCGACCAAATCCAACGTCCGAGCCACGCACATCGGCCATCCAACACCCGAGTCGCATCTCTGCCAAATCCAGCGTCCAAGCCACGCACATCGGCCATCCAACACCTGAGTCGCATCTCGACCAAATCCAACGTCAGAGCCACGCACAATGGCCATCCAACGCCCGATTCGCATCTCGGCCAAATCCAACGTCCAAGCCACACACATCGGCCATCCAATGCCCGAGTCGTATCTCGACAAATCCAGCGTCCGAGCCACGCACATTAGTCATCCAACGCCCAAGTCACATCTCGGCCAAATCCAGCGTCCGGGCCATGCACATCGGCCATCCAATGCCCGAGTCGCATCTCGACCACATCCAGCGTCCGAGCCACGCACATCGGCCATCCAACACTCGAGTTGCATCTCGGCCAAATCCAACGCCCGAGCCACGCACATTTGCCATTCAACTCCCGAGCCACGCATCTTGGCCAAACAAACACTCGAGCCATGCCTCAACGCACCTCAGCCAAAACCAACATCCGGGCCACGCGCCTCGGCTATCCAACGCCCGAGTCGCATCTCGGCCAAATCCAGCGTCCGAGCCATGCACCTCGGCCAATCCAACCTCGCCGTGCAGGTCTCGCCTCGTCGGTTTCGACGCTTTGGTTTTGCCTTGACATGCCCTTACCGTTCAACCAACAGGGTCAGTCCTGCCCGAATCACGGTGCACCGCCCCTTTAAAATGCCCCTCGATGAGTTAATCCAACCTCGCTGCGTAGGTCTCGCCTCGCCGGTTTCGACCCTTCGATTTCGCCTCGACAAGCCCCTACCATTCGACCAACAGGGTCAGTCTTGCTTGGATCACGGGGCACCGCCCCCCGACAAATCAATTCGTTCCTCCCACAAAAAGCCCAGCGCTGTCATATCCCTTAAACCTAGGCATGCCTCCCGCCGTGATAGGGCGTATTTTGGCCCTATGTAAACCACCGATAGATGTTGCGGACCGAAGTAACACCGTATGCCTCCAGAATCGCGAGGTGCACATCACGTCAAGCTCCAATGGTGCGACTGTGCGGCCTGACCACCCCAAGAGTTGGGGACGGTGCCGTCTGCTGTTAGGGCAGTGTCGTTTGATGCCGCTCAAGCACCCCTGAAGACGTCATCTCGTCAGAGAGGTTGTTCCGCCCCTAGAGTCAACGGTTATGCCAGACCAGGGCCCGACTAATTCCCGCACGCAGGTATAAATACCCCCGACCTGATCCAAGAGGGGGGGGGGGGGGGGGGGGAGAAAAAAAGATCAATTGATCACTCCACTAACTTGCTCGTCGGAGGGGCCTTGTCGAGACTGCAACTCCTCGCCTTTGTTGAGTCTTCAATCTTCTGCTCCAGCTACAATGTGCCTCTTGGCTCCTAGCTGCTCTCTGTTGTTGTTGTTGAGTAGTCGAACTTTTGATCTGCTATGCTGTTTCAACTCGCCAATGACTTTGACTCTAGTATGGGGTTGGTTGAGTTGTGTTGATCCTTGTTTATTCCTACGGATCCTCCAGATGAAGGAAGAATCTACTCTCAATAGCACTGATCACCATTGGTGAGGATTCGATAACTATTGTCTTCCATTATCTTTGAAGGGTCTTTGAACTTGTGCAGAGCTCCTTTGCTGGATAGATAAGAGAATTGGGGGTACTCGGTTTCACCCATTCTCTTAAGAGTTGAGAAGGCAAAGGTTACTTGACTTCGCCCGCCTCCTCGAGGTTGTACTTCATGCATCGAGCTAGTTACTGGCCTTCACCTGCTCTTTGCTCACACTTCTGAAGTACTTGAAGTGTTTGCACTCTTTGTGTTGAGTTAGTTACTGTGATTCACCTTCTCAATGTCATCGAACTTCTGGAATGCAGGAAGTTCACCCCGACTTGGAGTAATTTTCTAATAGTTTTGGTCGCCTCTGGGATTGTACCGTCTTCTCCATCAACCCGACTGCCTACTCCACTGAGTAGCAATGGTACAACACTGCATACTGCCTGCTTCGTTCCTTGGTCATGCACTCTTGCATGACCCGAAGTCGTTCACTTTTGACTATCTTGATGAGAAGCTCGTTGACACTGGTCTTACGAAGTTCCTTGGCCTCTGCCCTTCAGCCTTGTCTTGGTACTTGGAGTTAGCCTCTGCATGCTCCACCTCCTCGGTTCCTTTCATGACCAAGCGCTCTCCCTCCATGAGAGCAAGGGATCAATGACTTTCACGGAAGTCCCGCCTCTACGGTACCATGGCGCTGCCATGCCCATGACCCTACTATCCGTCGTCTCGCATCTGCATCCATTTTCTTCATGATCAGTAGATATATCTCTATGGCACTCCTCCGAGTCCACCTCCATTCTAACTGATGCTTGATTTTGGGTAGCTAAGTCCCTTTGGACTCATCGTCGCTTCCTTGCTCCTTTCGACCCATTGCTTTAACACCTCTATGTTCTCCAAGCATCTCCCTTTGGTCGATGGAAAGATAGACTACAACTCTCATGCATGGCCTCTGCTATCACGTTGTAGGGTTTGCACCGATTCTGTTCTCCTTAGCTTCCTTGGTAGCAACGTTCGCTTACTCGACCTTGTCCTTTGACTTGCCGGGCTCCCTAAGTGAATATGGGCTTTGGAGTAGTCCCTCCCATGGGACTCACTGGTACTTGCATTCGAACTTTTCCCTTAGTCGAACATAGCCCCCGTATGTTGATGACCAAGGCTTTCATCCAATGTAAAATTTGATGCACGCACGGAAGACACGCCTTTGCGGTACCATGACTTTCACTCCTTACATCCATAGCCCTTCTTATCATCGTGTTGTTCACCGAAGTGGAGATTCCAGTAGCTCCCGATCATACCTCCATATGATCTAGTCCCTCACGGGACTATGTCATGTGTATGGCATTGCCATAAACTGTCTATTGTCTTCCATCACGATCCGCTGCACCATGTCACTTTCGGGTGATATCTCTATTGCATTCTGATCCTTGTAGGATAAACTCAAATTATGATCTCTCCATGTGTGGCCTCTGCCAATACATCGCAGGGTTTCTTTCACCTTCGATTTTATTCGTTCCTTTGGCAATCGACCTTCATCAACTCACTCTTGGGTCACACCTAGATGAAGCACCGCTCTAGGACAGTCCGTCATCTAGTAGCTCCCGAAGTCCATCGACTTCGCTAAAAGTGGTCCACCATTATCTGGATCCTGGGCCTCTGCCCCTACCAGCACAATCTTTGCTACACACCGTTTCCTTCATGGCAACTTGAATGGCAATAGTGTGGCATATTCTTCAAGAGTACCCACCTCCGCGTCCTCTTGCTTCGTGCCAAGGCCTTTTGAACCCAACTTCGCCTCCGCAAGTTGAGTCACCTTAGTTCCTCCATCAAATGCTTCTCCAAGATAAGGTGCATGTGCCCAAAAGCTCCCTTCGTCTTTGGCACCATGCAAGATGAGTCCGTTCCGTCAAAATGAAGGATCCATGGAACAACATGATCCTGCTCTTGCCTCTACAAGAGTTCATGTCCTTGACCTCTATCCAAGGAAAGCAATGTGCCTCCACTCCATGTTCCATCTTTTATGCTGGCTCCCTTCATGCGGCTTGGGTATTTCGCCAAGTTATACCCAAGTTGCTCCGTTCCTTGTTTTTGCATTGAGTTTATGGTGGCCCTCGTGCCCACCATTCCACAGGTTAGCCCTCCCTTGAGTCCGATCTCCATATCGACTCTAAGTGTGCCTTCATTTGTGTTGCTTTGGATCGCCCCCCTACTTGATCTCGCAATGGATCCACCAATGCATTATCTCAAGTGAGATCATATGACGACTCCTCGCCGCTTGCTCGGTCCATTGAGTTTCGTTAAGTTATTTTTTGTTGAGGTACTCCTCCTCAACATGTGCGGTTTGTTGCACATGATTCTCCCTCTGGAGAAACTGGGATCTATCTCTCCTGGATAACTATCCTGTTGGAGCAACATCTCTCTTCGTTTCGGAGACTACCATCCCCTTGGACTATTCTGATTTGTTGAACAAACTGTGCATTGTTCTGCCTCCTACAAATGCACTTGCTGGATTGCGACTGCACGTCAATATAGCCCCTGCTGCACCACTCAAGGCTTAGCAACATGTTGAACTCACTACACACTTCAGCCTCCTACGGACGTATCCTTCACATGCCGAAGAGAAAATTTCCATGCTCCATGGTGCCGAGTTTCAGTCGCCTTGGGATGGCCGTGAACATTCCATCGTCCGCATACAAGCCCATGCATGAGTACCAAATTTTTTTAGTTAGCAATTCTCCTCACCTCTGTGAGCTTTGCATAACTCTTTCGGTCACTGAGCAACTCATTCCACCTTGCATGGTCTTATCCTTTACCAAGCGTCTCGCTTGCCTTGAGCACCATCAAGTATAGTTGTCAACGTTGAGCCGTAATTCAAACTCAACCATCCCAACCTTTATGCGCTCCGCATTCTTCCAAGCTTGCTTGTTCTCGTGGTGCCTCTTACACGAAGGGTTGACCATTCCTTTTAATGTCAATCTTAGATGCCTGCTCCTCCGAGTGACTCCTTTTCCCTATATCTCCATGCCTATTTTTCTCAAAATGGTCACGCGTATGCTGACTGCCCTCAACGCAGCCCCGCTAGGTCCCCCATATTTGCATGCCAAGTATTTCTATGAGTGCTTGTCCCACTCTAATACCATTTGTCACCCTTAGGACCCACAAAAGAGAAAACGGGTTAGAGAAAACGTCTCATTCGGGATCCATAAGCAAACATTTCCGAAAATACTTCATAGACAATGCAAATTACAAACAGACTTTACAAGCTCTGAACAGTTGCACAACAAAGGGTCAAAATGGTCCATTACAGATCGAAAATCTCTCACAAGTGTCCACATGACACAATATTTATTTACAAGCCTAAAGCAGCCACCAAACCTAACTAAAATGAAACTATTAAGCCTTCAATCGTCCCTCTACATGCTGTGCAAAACATGAACATACCAAAAGACATGGACATACATAAGCATTATATCAAACATTGTGTTTAGAAGTTTGTCTGTGACAGTACACACTAATTCACCCCCCCTCTTAGTGCTAACACAATTGTCGTTTGATGATAAATTATTGTGCTTTTTTATTTTCTTCTCCATCAAAAATTTAATTCTTTAACATTCAATTGTTTATAAATTAAAATCCAAAAGATATTTTTTCAATAAAATCTCTCGTAATATGATGTTTCTTTTATCGACAATTATGTAAAGTAGCTGAAAAAAAGGGATGTCTATATAGTTGAAAATTTAAACAAAAAAAAATTAAAGAAGCTATCTTCAATTCCTCTAGTATTATAACATTAAGTCATAGTTAGATATGATAAATTTAATTTTTTTATTTAAAATTAATGAGTTAAGATATTATCTTTCTTTTAATGATAGCAAACTTAATATATTTTATAATTAAATAAAAATTAATTTATGTGATTGTTTTTATAAAAATAATTTAAATATTAAATTTATAAAGTTATTGTTAATCATATAATCAAATGTTAGATTGAAACATAGTTTCAATAATGAGAAATCCTTTTTCTTATGACAGACGCTTATGATATATCTCTAGGAAAAGAATTAAAAAATTAATAAAGAATAATATTTTGAATGATTTAGATTTTACTATTCTTGAAGTTTACATGGATTACATAAAAAAAATAAACTAAACACATAAAAAAATCACCTGAAGTAAAGAACTTTTTAAAATTATTCACATTAATATTAAAAAATCACTTTATATTTCTTATTTTAGTAGAGAGAATTATTTCATGAATAATATATTAAGATATGATTATGTGTATCTAATATATGAAAAGTCTCAAACTATTAATACTCTTAAGGTATGTTTAAATGAAATTGAATGATAATTAGATAGAAAAATTAAAATTATAGAGATGATAAATTTTATGGTAAACATGACGAGTCAAATTGAAATACTGATTCTTTTAATAGAAACTTAGAAAAATGAGATATTTGTATTGTCAACAATAAGTGAGTTGTGAATAACATAAAAAAAAAAAAATTGTAAATAGTAAGGTTCTTTACTATTTACAATCTTATTTTATGTATTTTTAATATTTTTAAACTATCTATTTTTAGATGAATGTAAATATCTTTTTCTTTTTATTTCTTCTCCTCTCCTTCTCGTCTATGACGTCAAGGTGACGATAAGCAAAGTCAAATAATGTCGAGCGAGGTCAACAATAAACAATGTTGATAATGAGCAAAAAGGTGATGAGCAATATCAGTAGCGAACGACATTAACTATGATGATAAAATAAGGGGCTGTGGAGAAAAAAAAAGAAAAACATAGGTAATAAATACTAAGACTATAAATAATAAAATATTTTTAAATTTATTTTTAAAGGATTATCAATAATAAAAGTTGTCAAAAGTGAAAATGAGCTGTGAATAATAAGTTTTTAAATATATGATGTGTAAAGCATCCTAATCAATTAGATTTAATGGGACAAATTTAAATGATTTTCATTAAATGCAAATGGTAAATTTACAAAATTGGGTATGTTAGATTAGATATAAGCCTTAGCTACTCGAGCACTCAAATTTTGTTGATAGGCATGTGGTATTTTAGCAATAATATTTTAGCCAACCCGAACTTCTCTTAACTTTGGTTCTGATAAAGAGATTTTTTTTTTCCGTTTAAATTTTCAGTTATATAGACATACAATGTTTTTTCAGCTACTTTACGTTACTGCTGGGAAAATAAACATTATTCTAAGAGAGATTTTATTGAAGAAAAAAAATATACATTTTTTTATTTTTTATTAATAAATACTTTTTAACGTTGAAGAATTAAATTTGAAAGGTCTATTGTGTAATTCGAAATGCTTTGGTAGGAATAGAAAAAAATAATTTTTGATGGAGAAGAAAATAGGTGAATAAAAACAGGTGAGCTTAAAAGTGGTACAATATCTTCTTGCTCATTAAACTCGTAGATGTGGCAAAGCTGAGACAGCCTGCAAACAGGATTTTGCTCATCAAAGGGTAGTAAACAATGTCGACCAATTTTTTAGGTTACCAAAGGATTAGATAGATCCCTTTCTTATTGATGCTTATTCATTTTTCTCGACAGAAGAGGAGAAGAGAGACTCGTGGCACTACAGCCACCCACTCGCAACTATTACGACACCCCAAAGACAACGTAGGAAATGAGACCTAAGAGAGGAAATTTACCGCACAGCAGCCGGTTCAATAGTAGCTTATGACCAACATGCTCTTAACGACACTACGCACGCAATACTTTACCCAAGCTTCGCACTCATGCCCTCGCCCCCATTATTACGCTTTGCTTTGCCTCAGTTGGAGGGAACTTGGAACTTGTCGAATCGGGCTCCGATCTCGTTTAGTTTCTTCAGTCCGATCAAACTGTTGAACTCCTCGAAGGTGGTCAGCTTGTGGAGTTGGTCTCGGCTGGTGCCTTCCTCCTTCATCACTTTGAGGACGTCGATCAACGCGCGAGCCGACGCGTAGACGGCGGTGGTGGAGTGCACTATGAGGTGGAATCCCAGTTCCTTGAGCTCCTGTGGCGTGTGCAGTGGGGTGTACCCACCCTCCAGCATGTTGGCAGCCCTGAAACCATTGGTGCGCTTGCAGACCTCCCTCATCTCGTCGTCGCTCCGCGGTGCCTCCACGAAGCACGCATCTGCTCCCGCCTGCACAAGGTCAAGCAGAGAGTATGCTCGTCAGAGAAGCCAATCCGACGGAATTGGAGCTTCGATCGATCGATATTTGCATGAACAGAGTAATCGATGGATACCTCCATGTAGAGGTTAGCCCGAGCAATGGCGTCAGATAGGCCACCGGCGGTTGCACGAGCATCAGTTCGAGCGATGAGAAAGAAGTCAGAGTCCCCAATGGCTTCTCTTGCGGCTGCTATCTTTGCGGCATGCTCATGAGCAGGTATCACCTAACATAACCGCAGTTTAATGCATATTATATACGGTGGGATAATGTAAGAAGAGTTGATGTATGTTTCCCAGCTCAGTCGTACCTGTTTACCCTGCATATGTCCTGGTTGCCAGAGAAACAGAGAAGAAAAATACCAGTGAGATGGATGGATTCCATAGAAAACAACTCGAGTATACATAGTAGCAGAAAGAAACCAGAAGGATCTGAGAGTTAAAAGATCGATGTTCTCTTACCGCACTTCTTCGGCCAAACTTGATCCTGGAATCAAGATGAAGGTGGAGAAAAATTAGATTTGGAACTTGGAACGAGTCAGAGCATGGTGGTGGCAATGATCATTTTATGTATGTCAGGGCGGGGGCGTAGTGGTACCTCAAGAAACAAGCCAGCGGCACCGGTACCAATTATATCTCGAACAGTCCTTTGGACATTGAGAGCATTGCCACCTCCGGTGTCTGTAATATTAATTTAATTTAGTTGAGATATATTGCAAATAAATAAAATTTGTCGGGGCTACCAAATCATTTACTCTGCCCACATACTTTTACTCCCCTTAGTTTATCCAATTGCATTCGATCTTCAGTTATCTTTTTTCTTAATTTTGGAGATGCGCAAGAAATCTAATACATTAAAAGCCGACCTTTTTTTACCGAGGACCAAATTAAGAAGAAAATATTACCGGCATCAACGATGAAGGCAACGTTAGGAGCTGCCGCGCAAATAGCTCGAGCTGCGTCCGCCATCTCCGGCGGCCTTTGATTATTTTACCATGAAGAGAGAGAGGGAACAAAATTAGTATAAAATGAAAGAAAATAAATGGCACGCGGTAAAGAAAGTTAGACGGCAGAGGGAGATACGTGAGGAGGCCGATGTCGGGCATGCCGAGGCGGGAGGCGGAGACGGCGTAGCCGGAGACGAAGCCGGCACGGAAGCCCAGGCTCTGGAGGACGGCCGCAGAGAGCGCGTCGTAGATCCCCGGCATCAGCACGATGCCTTCCTCCTCGATGAGGCGGTGCATGCGCGTCTTCCTGGGGCCGGTCACCGCCACCCTCACCGTGGAGTCAGCCATCTGTGCCGGTTCCACTTACTACCGAGGAGTCTTCTTGGACTGTTGGACGTGGATGCAGAATGGTGGAGAACCAGTGGGCCGGGTTTTATAGCCGGTGCAAGGTGGGGTGTGTCGTCATTCCGCTCCCGCGGAGGACGGTAAGCCGCCTTCCGGGCCCACGCCAATGGCGGATATCGCGTTTTGGGCTCGCCCCAGATCTGATTCCGACCGACCGCGTCGTGGAGGCCACCAGAAAGCAATTTGGCGGGCGAACCAGTCATTTAAATATACACAGAGCCCGACGCTTTTCCTACACGTTCAGACCTTTCCTTCTCACCTATCAGCCTCGTGGAAAAACCGGGCTGTTTATGGGACCCACTGGAAAGTGGGCCATGAGCGACCGACACATTCAAGTAGTCATCTGCGTCTTCACATCAGAAGCCTTACGTGGAGCCTCGTGGACCATCGGACCACTTCGTCGACCATCGTGTCTAGGGACCACCTCTTCGTGACGGATCAATCAGAAGCCAGATCCTATGGCGAGTTTGTGACGCGAAATGACTCACTCAACCTCGATTTGCGCTGTACAATAAAAAAACGCCGGGTGTCGCACCCTAACTCGCAGGTCCAGTCGTATGCCAAATTGTGGCTAAAGTCGGGCACACGATTGCAATGTTGGATCTCCGCACCTCGTTTCCCATCTCATAATCTCCTGCTCTTATCGTCTCCAGCCTATTAAATTACACTGTGAGACAACAGTAATGTGTTGTCGTATGAGGCTGCTCCCCGACGCAGACAAGTGGTGCATCGATCATCAATCAAAACTCTATAAAACAATCCAACGACGCTATGTGTATGATTGGCGGAAGCATGTGATTCACGACAACTTGCACGATTCAATATCGCCAGCCCGCACGACATGTTACTTCGCACCGTAATGTCGAACGCTGCTCAGTCATTATTAATTACAATATCCACGTCAGTGTCACGACGTGCTTCCTGTCTGTCGCCTGATCCGACGTGTCCGTGCTCGCTCGAGTACCGACGTGCGGGGTCCTGTCCCTCGTGGTCGCCTGACGTGTCGAGCCACATGGGATGAGTCCGTAACGCGTCATGCTATCGGGAAGTGGACGTGACATGATCCGAAATATAAGGCTTTCCATGCCAAACTCTGTATGATGCCCACATGGCGTACTAAGAAACAGGAACTCTTTATTTTCTGGATCTAATTGCTCCTCTACTCCAATTTACGTATCAAGTCACCACATGCTCTTGATGCCATCGGGGTTGTGTTGTTTTATGTGGTGCAAGTGTTCACATGAATGAATTATTGGAGAGTTGATAAGGGCGTGATGTTTTCTATATGTAAGATGTACGATGTGACAACCATGCAATTTCTTGTAAAGTTGGAGGAACATTGCTCCATGGATGATTGAGAGAGCGAGATAGCGAAGTCTGTGGTGCATCCAAACTCAATGATTGGTGACGATTTACCACAAGGGAGCTCGCCATCCACTCGAATATTTACTGCATCCATCTCTTGCATTATTACATATTCTTGCTGTTTTTTTGTGCACTGTTTCATATTGGATACACAACATTATATATTGAATTCATTATTGTAGACTGATGTAGTGGGTTTAATTATCATTACATCTATCTGGTTGTGTTGAGAATGACAGATATTTAGTTTCACATTAATTAAGAAGTAGAGGAAACTAAAGAGTTATAAGCCCGTTAAATTATTTTTATTTTTAAAATATCTTTCAAGATTTATGATCTCTAAAAAAAATAAAATCATGTAGGCACACTCGAAGCAAATAATTCAGTATGAATGAAGACCAAATATTGATTTATTAGGTGGTTCCTACTTTTTATCTATTGCTCGAAAAAAACTACTAGTTGGTTAAAAAAATGATATTAGTTTCATAGGTTTTAGATTATTTATATTTTTCTATCAATTTTCATTATCAATTCTTCAAGAAAACTATATAAAAAATAAATATACCGACTAATGTAACTTATAAAAGAAATATGACTCATGATCTCTGAAAAACAAAATAATTCGGTACAAGCCTAATATCATATGACTATTAAGTAGTTCATACTTTTTATCTATCACTCAGATAAATCTACTAGTTGGTTAAAAAAAATGAGATTAGTTTGATAGGTTTTATATTTTTCTATCAATTTTCATTACCAATTCTTCAAGGAAACTATATAAAAAATAAATATAATGACTAATGTAACTTATAAAAAAATGTATATCATCAATCTTGTCTCATGTAGTTGTGATCAAATCCCTTCTAATATTACAAAAAATATAATGATGGCCGAAAAGGCAAAAATACTCACATAAGTAAATAGATTGACAAATTTATTTGTTGAAATGTTTATTTTGGACCTCTCACATCTGTTGGGAGGAGGATTTGAAGCCCCACATGAGTCCTATAGCTCAATCAGAAAAGACATGCTTTGGTATGGTCTCAAACACCTAAATGATCATGGTTTGTCCCTTCACTTTCCAGTGAAATGGATGTGAAAGCTTCATGATGGCTGAATCAACGTGTCCATCGCGATGGTGATCACTCGTTCTTCTCTCGTGCAATTATTGATCCTTTTGGACTGGTTGGCAATTTATTTGTCACCCAATAATTCTTTTTCTTTTGAAAGAAAGAAAGAAAGAAAAAGATCAAATATTTTACGATGTGGCCTTTGTTGTTCTCACATTCAACTTCAGATTGATCTACTAAATTGGCTCCAAAACGTGGAGGTGTTTACGAATTGTGGCCTTTAAATTATGAATGCAACGATGCAATTATTTGTGGTCTGAAACCATTCCATAATTGCACAAATGGCCATAACATCATTTGTTTATTTAGAACAATGATATGATGCGCAATGGATTAATTTGGAGTATTACAAGTATTTTAATGTCCATCCATCATCACATCTTATCATATATCGTTTTAATTATTGATATAGCCGTTCCTTTTTTAATCTTTTATATTTTTATTTGTGTCCAAGCCATGAACATGTTGTTGATTGCTACTAGGGATCAAAATTGTGATAACAATTATTGAACTAAAACTGGTTTTTTATTTACTGATATGATCAATGTTTTGAATCAATTGGACTCCACTTGGAGCTGAGCCCAAAATAAGATTAATTTGATGTTGAAAGGAGAATATTTATTGAAATATTTCTTATTTCAAGAATATTTTCCTCATCATCGTTTGTTTGCTTGCATAGAAACTTGTTATCGTTATGCAACATAAGAAATTTGCAGTTGAAGAATCATCTATTAATAAACAAAAAAGATTACTATTTGTAACTCCATTCTTATTATTTATAATCCCATATTAAGAATTTTAAATATTTCTATGATATCCCTTTATATATAAATATATAAATATATATATCCTCAATTTAGAATTTAATTTAAATATATTTTTTATTTTTACCTATAATCTTTTTTTCATTCTTATTCTATTTGTCCTCCACTTAAAGAGTGATGCAAAGTGAAGAAAAAATGATAGGTGATTCAATGAGACGAATTGAATATAGGAGAAAGAGAAGAGAAAATATTTTTGATATTTATTATAATGATATAATATTTTTAGAGTTATGTGTATTCTATAATAGATCAAAAGATATTATTCTCTAAGTCAGTTATATTAACCTAAGAGATGCCATGTATCGAATAAGTAATTAGTTTAAAAGGTAATTGTACACCGAGGAAAATATTATAGTTTTTAAGGCAGCATAGAACAACTTTTGATACTTTTCTTTTCGTTGTCAAGAAATATATCTTAATTTAACAATACTATTAATTTTTAATTAATTATGACCATTCGGAACTGACCATTTCAGGTTTAAATTGAAAGAAGATTCACTTATAATGATTTTATAAATATATTTTATTAACTTTAACCTAAATATTTAAGTCGTTGAGACTTCACAATATTAATTATTAATATATTAGTTATCAATAATAATAATAATTATGATAATTGATATTAGAGTTGAGCTAGTAATAAAGTACGATAAGAAGGCCGATTTGGTTTGAACTATATTGGGTTTGACGATGACATAATGGTTCAGGCTTAATTACGTTATTTGGGCTATGTCAGGTCTTTGGAAGATACATACTCCTAGAATTGAGTTACTAATGAAGTATGGTGAAGGACTTAGTTTGATTTGGATTGTTGGGCCTCGATGAGAATCCAGTGATTCTGGCTCGATTTAATTTGGCTATGTTGAGCCTATCAATGATTTAGGTTCAATAAAATTATCAAGTCAATTATTCATCAGCTATAACAATTAGGTTCTATAGGTTATAAATACTCTAAGCCATGTCAATTATGTAGTTTTTCAGGCTGCATAAAAACAAACATTTGGTAATCTTATCTTTGGTTGCCAAAAAATGTTTCTTGATTTAATGATGCCAGTGAATTTTAGTTGATGTTGTTTGCATGATCACTCGGAACATCCTCTTTTCACTCATCTATTGCCTCAATTGTTACAAACAGGTTGAAATTCAAATAAAATTTGGATTTGGATATTTGAATAGGTTTAAATACTTACTTAGGTTCAAAAGTTATAAATACTCTAAGCGGTGTTATTTTTTAAATAATAATAAAAAAAATAAGATGAACTCAAGATCTTCAAACGTAATCAATTGAAATAGAACCATTAAGGATCGAATTGAATCGAGTAGAAAAATCATTTTAAAGTAAGGTATTCCAAATCGAAACTATTTCCGACCTATCTAATCAGAAAACCAATTAATTTGGTTTGATTAATTGATTAATTAATTTTTTTTAATTTTTAATTTTTTTTTAAAAATATATTAAATGAACTGATTCAGCTTAATGGAATCAAATAAGACTTTAATCTAATTGGACTCACATTATCAAAAGCTTATATCACAAATATTATTTTAAATATTTTTTAAAAAGATATTAGATATAGAAGGAAGAAATAAATATAGGGTTTTTAGGTTTTTGGGGTCTTTGGGATAAGTTTGTTGAATCTCGGATTTTGATTATGAAATCAATTGGTAAATTGTTTGACCTAATCTATGTGTTGAGATACATATGCAGGATTAACTACGATAGTGGTAAGACATAAAGCAAATGTTGTGCTGGAGTCAAGATCGAGACTTCGTTGGGAGATCGAGAGTTCGTCGGAAGTCCGGACGTTCATCGAAAGTTTTACCGGAACTGACCGAAAAATCCAGGAGCTTGCCAAAGAAGCTCATCGGAACTCGCTAAGAAAATCGTTGTAAAGTCCAGGAGCTTATCGAGAGTCCGCTGGAACATTGCTGAGAGATCGTCGAAAGTTCGCCGGAAGCTCGCCAGAAGAACAATTGACGTACTGGAACAAGAATGATTTGTTAAATGTCATAATCGTTATAGTTAGAACTTAAATTGAGTTAGGATTGGGAGGTAATCCCACTAACTCAATTAGGGGTCAACTAGGCCCTTAACAGAGCTGAATTGGGCCGGATTGAATAGCCCATTCAACACCTGAAAGCCCAACCGACTGTGGCAATGCTTGGGTGACCCAGTCTCCCAAGTGGTCTGGGCAGTGGTATAGTTGGCAATTAATGCTGCCAGCGGTAGTACCACCCCTGTCAGGCGGTGGAACCGCCAAAGCTCATCTCCGAGCTTTGTCAGACGATTGTACCACCCAATGTCAGGTGTCAGGCTGTGGTACCACCCAATACTGGCGGTAGTACCGTCAGTACCCTAGAAATTCGGAATGAGATACTTTTTGGCTCCAATTTTAAAGTCATTGGGACCTATAAATACCCTACTCTTTTCTGCATGAAAGAACACAAAAGTATTGGCATAATCATGAGTCTTTGAAGTGTTAAAGTATTGTAAAAGTACTAGAGTCCTCCTCCCTTTTTCTAAGTGTTGAGATAATTCAAGAGAGGTGTGAGACTTGTAAGGGTTATCTTCTAAACCGGTGAAAAGGAGAAAGTGTTGTAAAGAGGTGGTTGGTCTTCGTCTATTGAAGGAAGACCATTAGTGGATGCTGGTGACCTCGATGGAGGAGGAATTAGAAGTTGATGTAAGTCACAACGACCGAACCACTCTAAATTCTGGTTTGCTTATCTATTTGTGCAATTTATATTACTGCAAGCTTCCTTAACATTCTCTTTGCACTCTAACGAAAGCTTTTAAGTTCAATTTCTTTCCAAAACGGATTGAATCGAAACGAATATTTTTCAGAATCAATTTTTTTTTTCGCTATACTAATTCAACCCTCCCCCCCTCTTAGTGCCACTCTTGATCCTAATAATTGGTATCAGAGTAAGGTCACTCTCATTTAGTTTGAAACCCAAGAGAGATAGCATTTGCTGGCAACCAAGAGGGTCATTCAATCACATGTCTTCCAATGTTCCATGAGATCGATTACACATATTGGAAGACTAGAATAAGGATTTTTCTGATTTCTATGGATTTTGAGCTATGGAACATTATTGAAAATGGGTTTCAAAAGTTTTGTCTTCCAATAAACGATTGGAATGAGTTGGAGAAGAAGACTTTCACTTTAAACGTCAAGGCTATGAATGTCTTGTTTTGTGCTTTAGATAAAAACGAGTTCAATCGAGTGTCTATTTGTGAAACGACTTTTGATAGTTGGCACACACTGGAAGTTACTCACGAAGGCACTAGTAGAGTAAAGGAGTCAAAAATTAATCTTTTAGTCCATACTTATTGAGTTGTTTTGGATGAAACCGAGTAAAACCATTAGAGACATGTACACCCGATTTACGGATATCATCAATGGTCTAAAAGGACTTGGTAAAAGTTTCTCAGATTTTGAACTTGTTAATAAAATTTTAAGATCCCTTCCAAAGAGTTGGGACCCTAAAGTGATAGTCATTCAAGAGGCCAAGGACTTAAATAACTTTCCTCTCAAAGAACTAATCGGGTCACTAATGACCTATGAGATGACTTGTAATGCTTATGAAGAGCTTGAGAACAACCTTCCAAATAATATGAAGTATATGATACTAAGAACTCAAGAAGACCATTTGAAAGAAATTCAAGTGATGAGGACTTTAATGATGACTTAGTACTCTTGACAAGAAAGTTCAAAAAATTCATAAAAAAGAATACATTTAAAAATGATATTAAAAATAAATTTGAACCCAAGAAAGATCAAGTAATATGCTACGAATGCAAGAAGCCAGGACATTTCAAGAGCGAATGTCCCCTAGCAAAGAAGAAGCAACCAAAGAAAAAGAAGGTTCTTAAAGCAACATGAGACGATTCAAGTGTATCCGAAGAGGAGGAGCTAACCAACACCGAGCAAATTGCTCACTATGCACTAATGGCTATTGAAGATGAGGAAAGTAGTTCATTAGATACAAATTTATCTTTTGATGAATTATTAAACATTCTTCATGATTTATTTGATGAATGCAAAATAGTTAGTAAAAAATATAAATTGTTGAAAAAGGAACATGCTTCTCTTATTAATGATTTTGATAGATTAAAAATTGAGCATGATGATAGTTTAGCTCATTGCACAAAATATGATGAATTAAAAAAAAGGAAAACTTGCTACTCAAAAAAACTTTAGAAAAGTTTGAGGTTGGTAGCAAGTCCTTGAATATAATCCTTGCCAATAAGGATCACGTTAATAGAAGAGATAGAATCGGATTTGTGAGTAGCTCTCACCAAAATCCAACCACCTTTGTTAAAGACCCTACCCTACATATATCACCTCACACCAAATGTAACTGTTTTTGTAAACCCAGACATGTTGCATACAAATTATTCATTTAAGAGATATAGTTCACATAGATTGATTTGGGTTCCTAAAGAAATATCAAATGACTCAATGCAACATGATAAGATGTGTAGATCGATTTTTGAGGCACCCAAGGTCAAATGGGTACCTAAAAATCATCCTTTTTTTGTAGAAATATTTACCATCACAAGCTAGGAGCAAGAGATAGTACCTTGATAGTGGATGCTTAAGGCACATAACTGGAGATCCATCTAAATTCTCTAAGCTCACTTGCCTAGACGAAGGGTATGTCACCTTCGGAGACAACAACAAGGGTAAAATCATTGGCAAAGGAACCATAGGTAACAAATCTAACTTGTTGATCAAAGATGCATTGTTGGTTGATGGTTTAAAGCACAATCTCTTGAGCATTAGTCAATCATGTGATAAAGGATATGCCATTAAATTTGAATCCAATGTTTGCATTATTGAACAACCACACAAAAACTCCTCTATGATTGCGCTAAAACAAAATTATGTGTACACTATTGACATTGATGATTTTTATAATAAAATATATTTTTTGATTTTGAATGATGATGTTTGACTTTGGCATAGGAGATTAGATCATGCTAGCATGAAATTAATCTCTCAAATCTTATTTAAAGAACTTGTTAGAGATATTCCTAACATTAAGTTTGTCAAGGACAATGTGTATGATGCATGTCAACTAGGAAAATAAATAAAAGGTAGTTTCAAACTAAAGAATCAAATAAGCACATCTAGACCATTGCAATTGATCCATATGGATTTGTTTGGACCAATTGATACATCAAGCCTAGGAGGTAGCAAATACACCTTTGTAATTGTGGACGATTATAGTAGATCCACTTAGACATACTTCTTGGCACACAAAAATGATTGCTTTAGGTGTTTTTCAAAGTTTTGTAAACTTGTTCAAAATGAAAAAGGCTTTATGATTTCATCAATTCGGAGTGATCACGGTGGAGAATTTCAAAACCATAATTTCTAAAATTTTTGTGAATCTAATGAATACAATAATAATTTCTCTATTCAAAGAAATCTGCAATAAAATAGAGTAGTAGAAAGAAAAAATAGAAACTTACAAGAAAAGGCAAGAACCATGCTAAACGAACATAACCTACCCAAATATTTTTGGGCTAAAGCCATAAATATAGCATGTTATGTCATGAATAAGGTTCTAGTAAGACCATTATTTTACAAAACTCCTTATGAGTTGTAGAACAATAAAAAATCCAACGTTTTATATTTTAAAGTTTTTGGTTGTAAATGTTTTATCTTGAATGAAAAAGATACCTTACGAAAGTTTGATGCAAAATCTGATGAAGGAATTTTTTTTAGCTATTCTTCTATTTCTAAAGTATTTCGTATTTTTAGCAAAAGAACTTTGGTTATAGAAGAATCTATTCATGTTGTCTTTGATAAAGTTTCCGAACTTAAGAAAAATAAGTTTGATGATGATCTTGATTTTGATGCTTTGAATTTAAATGAACCCTCTCCTCCAAAAAGTAACTTGGATGCATCTTCTTCCGAAACATCCTTACCCAAGGAATGGAAGTATTTAGATGCTCATCCTAAGGAGTTGATCATAGAAGACACATCAAAAAGGGTTCACACTCGTTCTTCTCTTAAAAATTTTTATACCAATGCCTCTTTTTTTTTTCAAATTAAACCTAAGTGCATTGACGAGGCATTGAAAGATGATTCATGGGTTATCGTAATGCAAGAAGAGTTGAATCAATTTGAGAGAAATGAGGTGTGGAAGCTTGTTCCGAGGCCAAATAATCATTTAGTTACTGGTACTAAATGAGTCTTTAGAAACAAGTAAGATGAATTTGGTATCGTGGTTAGAAACAAGGCTAGATTAGTGGCTAAGGGTTTCAACCAAAAATAAGGTATCGACTATGAAGAAACCTTCGCTCTTGTGGCATGATTAGAAGCCATAAAGATGCTCCTTGCCTATGCTAGTAGTAATAACTTTAAGTTATTTCAAATGGATATTAAAAATACTTTTCTTAATGGCTTTATTTTCGAAGAAGTTTATGTCGAACAAACTCCCGGATTTGAGAATGATAATATTCTTAATCATGTGTTTAAATTGACTAAAGTTCTCTATGGATTGAAACAAGTCCCAAGGGCTTGGTACGAGAAACTTAGCTCATTTTTTATCCAAAATAATTTCTCTAAAGGCAAGGTTGATACTACATTATTTATTAAAAATTTTAAAAATAATTTTTTTATTATTTAAATTTATATTAATGATATTATTTTTGGTTCCACTAATAAATCTTTATACGAATCATTTGCCAAAAGTATGAACCAAGAATTTAAAATGAGTTTAATTGATGAATTAACTTTCTTTTTAGGCTTACAAATCAAATAACTCAGTGATGGTATTTTTTTTCGTCAAACAAAATATGCTTTAGACTTGCTAAAAAGGTTTAATATGGATAGTTCAAAGGCTATCAACACTCCTAAGAGTACCTCCACTAAGTTAGACATTGATGAAAGTGGAGAAAGATTTGATCAAAATGCTTATAGGGGTATGATAGGTAGACCTCCCCGCAACTAGACCGGACATCATGTTTAGTGTAAGACTGTATGCTAGGTTTCAATCTAATCCTAAAATATCTCATTTTAAAGTAGTTAAAAGAATTCTTAGATATCTTAAAGGAACCACTAATCTAGGATTATGGTATTCAAAATCCAAAAACTTCGAATTGATTGCTTATGATTGTGCGGATTTTGCTGGATGTAGATTAGATAGAAAAAGCACATCTGGAACATGTCAATTCTTAGGCAATGCACTTGTCTCTTGGTCTTCCAAGAAATAAAACTCGGTTGCACTATCTACAACCGAAGCCGAATACATTGCGGCTAGTGTATGTTATGCATAAGTTGAATGGATGGATAATATATTAGAAGATTATAAGATTCACCTTAAAAACATTCCCATAAAATATGATAACACAAGTGCAATATGTTTATCGAAAAATTCTATTCAACACTCTCGAACTAAACATATTGACATTAGGCATCACTTTATACGAGATCATGTCGATAATCATGATGTAATCTTAGAGTTTATTGATACAAAATATCAATTAGTCGATATCTTTACAAAACCTTTAAGTGAAGAATAATTTGATTTTATTAGAAGAGAGTTAGGGATGTTAATTTGTCCGAATGTATGAATTTGTTGTATATCTTTTTCGAACTTTCTCGATTCTTTAAATAAGACTTTCATGAAATCCGAAATATCAATCTACTTGGCATCAAATTTACTTCATACAAACTTAGTGATTGTGTTTATACACTTAGTCCCTTCACTCATTCATTAACAAAATTTTTTAAATTAGTGTGAAGTTTAGTCCATTCCGAATGAATGGTCTCTCACGGATTTGACTCTTATGAATTTTTAATGAGAAACGAATTTGATTTACGAAGGTTTATTCATGGAATTTCTTTTATCCTTTATATGATAGTTTTTTTTTATGAATTCTTTCTTACTCTTCTCATGAAAGAATTTTTATGAATTTTTAAGTATGAGAGGATCACTTGTAAGAACGAGGATTTGGTTTCACATGAATATTTTGATCATTTTCATGAATCTTTTTTTTTTCTTAATTGAAGTATAATTTAATGAAACTCATTTTAACTTGGTTCAAATCATTTCACAAATTTGGTTCTTAATGGATTCCCTCCTTATCTTCCATTCCTCTTCTTCATGTAAAGTTTTGATGACAAAGGAAGAAAAATAATATCAAAATATGATAAATTGATGAAAATATATAAAATATATTGCATAAAAAATACTTGAATGCTTGATAAATGTCTTGTTGGAATAACTGAGCAATGGGTTCCGCCGGTTGGGGCTTCGAGCTATCAGAGCGGACATGGTGACTTTGGGGGGACGATCGCGGAACGTCTTCGTCTTGTTTTTGAAGGATGGTGATAGAAGCGTGTGGCTGAGCTCCCTCAACAGGTCCATAAGAGAGACGTTGGACAAGGTAGCTTCTTTGGGTGGGCCGCAGTCCAACGTATTCATGAGCAGGAGACGCAAAGCCATGCGATCGCATTAGGGTATCTCTGTAGGACATGCATTATCGTGTGCTTTGATGGCGCCATTCTTGTTATGTCGACTGATCCCATTTAGTCAATGGTTGGACGCAATATGTTGTTTACGTAAAGTATGTAAGTTTTATATATTCTTAATTTTTGGTTATCCGCGATACATTGGTAGTTATTAGAAATAGAAAATTTTAATGCGATGATACCAAATAAAACAAATCGTGGCTGTAGTTTAGTGGTTATAATTCCACGTTGTGGCCGTGGAGACCTGGGCTCGAATCCCAGCAGCCACAGTATTAACTTCCTTTTTGTAATCAACATTTTTAATCATTCACTTCAGCCGCCTGTAAGCAAACAAAATGACACTATCCTATCGAATGTTTAAATCCAAAATCTTATGAAGCTCTTTAATTTTTCCATCTGCCTTGTCAAAGAGTGACAATATTCCTTTGTTTTTTCTTTTTTTTATAAATGTGTTTTAGCATTTCCTTAGCCTGAAAGAAAATTTTAATAATAAATAGAGTCATAAATATTCCAAACTCATATATGTGGAGCGAAGCAATCGGAATTAGTGTGGATTGCATCGATTTGATCACGAGGTTTCATGCTTACAAATCGTAAATTTTATTACCGAAAACGTGACGTAGTTAAACAATGAAATGTTCAAGATTTGAGTAATAAAATCAATCGATAGTGTTGATGATTTGATATGCGTTTTGAGTGACGTAGGTAGCTTCGATCAAGGAGAGATAATCGAAGCAGGAAGATAATCGAAGGATCGAGTTATGAATATCGAGTATCTAAAGAGCTGGATATTATTTCATGCTCCCAGCTTGGGATGGTTTACGTCTCTACAAGACAGGATAATTTTTAGGTACCCATTTACTTTTAGGTGCCTCAAAAACGGATCTACATTGTTTATCATGTTGCATAGAGTTTATCATGGTTCCTTTAGGAATCGAAATTAATTTGTTCGGACTAATTTTCTTGAATGGACAATAATGCGTTTTGTGTCAATGTTTACAACAAAAGTTGCATTTGCTTTGGTGTTGAACATATAGGATGGGGCCTTTTATGAAGGTGGTTGGATTTTGGTGAGGATTTCTCACAAATCCGATTCCACTTCTTTTGGGAACGTGACCCTTGTTTGTAAGGATCATTTTTAGAGACTTGCTACCAACCTCGAATTTCTTCAAGGTGTCCTTAAATATCAAGTTTTCCTTTTGGATAGTTTCTAGATTATGGCATTTTATACAAGAACCTAAACTATCATGATATTCAGTTTTTAACTTATCAAAATTACAAGTAAGACTATCATGCTCCTTTTTTAGCAATTTATATTTTCTACTAATAATCTTGCATTCATCAAATAAGTCATGGAGGCATTTAATAACTCATCAAATGATAAATCTGCATCAATTAAATTTGTTACCTCCTCTCCGATGGCCATTAAGACGTAATGAGCAACTTGCTCGGTGTTGGACTCCTCTTCTTCGGACGCGCTCAAGTCATCCCACGTTGCTTTGAACGCCTTCTTCTTTGATGTTCTCTTCTTGGCTTGGGGACAATCACTTTTGTAGTGTCCCGGCTTTTTGCACTCGTAGCAAATAACTTGGTCCTTTTTGGGTTCAAGTTTATTTTTTGTGTCATTTTTAAACTTGTTTCTTTTAATGAATTTTTTGAATTTCCTTGTTAGAAGTGCCAAGTCATCGTCACAGTCCTCATCACTTAGAGTTTTCTCTCAAGTAGTCATCTAAAGTTCTAAGTGTCATATCCTTCCTATTCTTTGGAAGGATGTCTTCTTGCTCTTCATGAGCCTTGCATGTCATTTCATAGGTCATTATTGACCCGATTAGTTCTTCAAGAGGGAAGTTGATTAAATCTTTAGCCTCTTGAATAGTAGTGACTTTAGGGTCCCAATTCTTAAGAAGAGATCTTAGAATCTTATTTACTAGCTAAAAATCCAAAAAACTTTTGCCGAGTCCTTTTAGACCATTGACGACATCCGTGAAACGGGTGTACATGTCGCCAATAGTCTCGCTCGGTTTCATTCGGAAAAGTTCGAAAGAGTGTATCAAAAGGTTGATTTTTGACTCTTTCACTCTACTTGTGCCTTCGTGAGTCACTTCGAGTGTATGCCAAATATCAAATACAGTTTCACAAATCGAAACACGATTAAACTCATTTTTATCAAGCGCACAAAATAAGACATTCATAGCCTTTGCATTAAGAGCGAAAGTCTTCTTCTCCAATTCATTTCAAACGATCATTGGAAGAGAAGACTTCGAAAATCTATTTTCGACAAGATTCCAAAGTTTAAAATCCATTGAAATAAGGAAGATCCTCATTCGGGTCTTCTAATAGGTGTAGTCCATCCTATTGAACATGGGTGGACATGTAATAGAATGGCCCTCTTGGTTTCCGGCGTATGCCATCTCTCTTGGGTTTTAATCTGTTTAAGAGTTAACCCCGCTCTGATATCAATTGTTAGGATCAAGAGCACTAAGAGGGAGGGGGGTGAATTAGTGCAGCGGAAAACTTTCGACAATTAAAACTGTGTTCGTATGATAAGAGCGATTTCGGTAGAAAAGCCGATTCGTAAATCACTTTAACTTGTGATCAAGCAAGATGCAGTTAAAGCAAGTCTATGAAGGTTGTTTGCAGTTGTGATGGAAATCAAAATGTAAGCGCAAACTGAAATATGATATTCATACGATAAAACTGATTTACGTCTAAACACCGATTCAAAAAATACTGAACTTTGAAACATGATCGTAAATGCGCAGAAGACAGTAAGCTATTGAGGAGGTTCGCAGTAAAGATAATATGCTCAAAGTAAATGCAAACCAAAGAGCACCATAATTTTAGAGTGGTTTGGTCAATCTTGACCTACATCCACTTCTGGCTTCCTCCACCGATGAGGTCATCGACGTCCATTAGAGGCCTTCCTTCAATAAGCGAAGGCCAACCACCCTTTTTATAGTTTCACTCCTTTTGACAGGCTTAGGAGACAACCCTTACAGAATTTTCTTTCCTCTCTTGACAGATCAAAACTTGGAAGAAAAGAGGAAGGAGAACTTTTAACTCATACAACACTTTTGAGCTCTAAAAATCATAGAGTAAGATCAGGATTTCGGTGGTTTTTGGTTACTCTATCATTGCTGAAAGGGTGGGGTATTTATAGGCCCCAACCCAGTTTGAATTCCGAGCTCAAAACTGTCAATTCCCGGAATTCCGGGATCTGGCGGTTGCACTGCCTGACTGGGGCGATTGCACCGCCTGGCAGAGCTCGAAGACTGAGCCTCTGGGTGGTGCTACCTCCTGTTAGGGGCGATTGCACCTCCTGCTAGAGCTCGGAGACCGAGCTCAGGCGGTTGCACCTCTATCAGAGGTGGTTGCACTGCCTAGCCAGAGCTCGGAGACTGAGCCCTGGGCGGTGCCACCGCCGACCTAGGCGGTGCCACCTCTAGCCAAGTAATCTGGGTCCGAATGGGCTGATCCATTCGGCCCAACTTGGGTCTATCAAGGGCCCAATTGCCCCAAGATTAAGTTAATGGGATTACCTCCCATTTCTAACTTAATCATCGTGCTAACTACAAATTTTTTAAGGCATTTACTGCAACTTGCTCCGGTGCGTCAATCGCTTCTTCCGGCGAGCTTCCGGCGAACTTCCGGCGAACATCCGACGAACCTTCGGCGATGCTCCGGCGGACTTCCGGCAATCTCCTGGACTTGCGATGATCCACTTGGCGAGTTCCGACGAGCTTCTTTGGCAAGCTCTTAGACTTCTCGGATTTGTTCTCGTAGAACCTCCGACGACCGTCCGGACTTCCGTCGAACTCTCGAAACCCCAACGTGATCATAGTCTTGACTCCGGCGTAACTCCTGCTGCATGTCTTACTTTCATCATAGTTAATCCTGCACACTTATCTCAATATATGGATTAGATAACAAATGACAATTGACGTCATCATCAAAATCCGAGATTCAACACTTGGTATCAAATTTACTTCATACAAACTTATGATTGTGTTTATACACTTAGTCCCTTCACTCATTCATTGATAAATTTTTTAAATTAGTGTGAAGTTTAGTCCATTCCGAATGCATGGTCTCTCACGGATTTGACTCTTATGAATTTTTAATGAGAAATGAATTTGATTTACGAAGATTTATTCATGGAATTTCTTTTACCCTTTATATGATGATTTTTTTTTTATAAATTCTTTCTTACTCTTCTCATGAAAGAATTTTTATGAATTTTTAAGTATGAGAGGATCACTTGTAAGAACGAGGATTTGGTTTCACATGAATATTTTGATCCTTTTCATGAATTCTTTTTTTTTTTTAAGGTATGATTTAATGAAACTCATTTTGACTTGGTTCAAATCATTTCACAAATTTGGTTCTTAATGGATTCCCTCCTTATCTTCCGTTCCTCTTCTTTATGCAAAATTTTGATGATAAAGGAAGAAAAATAATATCAAAATATGATAAATTGATGAAAATATATAAAATATATTACATCAAAAATACTTGAATGATTGATAAATGTCTTGTTGGAATAACTGATCGATGGGTTCCGTCGGTTGGGGCTTCGAGCTGTCAGAGCGGACATGATGACTTTGGGGGGACGATCACGGAACGTCTTCGTCTTGTTCTTGAAGGATGGTGACAGAAGCGTGTGCCTGAGCTCCCTCAACAGTCCATAAGAGAGACGTTGGACATGGTAGCTTCTTCGGGTGCGCCACAGTCCAATGTATTTGTGAGCAGGAGATGCAAAGCCATGCGATCGCAATAGGGTATATCTGTAGGACATCCATTATCGTGTGCTTTGATGGCGCCATTCTTGTTATGTCGACTGATCCCATTTAGTCAATGGTTGGACGCAATATGTTGTTTACGTAAACTATGCAAGTTTTATATATTCTTAATTTTTGGTTATCTGCGATAAATTGGTAGTTATTAGAAATAGAAAATTTTAATGCGAAGATACCAAATAGGACAAATCGTGGCTGTAGTTTAGTGGTTAGAATTCCACGTTGTGGCCGTGGAGACTTGGGCTCGAATCCCAGCAGCCACAGTATTAACTTCCTTTTTGTAATCAACATTTTTAATCATTCACTTCAGCCGCGTGTAAGCAAACAAAATGACACTATCCAATCGAATGTTTAAATCCAAAATCTTATGAAGCTCTTTAATTTTTCCATCTGCCTTGTCAAAGAGTGACAATATTCCTTTGTTTTTTCTTTTTTTTATAAATGTGTTTTAGCATTTCCTTAGCCTGAAAGAAAATTTTAATAATAATTAGAGTTATAAATATTCCAAACTTACATATGTGGAGCGAAGCATTCGGAATTAGTGTGGATTGCATCGATTTGATCACAAGGTTTCATGCTTACAAATTATAAATTTTATTACCGAAAATGTGACGTAGTTAAATAATGAAAAGTTCATGATTTGTGTGATGAAACCAATCGATAGTGTTGATGATTTGATATGCGTTTTGAGTGACGCAGATAGCTTCGTTCAAGGAGAGATAATCGAAGCAGGAAGATAATCGAAGGATCGAGTTATGAATATCGAGTATCCAAAGAGCTGGATATTATTTCATGCTCCCAGCTTGGGATGGTTTACGTCTCTACAAGACAGGATAATTTTTAGGTACCCATTTACTTTTAGGTGCCTCAAAAAATTGATTGCTTATGATTGTGCGGATTTTGCTGGATGTAGATTAGATAGAAAAAGCACATCTGGAACATGTCAATTCTTAGGCAATGCACTTGTCTCTTGGTCTTCCAAGAAATAAAACTCGGTTGCACTATCTACAACCGAAGCCGAATACATTGCGGCTAGTGTATGTTATGCATAAGTTGAATGGATGGATAATATATTAGAAGATTATAAGATTCACCTTAAAAACATTCCCATAAAATATGATAACACAAGTGCAATATGTTTATCGAAAAATTCTATTCAACACTCTCGAACTAAACATATTGACATTAGGCATCACTTTATACGAGATCATGTCGATAATCATGATGTAATCTTAGAGTTTATTGATACAAAATATCAATTAGTCGATATCTTTACAAAACCTTTAAGTGAAGAATAATTTGATTTTATTAGAAGAGAGTTAGGGATGTTAATTTGTCCGAATGTATGAATTTGATGTATATCTTTTTCGAACTTTCTCGATTCTTTAAATAAGACTTTCATGAAATCCGAAATATCAATCTACTTGGCATCAAATTTACTTCATACAAACTTAGTGATTGTGTTTATACACTTAGTCCCTTCACTCATTCATTAACAAAATTTTTTAAATTAGTGTGAAGTTTAGTCCATTCCGAATGAATGGTCTCTCACGGATTTGACTCTTATGAATTTTTAATGTGAAACGAATTTGATTTACGAAGGTTTATTCATGGAATTTCTTTTATCCTTTATATGATAGTTTTTTTTTATGAATTCTTTCTTACTCTTCTCATGAAAGAATTTTTATGAATTTTTAAGTATGAGAGGATCACTTGTAAGAACGAGGATTTGGTTTCACATGAATATTTTGATCCTTTTCATGAATCTTTTTTTTTCCTTAATTGAAGTATGATTTAATGAAACTCATTTTAACTTGGTTCAAATCATTTCACAAATTTGGTTCTTAATGGATTCCCTCCTTATCTTCCATTCCTCTTCTTCATGTAAAGTTTTGATGACAAAGGAAGAAAAATAATATCAAAATATGATAAATTGATGAAAATATATAAAATATATTGCATAAAAAATACTTGAATGCTTGATAAATATCTTGTTGGAATAACTGAGCAATGGGTTCCGCCGGTTGGGGCTTCGAGCTGTCAGAGCGGACATGGTGACTTTGGGGGGACTATCGCGGAACGTCTTCGTCTTGTTTTTGAAGGATGGTGATAGAAGCGTGTGGCTGAGCTCCCTCAACAGGTCCATAAGAGAGACGTTGGACAAGGTAGCTTCTTTGGGTGCGCCGCAGTCCAACGTATTCATGAGCAGGTGACGCAAAGCCATGCGATCGCATTAGGGTATCTCTGTAGGACATGCATTATCGTGTACTTTGATGGCGCCATTCTTGTTATGTCGACTGATCGTAAAGTATGTAAGTTTTATATATTCTTAATTTTTGGTTATCCGCGATACATTGGTAGTTATTAGAAATAGAAAATTTTAATGCGAAGATACCAAATAAAACAAATCGTGGCTGTAGTTTAGTGGTTAGAATTCCACGTTGTGGCCGTGGAGACCTGGGCTCGAATCCCAGCAGCCACAGGATTAACTTCCTCTTTGTAGTCAACATTTTTAATCATTCACTTCAGCCGCGTGTAAGCAAACAAAATGACACTATCCAATCGAATGTTTAAATCCAAAATCTTATGAAGCTCTTTAATTTTTCCATCTGCCTTGTCAAAGAGTGACAATATTCCTTTGTTTTTTCTTTTTTTTATAAATGTGTTTTAGCATTTCCTTAGCCTGAAAGAAAATTTTAATAATAAATAGAGTCATAAATATTCCAAACTCATATATGTGGAGCGAAGCAATCGGAATTAGTGTGGATTGCATCGATTTGATCACGAGGTTTCATGCTTACAAATCGTAAATTTTATTACCGAAAACGTGACGTAGTTAAACAATGAAATGTTCAAGATTTGAGTAATAAAATCAATCGATAGTGTTGATGATTTGATATGCGTTTTGAGTGACGTAGGTAGCTTCGATCAAGGAGAGATAATCGAAGCAGGAAGAATCATATTGGGCTGGAGCAAACATGTCAGAAGATTGGACATCGGGCCGTAGAATCGGTCGACGTATCGGTAGAAGGCTTCGGGCCGTGAATTCGGGCATCAGGCCAAGAAGAAAGGATATTGCGCTAAGGATATCGGAGTTGCCGAGGTCAACTGACCGATTGGGTAATAGGCCGCAAGAGAGGACGATGCGCCGAAGATTCGGACGAAGCGTCAAAGAACTAATGACGTAGTTAAACAATGAAAAGTTCTAAAATTTGAGTAATGAAATTAATCGATAGTGTTACTGATTTGATATGTGTTTTAAGTGACGCAGGTAGCTTCGATCAAGGAGAGATAATCGAAGCAGGAAGAATCATGTTGGGTCAGAACATACATGTCAAAAGATTGGACATCGGGCCGGAGGATCGGTCGACGTATCGGCAAAAAGCTTCGAGCCGTGAATTTGGGCATCGGGCCAAGAAGAGTAGATATTGTGCCAAGGATATCGGAGTTGCCAACGTTAACTAACCGATTGGGTAATAGGCCGCAAGAGAGGACGATGCGTCGAAGATTCGGACGAAGCGTCAAAGAACCAATGATGTAGTTAAACAATGAAAAGTTCTAAGATTTGAGTAATGAAATCAATCGATAGTGTTATGTTAGGACTCTAGCTTGGAGAGTCCTAATTGAGAGGGACATTCATGTAAAAATGTTAGGACTCTAGCTAGGAGAGTCCTAATTGAGAGGGACATTCTGTTAGGACTCTAGCTAGGAGAGTCCTAATTGTGATGGGCATTCATGTAGGAGGTTTTTTCTTAGAGAAGAATTAGGAGTTGTAAGGGAATAGGAGTATTGAGTAGGAGTCCTATTAGGAGTTGGTTAGAAGTAAGAGTCTTAAGTAGGAGTCCTATTAGGAGTTAGGGTTTAGAAGCCCTATAAATAGCCATGTATTCCTTCTCTTTTCTTAAGCAATAGATGAATCTTTTCTGCAGCCTTTGAGCAGCAACTTGGAGGGAGGAACCCCTATAGAGTTTCAAGGAGACCGATCCCCTAAAAAGATCAACCCCAAGTTTAGAATCTGCAAGGGTTCTAACACCTGGTATCAGAGCAGCGTTCTTGGCGTCTCGCTGCCCTTCCACAGCCATCCATCAACCCTCCACAACCATCCAAAGCAATTCCCACAATTGCTTAAAAGATCGTCACCGAATTCCGCCATCATCTCCACCACCGCGGATCATCCTTTGATCTCCTCGTGAATTGCAACAGGTTCTGGTTTCCTACCTTACTGCTGCTGCAATTTAGTTATCCTTATTCGAAAATCTAAAAAAAAAATTGTTCCTATATTGCTGCATAAACTTTTCATCACAAAGTTTTCATCTCTACGACGAAAGATACATTGCAGAATTCCAGCCGCATAGCACCATCTGTTTGATCTTGCTACTGTGCTTTTTCTATCCAAATTTCTATGAAATTTTTATTACATCTTTGACACTTTCTAACAGTAGATTTTCCTTTCGTTTCATCAAAAAATTCTCAATATAAACTACTGATCTTTTATGTCCAATCTGCTGCACTTGAATTGCAGAATTCAAGCCGCATAGCACCATCTGTTTGATCTTGCTACTGTGCTTTTTCTATCCAAATTTCTACGAAATTTTTATGATATCTTTGACACTTCCTAACAGTATATTTCCCTTTGGTTTCATCAAAAAATTCTCAATATAAACTACTGATCTTTTATGTCCAATCTGCTGCACTTGAAAATCTATGCTGCAGAAAATTTCAGCTGCATATCGTTGCCTTAACCCATCTATTTGCAATCTTTTTTGAATGAAATTTCTTATAGACTTCATATATCATCTTGGCTTCCATCTAAGATTGATCTATTAAGAAATTCATCTCTAAAAACGATTTTATGTTGCTGCAAATTTTCATCGTAACCCGCTGAAATTTTTCGACGATAATTCTGTAATTGCAATTTGCACCAATTTCTTTGTTGTTATACTGCCGAAATTTTCTTGATTAAATTAGATATCCTTGCTGTCATATAAACTGTGATTTTGCTATCAATTCCCTCCTCAATTCTCTCAAGTTTTTGGTGGAAATTACGTCGAGAAACCGTTGTTTCTTCGACGACAATTCTACTCTTACAAGACAGCACATACTTGCTGCAACTTCCACGGATTTCTGTCAAACCTTTGCTACCATCTACCACAGATCCAAAACTTTCAACCACAGCCCTAAAACTCTACTAAACCACACCCTCAAACTGCACCCAAAACTGCCACAAAACAAGCCTAAATCGTAGCCTACATCCACCAATCCACAACCCTTTTGACCATCACTTCTCTCAACCTATACATGCCTTTAACCTAACAACAAAAGAGAGATCTTAATATCATAGATTTGGAGGCATATATTATGGCATCTAAGGAGGTAATCAATGCTAAATTCGAAGCCTTGGAGGCGCGAATAGAGGATAAGATTCGGATGCTCTTTACCGAACTCAGATTGGGCCGACCACTAAGCCCGAAGAAATCACATCAAGGAGAGAGCTTTGCCCAATCACACCAACCCCAACTATCCATGCATGAGAGTGGACTTCCCTAGATGGGAAGAAGGAGACCCGATTGGTTGGATCTCACGCGCGGAGCGATATTTTCGGTACCACAAAATCGCAGATGCATCTATGGTGAAAATTGCAGCTATACATCTTGAAGGGGATGCTATACAATGGTTTGATTGGTTTGAACATACTTATGGAGTCCTTTCATGGCGACAATTCAAAGAAGGACTGCTGATCCGCTTCAGACCAACCGATTACGAGAATATTGACGAACAACTGGCAAAGATCCGACAAACCTCCACCATTCAGGAGTACCAAACCAGGTTTGAAAGGTTATCTAATCAAAATCATGATTGGTCTCAAAAACAGCTATTGAGGACATTCATTGAGGGCTTGAAGCCGGAGATCCGAGGAGAAGTTAAAGCGCGACAACCGTACACGCTTATGGCAGCTATCTCTTTCGCACGACATCAAGAGGAGCAATTAAACCATGAAGCTCGGAGGACTAGGGTCGCTCCTCAACCAGTAATATTGAAGCCCTCAGCCCCCCCTACCATCGACCAAGTCCCTACACCAAAGAGGTTAACAGGAGAAGAGCTTCGGGAGCGATATGCGAAGGGGTTATGTTGGCATTGTGACGAGCCGTGGAGCCGTGAGCATTGCTGTAGTAAAGGGGGACGTATGATTGAACCGATAGAAGAAGAGGTCATTGAACATCCAAAAGAGAGCCTTGAACATGAAGAAGAAGATGCAGAAGAAGAGCCACAACCGACCGAAGTTACGGTACATACATTAGTTAGCTACTCAAACCCACAAATGATGAAAATTGGAGGCCTTCTCAAACAACAACCAATCACTGTTCTCATCGACACGGGCAGTACTACTAACTTCCTAAATAGTAAGCTTGCTGTTCGGATATCATTACCTATCGAGAATCGCTGCAGGTTTGATGTTAAGGTCACCGACGGACGGATTTTGAATTGTGATCATAGGCGCTTGCAGGAGAAACTATTGCTGCAGGACCAAGAGATAATTGCAGATTTCTTCCTTCTCCCTCTTAACAATCATGAGGCCATGCTCAGAATTAAATGGTTGACGACATTAGGTGATATTTCTTGGAATTTTATGAAACTAATTATGAAATTTTACAGTAAGGAGAAACAGGTGACATTGCACAGGAAACGTGGGGGCGACATAACAACGATTTGCACACAACAAATGGAGAATGTTTTGCATAATGCATGCAGTGGCTTTTTGGTACAACTTGAGCAGCAAACTAAGGGAGAGCCAACAGAATTTGAAGATCCAAATCTACTTCCTTTGCTTGCTAAATTTTCAAATATATTTGACGAACCGCGCAACCTACCTCTTACCTATCGGCATGATCATTGTATAATGATTCTTCCAGGCAAATCTTCAGCAAATGCTCAGCCATATCAGTATCCACATCTCCAGAAGGATGAAATAGAAAGGATTATAAAAGAGATGCTCAAAACAGGAGTTATTCGGCCAAGTTGCAACCTCTACTCTTCGCCGGTGCTACTTGTACGCAAGAAGGACGGAATAAGGCGAATATGTGTTAATTACCGAGCTCTCAATGGCATAATCATTAAGGACAAATACTTTATTCCAATAGTAGATGAATTGCTAGATGAAAGGGAGCACAAATCTTTACAAAGCTGGACCTTTGATCCGGGTATCATCAAATACGAGCATGCGAAGAAGACATACGGAAAACCACCTTTTGAACACACAACAACCACGAATTTTTGCTTTCTTCAACAAAAGGTGGAATATCTTGGGCATATCATATCAGAGGAAGGTGTGGCAGTGGACCCCTTCAAAATTGGAGCAATGCAAAACTGGCCGACCTCGAGAAACATAAAATTGCTACATGGCTTTCTGGGTTTAACAGGCTACTACCGCAAGTTCGTGAAAAACTATGGAAAGATCAGTGCACCACTTACTTCCTTACTAGAAAAAGATGTCTTCCAATGGTTGGACAGAGCCTCCGCTGCCTTTGACAAACTTAAGGCAGCCATGACGACGACGCCGGTGCTAACACTACCAGATTTCAACCGACCCTTCATTATTGAGGCCGACACATCCGGAGTCAGAATTGGAGCCATTCTCATGCAAGATGGTCGACCACTCGCATACACTAGCAAGGCATTATCTCCCTCCGATCAAAATATGTCAACATATGATAAGGAGATGCTCGCCATTGTGCGCGCAGCAACGAGGTGGAGATTGTACTTGATCAGGCGATACTTTCAAATCAAGACCGACCATAAAAGCCTAAAATATCTCTTGGAGCAGAAGATATCTTCCCCCGAGCAGCAAAAATGGGTAACAAAACTTCGTGGATTTGATTTTGAAATAACTTACAAAAAGGGGAAAGAGAATGTTCTTGCAGATGCGCTTTCGCAGCTACCCGAGCAAGTTGAAGTTTCGACCGTTTCACTTCCGACCAGCGACTTCCTTGAGGATATTAAGATGGAATGGCAGGAAGATTCAGATACTAGTAAGATTATAAAAAAATTGGAGGAAGCACCTGCTAGTCATAGGTGCCCAGCAAGCCAATCACCTGAGTGATGGCACGTGTGACTTGATACAGAATCTTTTTGCTTATTATATTATGGCGTATATCACTTTATAACTATTGCATAAATGCATATATATTGTGATGTCCTTGGATTTGTGCAATGGGAATCGGATCGTGATGAGATCACGATAATGAGATCGATTCACCTTTAAATACATATCCTAAATAATCCCGGTCATAGGTTACTCGAGAGGGACATCGTGTTAACCGGATAGACTGGTGTGCTGTATACCCGTCCATATGATGGATGCAGCTGGTCTCATAGCTGCTCGTGTAGGGACACTAGGGATACAGTACAGGTGCTCATTGGAGAATGAGTTCACTGATTGATCCGCTTACGGAATGCTGGATGGTTGATGATGCCTTATTGTCAGACAGCGATTCCATAGTCCTAGTGGTGTATCTGGTCCTTAGACTTGAGACACCAAGGATGTCCTGTATGAGTGCTCCACTCTTTGATACCAGACTTATAGGTTTGACTGTTCTCAGATCTAGTACAGCTGGTCATTGGGAGTGGTAGTCGACCTTACGAGGGCTATTGAGTGTCGACAGAGGATCATCCACTCTCGGCGTCATGAGAGGAATATCCTATGTGTTCTTGCTCAGACAAATCCCTGGCCAGGGTCATTCGGGTTGAGAGAGAAAGAGTTCTCCGGGAGAATCCGATTAGAGCGAGACTCGAGTAGAAACCGTATGGGTCTGACAGCACCATGCTCGATATACGGTCTCTGGGATATTAGATGGATGAGGGACTATAGGTACATGGTAACTGAGGACAAACAGGTCCAATGGATTGGATTCCCCTGTATCGTCTGGGGACTACGGCGTAGTGGCCTAGTACTTCCGTAGTCGATGAGTCGAGTGAATTATTACAGAGATAATAATTCACTAAGTTAGAAGGAGTTCTGACAGGTATGACTCACGGCCAGCTCGATATTGGGCCTAGAGGGTCACACACATATGGTAGGCATTGCGATGAGTAGAGGTTCGGATATGAGATATCCGACGGAGCCCTTGTCTTATTGGATGCAGATCCAATACCCACTAGGGAAAGGACCCATTAGGGTTTTGACACGGGATCTCTATAAATAGGAGGGATTCACAGCCTCATAGGCTAGAGTCTTTGCTTGCCCTTCCTATTCTCCTCTCCCTCTCCACCTCAGAGTAGGCCTGGAGTTTTGAGGAGCGTCGTCGCAACCCTGCTGTGTGGATCACCGCTAGAGAGGAGGACGCTTGATCTCCTTCACCCTCTCCTAAGGATCTGCAAGGAAACAGGGATATACGATCTCCCTAGGTAACACAATCTCTATACGCAGTTTTGTGTTTTTGCGGATTTTTGCGCACCAATCTTCGCACGACGACGAACATCTTTTTGGGGAATCGGGGATTTTTGTTTTCTTGTTCTTCCGCTGCGCATATGATGTCGCCCCCAATGATTTCCTAACAGTGGTATCAGAGCCAGGTTGTTCATGCGAATGATTGGTTTTGAACTGCGTGTATTGTGTTTAGGAAGAATTTTGCCGCCAGAATCGTTGACGCAAAAGCGAGGAAGGACAGCAACAGTTGCTGCCCTCGATCTGCATGCCTGCAGCCAGGCAGCCGCAGCTAGGCAGCACAGCGCCGGCGCATGCGCAAGCGCTGTGCCTGCAGCAGCCGGCCGGCGGTCTGCTTGCAGCAGGCGCCTGCGGCCACTGAGCCGGCGGGCAGAGGCGCCGCGGGGCAGCAGCGCGGGCTGAGGCACCGCAGGGCAGCGGCGCCTGTGGCCGCTGCTCCCACGGGCAAAAACCCCGCAGGGGCGGCCGCCAGCGAGGCAGCACCGCCTGCGGGCGCTGCCTCGCGGGCAGAACCGCCCGCGGAGGCGGCGGCGCCCGCAGGGGCGCCAACCTGCAGGGGCAGCACCGCCTGCGGGCGTTGCCCCGCCGGCAGAACTGCCCGCAGAGGCGGCGACGCCCGCGGGGGCGCCCACCTGCAGCGGCAACGCCGCCAGTGGGCGTGCCGCCCGCAGGCCAGGGCAGCGCCCCGCCCCTCGCCGCACAGGCCGCCGCCGGCAGGGTGGCGGCGGCGGCAGCAGCGAAAGAGAGAAAGGACATTAGGGTTTTCTGGGCAAAAGACAGTTTTGCCCCTCGGAATTTGAGAAATTCCAGTTTCTGTCTTTTGTCCAAATTACGAAAATACCCTTAGGAATTGAGAAATTCCCTACATGTCCCTGATTTCAGAAAAATATTAATTAATTAAAAGGTTTAGTTGATTATTATTTTTATTATTATCTAGTAGTCCTACATGATGATGATTATTTATACATGTGATGTATGATGTGTGGACGGATGATCATGGACCGTGTGATGTGTGTACTTGTGATTATTTTTATTGAGGTCTGCGAACCTCCATTATATTTCTCGTTTATTGTCGGGCCTGCGTGCCTATGATTAAGTTGTAATCACATGAGGAGGCGCAGCGGGAGCGTGGATGCGACAGCGGGACCCACGAGACGGACGATCGTGATGCATGTAGATGCATCAAGATGTCGACGAAACCGACGAGGACGAGATGGACGATCACAGGGCATGGAGATGCACCGTTGCACACATAGATCTTGATGTGAGTGATTAGGCCTACTGGCTCGGGCCTAATCATATTAGGTTGTGGTCCATGATCATCTGATATGATTAATTATACACATACTAGATATGTATATATATTTGCATGCGATGTAGATATATATTAAATATGTATATGTGTGACATGTCATATTAGGAGACCAAATTATAGAAACATCTCTCGATAATATTAAGTCGGTAAACGTGAGGCAATTAGATTGACCCACGTGGCCTTCCATCGTTATGAGTAGGAACCGAATCCCGGTGTAGGTTGAGTTGGTCGAGTCCCTCGAGACTCACCTATATCGCGATTCGCTATCTTGCTTACGACATAGAGATGTCACCGGTGACCTGAGGACATGGTATGCTTGGTCGAGTCCCTCGAGGGTATATCATCAAATCAGACTCATCTTGTAACGAAGGTGTTGACTTAACCGAGCATCATGGTTGGTCGAGTCCCTCGAGGCCATGGTGATTCGGAGGCCGAACAGGACGGGAATCACAAGGAGTTGTGATCGGCAAGAGTTGTCTACCTTTTAGGCTTAGTGTGATTGGTCGAGTCCCTCGAGGTTACACTAAGACGCTGATTGGATCCTGATCCCCACTAGAAGTCTGCCGGAGACTTCCGTTTCACGTGCTGAGGGTGTCGCGTGACTCGTTAGTAAAATAGTGGGAGCATATTAAGATAAAAGTCCATATCTTGATAGTTTACTTCTTGCAAAATCTGCATGTTATTCATTTTGCTACATCTTTATTTTCAGAAAATGTCGTTTTCAAATCCCTTACGTGGCATACTTGATGTCAACCGCCTCACTGGTCCAAATTATACGGATTGGCTCCGTAACTTGAGAATTGTTCTCACAGCGGAGAAAATCGTGTACGTCCTTGATACAGTGATGCCTACGCCCGAAGAAGGGGCAAGCGAGGATGAGATCGCTCGCTACGTGAAGTACATTGATGACTCCACTCTTGCTCAGTGCTATATGTTGGGCTCTATGACTCCAGAGTTACAAAGACAACATGAAAAGATGGATGCCAGATCCATTCTCCTACATGTCCGTAAATTGTTTGAGGAACAGGGAAGGACTCAACGATATGAGATATCCAAGAGCCTTTTCCGCGCTAGGATGACTGAGGGGACACCGGTTCAGAACCATGTCCTAAAGATGATTGAGTGGATAGAGAAACTCACAGGTCTAGGAATGGTCCTAGAGGATAACTTGTGTGTGGACATTGTGCTTCAGTCCCTACCAGATTCCTTTTCACAGTTCATAATGAATTTTAATATGAACAAGCTTGAGGTGACTCTCCCAGAGCTCCTCAATATGTTGAGGGAGGCAGAGAGTACTATTAAGAAAGAGAAGCCAGTTCTCTACACTGGTGAGACCAGAAAGAAAAGGAAAGCAGAAAGGTCCCTTAAGAAGGGAAAGGGCAAGGGCAAACAAGGTAAAGCAAAGGTTGCTAAGAAAGACCCAACAAAGGACAAAGGCCAGTGCTTCCACTGTGGTAAAGATGGGCACTGGAAGAGGAACTACAAAGAGTACCTTGTAGAAAGGGCGAAATAGAAGCTTGGAGAAGCTTCAGGTATATTCATGATCAATCTCCAATTGGCAGATTTTTGTGATAATGCATTGGTATTGGATACCAATATTGCTTATCACATCTACAATTTATTGTAAATTCTAGCAAAGCCGAGGGGAGATTGACGAGAGGAATATTGCATAAAGGTTTGTTTATGCAAGACACTACTCCACATATCATGAATGTAAGTGTCTAAGAGGAAACGAGATGAGGTGAATAATGCATACCTGTGGCATTGTAGGCTAGGTCACATCCATGGAAGAAGGATTCAAAAGTTGCTAAATGATGGATATTTAGATCCATTCGACTATGTGTCATATGCAACTTGTGAGCCTTGCATTCGTGGAAAACTGACCAACTCTCCATTTAGTGGAACTGGAGAGAGAGCCACTGAGTTGTTGGAACTCATACATAGTGATGTATGTGGACCCATGTCAACTCATGCCATTGGAGGTTACTCCTACTTCATTACATTTACTGATGATTTCTCAAGGTATGGATATGTGTACTTAATGAAGTACAAGTCCGAGGCCTTTGAGAAATTCAGAGAGTATAAGAATGAGGTGGAGAACCAGACTGGAAAGAGTATCAAAACTCTTCGATCAGATCGAGGAGGTGAGTACTTAAGTACAGAGTTTACTCACTTCCTCAAGGACCATGGGATATTATCCCAATGGACACCTCCTTATACACCTCAGCTCAATGGTGTCTCTGAAAGGAGAAATCGTACATTATTAGATATGGTACGGTCCATGATGAGTTTCGCTGACCTACCCATCTCATTCTGGGGATATGCCCTAGAAACCGCAGCTTACCTTCTGAACAGAGTTCCAACTAAGTCGGTAGTGTCTACACCATATGAGATATGGAAAGGGAAGAAGCCTGATCTTAAGGTTGTTAAGATTTGGGGCTGTTCTGCCCATGTTAAAAGACACAACCCCGATAAGTTAGAATCAAGGACAAAGCGATGCAAATTTGTGGGATACCCCAAAGAAACTTGTGGGTATTATTTCTATCATCTCGAGGACCAAAAGGTCTTTGTAGCTAAGAGAGCAGTGTTCCTTGAGAAGGAACACATTCTTGGCGGAGACAGTGGGAGAATGATAGAGTTGAGCGAAGTTAGGGAACCAAGCTCAAGCACCACTCTACAGCCCGAGTCTGTTCAGGTACCTAATACACAAGTATCAACTTTACGCAGGTCTGATAGAGTATCCCATCCTCCTGAGAGATATGTGGGACATATTAGAGCAGAGGATGTAGAGGATATTGATCCTCAGACCTACGAGGAGGCTATTATGAGTATAGACTCCGGGAAGTGGAAAGAAGCCATGAATTCTGAGATGGATTCTATGTACTCCAATAAGGTTTGGAACCTAGTTGATGCACCCGAAGGTATTGTACCCATCGGTTGCAAGTGGATCTTTAAGAAAAAGATCGGAGTAGATGGAAAGGTAGAGACCTATAAAGCAAGGCTAGTGGCTAAGGGGTATCGTCAAAGGCAAGGTGTTGACTACGACGAAACTTTCTCACCCGTAGCAATGCTAAAATCCATCAGAATTCTATTGGCTATTGCAGCACACTATGATTATGAGATCTGGCAGATGGATGTGAAAACCGCATTCCTCAACGGGAACCTGGAGGAGGAGGTGTATATGATGCAACCTGAGGGATTCGTGTCCAAGAACTGCCCAGATAAGGTGTGTAGGTTGCTTAGATCCATTTATGGACTAAAGCAAGCTTCCCGAAGTTGGAACATAAGATTTGATGAGGCAATCAGATCTTATGACTTCGTTAAGAACGAAGATGAGCCTTGTGTATACAGAAAGGTAAGAGGGAGCGCTATTAGCTTTTTGGTGTTATATGTGGATGACATCCTCATCATTGGGAATGATGTAGAAATGCAATCCACAGTAAAGACTTGATTATCTAGACACTTCTCCATAAATGACTTAGGGGAAGCATCCTATATCTTGGGGATTAGAATCTATAGAGATAGATCCAAGAGGATGCTTGGCTTGTCCCAGTCCAGGTACATAGAAACCATTGTCAAAAGGTTTGGCATGGAAAATTCCAAAGGGCAAACATGAATATGATACCTTATGCCTCAGCAATAGGGTCTATCATGTATGCCATGCTATGTACTAGGCCTGATATAGCGCATGCTCTGAGTGTCACGAGCAGGTATCAGGCGGATCCAGGCTTGGAGCACTGGAAAGCAGTAAAGTGTATCCTTAAATACTTGAGAAGGACTAAGGATCTTTTACTAGTATATGGAGGTAATAGCCTTAAGGTTGAAGGCTACACTGACTCAAGTTTTCAGTCTGATGTCGATGATAGCAAGTCGAATTCAGGGTATGTGTACACCTTGAATGGAGGAGCAGTGTGCTGGAAGAGTTCCAAGCAAGATACCACTGCTGACTCGACCACAGAGGCGGAGTACATTGCCGCATTAGATGCAGCAAAGGAGGGAGTTTGGGAGTCGATACAGATAGCGACAAGTCGACTTCCTTATATTGCGACAACTATCGGGTGATTACTCAAATAAGGGAACCCGGGTCTCATCAGAAGTGTTCTGAGGAGGTTCCAGCTTATAAGAGAGATCGTAACCCGAGGAGATGTAGTAGTGGAAAGAGTTCCATCCGAAGATAACATTGCAGATCCACTGACAAAGTCGTTGTCTCAGATTGTCTTTGAGCGTCACAGGGGTCTGATGGGGATCAGACACATAGGTGATTGGCTTTAGGTCAAGTGGGAGATTGCTAGTCATAGGTGCCCAGCAAGCCAATCACGTGAGTGATGGCACGTGTGACTTGATACAGAATCTTTTTGCTTATTATATTATGGCGTATATCACTTTATAACTATTGCATAAATGCATATATATTGTGATGTCCTTGGATTTGTGCAATGGGAATCGGATCGTGATGAGATCACGATAATGAGATCGATTCACCTTTAAATACATATCCTAAATAATCCCGGTCATAGGTTACTCGAGAGGGACATCGTGTTAACCGGATAGACTGGTGTGCTGTATACCCGTCCATATGATGGATGCAGCTGGTCTCATAGCTGCTCGTGTAGGGACACTAGGGATACAGTACAGGTGCTCATTGGAGAATGAGTTCACTGATTGATCCGCTTACGGAATGCTGGATGGTTGATGATGCCTTATTGTCAGACAGCGATTCCATAGTCCTAGTGGTGTATCTGGTCCTTAGACTTGAGACACCAAGGATGTCCTGTATGAGTGCTCCACTCTTTGATACCAGACTTATAGGTTTGACTGTTCTCAGATCTAGTACAGCTGGTCATTGGGAGTGGTAGTCGACCTTACGAGGGCTATTGAGTGTCGACAGAGGATCATCCACTCTCGGCGTCATGAGAGGAATATCCTATGTGTTCTTGCTCAGACAAATCCCTGGCCAGGGTCATTCGGGTTGAGAGAGAAAGAGTTCTCCGGGAGAATCCGATTAGAGCGAGACTCGAGTAGAAACCGTATGGGTCTGACAGCACCATGCTCGATATACGGTCTCTGGGATATTAGATGGATGAGGGACTATAGGTACATGGTAACTGAGGACAAACAGGTCCAATGGATTGGATTCCCCTGTATCGTCTGGGGACTACGGCGTAGTGGCCTAGTACTTCCGTAGTCGATGAGTCGAGTGAATTATTACAGAGATAATAATTCACTAAGTTAGAAGGAGTTCTGACAGGTATGACTCACGGCCAGCTCGATATTGGGCCTAGAGGGTCACACACATATGGTAGGCATTGCGATGAGTAGAGGTTCGGATATGAGATATCCGACGGAGCCCTTGTCTTATTGGATGCAGATCCAATACCCACTAGGGAAAGGACCCATTAGGGTTTTGACACGGGATCTCTATAAATAGGAGGGATTCACAGCCTCATAGGCTAGAGTCTTTGCTTGCCCTTCCTATTCTCCTCTCCCTCTCCACCTCAGAGTAGGCCTGGAGTTTTGAGGAGCGTCGTCGCAACCCTGCTGTGTGGATCACCGCTAGAGAGGAGGACGCTTGACCTCCTTCACCCTCTCCTAAGGATCTGCAAGGAAACAGGGATATACGATCTCCCTAGGTAACACAATCTCTATACGCAGTTTTGTGTTTTTGCGGATTTTTGCGCACCAATCTTCGCACGACGACGAACATCTTTTTGGGGAATCGGGGATTTTTGTTTTCTTGTTCTTCCGCTGCGCATATGATGTCGCCCCCAATGATTTCCTAACAGCACCAAGCCCCATGGCTCATTACAATTGGGACTCAAAAGAATTACACTATAAGGGACGCATTGTGCTTGTGATAAATTCTACTTGCATCTTCAATAGCAGATTTTGGACAAAGTTATTCTATATGCAGGGTACTAAATTGAAAAGAAGTACGACATATCACCCACAAACCGACAGCCAACCGGAAGTTTTAAACAGGTGCTTGGAGACAGCCCAAAGCCACCCACCAAATATGACTACCCAAAGAGAACTCCAGACCCAGCCAAGTGCCATTATTGATCGACGGATCGTGACTCGACGATGACGACCCACTAATAAAGTGCTAATACAGTGGGCGAACCTACCAAAAGAAGATGCCACTTGGGAGAACTATGACGACTTGAAGATCAAATTCCCAGAATTCATGAATCATCAGCCTCGAGGACAAGGCTGATTTGAAGAGGGCGGGTCTGTTAGGACTCTAGCTTGGAGAGTCCTAATTGAGAGGGACATTCATGTAAAAATGTTAGGACTCTAGCTAGGAGAGTCCTAATTGAGAGGGACATTCTGTTAGGACTCTAGCTAGGAGAGTCCTAATTGTGATGGGCATTCATGTAGGAGGTTTTTTCTTAGAGAAGAATTAGGAGTTGTAAGGGAATAGGAGTCTTGAGTCGGAGTCCTATTAGGAGTTGGTTAGAAGTAAGAGTCTTAAGTAGGAGTCCTATTAGGAGTTAGGGTTTAGAAGCCCTATAAATAGCCATGTATTCCTTCTTTTTTCTTAAGCAATAGATGAATCTTTTCTGCAGCCTTTGAGCAGCAACTTGGAGGGAGGAACCCCTATAGAGTTTCAAGGAGGCCGATCCCCTAGAGAGATCAACCCCAAGTTTAGAATCTGCAAGGGTTCTAACATGTTACTGATTTGATATGCGTTTGAAGTGACGTAGGTAGCTTCGATCAAGGAGAGATAATTGAAGTAGGAAGAATCATGTTGGGCCGGAGCAAACATGTCAAAAGATTGGACATCGGGCCGGAGGATCGGTCGACATATCGGTAGAAAGCTTCGGGCCGTGAATTCGGGCATCGGGCCAAGAAGAGCGGATATTGCGCCAAGGATATCGAAGTTGCCGAGGTCAATCGACCGATTGGGCAATAGGCCATAAGAGAGGACGATGCGCCGAAGATTCGGACGAAGCGTCAAATAACCAATGACATACCGGACAATATGATTCAAGCTTTGTAATAATTGTCTAGATCGAAGTTGGTTTTTATGTGTGTAGGATTAACTATGAAAGTAAGGCATAAAGCAAAATGAAGTCCCAGAGTTAAGAATGAGATTTCGTTGGGAGTTCGAGAGTTCGTCGGAAGTCTGGACGTTCGTCCGAAGTTCTACCGGAATTGACCGAGAAGTCCTGGAGCTTGCCAAAGAAGCTCATCGGAACTCGCCAAGAAGCTCATCGTAAAGTCCAGGAGCTTATCGGGAGTCTGCCGGAACATTGCCGAGAGATTATCGGAAGTTCATCAGAAGATCGCCGAAAGAAACCTAGACTTACGGACTTATTTAGCTTAGTAAATGTCTTAAATTTTACAATTAGCACATAATTGGAGTGTGATTTGGGAGGTAATTTCATCAACTCTGTTAGGAGCTAACTGGGCCTAAGTTAGGTTGGTTTGGGCCAGATTCAAGGCCCAACCAGAATGTTGAAAGCCCGACCGACAGTGGCATTGCTAGGGCCGGTGGTGGCTTCGCCTAAGAGATAGTGTCCTAGGATTTTTGGGTGATGGTACCGCTGAGAGTGAATGCTGCCAGTGGTGGTATCGCCCCTGTCAAGCGGTGGTATCGCCTAATGACAAACAACGGCGGTAGTACTGTCCAGTAACGGTGGTGGTACCACCAGTACTCAGAAAACCTGGGATGAGACCTTTTTAGGCTCATCGGCTTGAATCAAGTTGATTCAAGTTTGAATCAACTTGAAGCCTGTAAATACCCCTCTCATCCCTGGTTAACTAACACAAGTATTGAGAGTGAAAAAGAAAGAAACGCTGCTGTAATCTTATGTAAACTTCTCTCCTTCTTCTAAGTGTTAGAATAGTTTGAGAGATGAGTAAGTAGGGGTCTAAGGGTTATCTCCTAAACCCGGTAAAAGGAGAAAGAGCTGTAAAAGGTGGTTGGTCTTCGCCTATTGAAGGAAGACCGATAGTGGATGCCGATGGCCTCGACGGAAGAGGAATCGGTAGAGTGGATGTAGGTCACGACGACCGAACCACTATAAAATTGGCATGTTCTTCTCTGGTTTGTATTTCTATTTTTAAGTAATTTACTTTACTGCAAACTACTTTACTTACTGCTTTCAATATATTTTGTACGCGTTCAATTTCAAGTTATCTTTCCGAGATCGGTTTTAATCGTGCAAAAGTTTTTTAGAACCGACGTAGTCTTTACCGCTACACTAATTTACCCCCTCTTAGTGCCGACTCATTCCTAACACTATATTCGTAGGTGACCTACCCCGACCTCTGTAACCTGAGCTGAAACCCGCGCGACTCCTTGTATTCTTCTATGAGTTTCTTGTTCCTTTCAGGAGCGATTTGGCTCTCCTTGGCGAGGGCCTCCTCGACTTTCCTCCCTGACGCACAAGCTACATCCAAGTTTCGGGACAGGTCCAGAAGCTCACCCTCCATCGAGCAAACCCGACGGCGAAGCTCCTTCAGTTGCTCTCGAAGTTCAGCCTACTGCCGCCCTGCATTCTCAAGCTCCAACTTCAGCCATGAGACCTCTCCCTCGAGGTCAGCAGCTCGCTGCTCGGTAGCTGCGATAGCCTCCGGCCCCGGCCCCGCCTTCAGTTCTTCAATTTGGCCACGGACCTCGGCGATTTTATCACCCAGGCCGCTGATTATTCGACCAACGTCCTACACTTGATCTACAAGCGCCATATAATAGTGCTTGTTCTACGTAGAAAAACAATCAGGAATAGGAGAAGAAGGCCGAATGCAAATTGAGAGGAATAAAACTCATCCTTACCTAGACCAAAGACTTAACAGCCTTCTCGATTAACACCTCGGACGGCGAACTATACAACTGTCTGGCTATGTCTGGGATGAGCGCATCCCGAATGTAAGTCGTAGAGGCTGCACCGTTCGTCCAAACTCAGCTCCCGAGGGTCAGCCATGACCAACGCGTCTCGAGAGGATCGATCGCTTCTCTATCGGGAAGCTCCCCTATAAAAAGAGCCTGGAAGGGCTCGTCCTTAGTGCGGGCTCGGGTGCAGCAGAGATCACGCACTGAGGCAGGCCTGGCTGCTTTGGCCGACCCCGCCTTCCTAGCGTGCTCCTTGCTACGCCCACTCCCGACGGCCTCCTCATTGGGGGTAGATCTGTGAGACTGCTCCCTTGGGATACTGCCTGATTTAGTGGCAGACACCAAAGCCGCAATAGACTCACATTTTGGATGTCCCGATCTTTGGCTTTTTACGCAGGCGGTCGAGCTCAGAATTTCCCGGCCGATCTGAGTCCCCCACGGACGATGCAGTGGGTTGGCGAGGCCGAGTAGCTGAAGAGGCACGGGGCATCCCCCTCATTTGCTTAAGGTTTACCATATCTACTCAAGAAATTAAACAGTTGTAAGTAACGCAAAATAATGGCGAAGCAGCTAGTGAAAAGGGGATTGGCCCGAGCCATACCCCGGGGGGCTGGACTAAGACCTGTCTCGACCAACCACTCCTCGGTTATACCCATAACAATCCGGAAGGTAGAAAGAATCTCCTTCAAGCACCCGAGCTGCTTGTACTCGTCGTTAGACAACCCAGGGTAGCTATTTTTTATCACCCGAGCCAACCATCGGAGGCTAAACCCTCACCCCTGACTACAGCTAACAAAAAAGTAACAGCTTTTCCACCCTTTATTATCGGAAGGCGCCCCACTCACCCTAAAACCACTGTAAGATGCTGCCCATCCCCTTGGAAAGACAGAAGCAAGATAAAAAAAAGGGATCGGGTCAGAGTGATGCCTGCTCCTTGGCATTCTCCGAGGAAGGCCACCATATATCTTCATTAGTTTAGGGCCATATGAGATGACGAGATCCACCACAAAGAGAGATAAGCCACGATCACCGGGTGTAGAGGAAACTTGAGCCCAACCTCGAGGGCATCAAGAGTTAGCCCAAACCAATCTGAGAATAGGTCATGGACCTGTTGTCCAGACCGAGGGGCATATAGCTCATATTCGGTCAGGATACTGTAACGATCCTTAATACAGCCGAGCAGCACCACGATTACGATGGAGTCAAAGTCGTATATGGATTTCATGACTTCGAGGGCCCGAGCAGCCTTCTCATTCACAGGAGATGCCCCACCTAACGACAGACCACTACTCGAAGTCAGCACTGCAACCTCAGATTCCAACCTACCAGATAATGAAGAAGAGGAAGAGAAGGAAGAAGGCGAAGAAGAGGAGAAAGGAGACATCTTGACCGACCTGAGATGTTTACCAACCAAGGAGGACAATGGGAGAGGGGAGCTGGAGCGCAGGAATAGACTTAGCAAGGACTGGCAGGCAAAGGGGGAGAAGGGGAAAGGGGCTTTTATAAGGCAAGATTCCGCCAACCGATGTGACCCTTCACCTCCTCTAGAATTGAGAGTGATTGCTCACCTCGCCATAATGTCTCATAAAAGAGCACAAGTTCCAAGGCAAGGCATTCCCACCAGGGCAGAAATTTCTCGTCGAAACTACAAGGTGGGAAGGCTCCCACCCCGGTTAATTTTGGTCATGAGAGAAGCAAAATTGTTCGGCCACATCAGTCTTCAGTACCCGAGCCATGGAGCTCGACCGTATCACTCCTTCAATGCCCGAGCTATGGTACTCAATCACACCAGTCTTTAGAACCCAAGCCATGGAGCACAGCCACATTAGTCCTTCAGTGCTCGAGCCACAGTGCTCGATCACATCAGTCTTCAATACTTGAGTCATGGAGCTCGGCCGCATCAGTCCTTCGGTGCCCGAGCCATAGTGCTCGATCACATCAGTCTTCAGTACTTGAGCCATGGAGCTCAACCGCATTAGTCCTTCGATGCCCGAGCCATGGTGCTCGATCACACTAGTCTTTAGAACCCAAGCCATGGAGCTCGACCGCATTAGTCGTTTAGTGCCCGAGCAATGGTGCTCGATCACACTAGTCTTTAGAACCCAAGCCATGGAGCTCGGCTGCATTAGTCCTTCAGTGCCCGAGCAATGGTGCTCGGTCACATCAGTCTTCAGAACCCGAGCCATAGAGCTCGGCCACATCAGTCCTTCAGTGCTCGAGCCATGATGCTCGGTCACATTAGTCTTCAGAACCCGAGCCATGGAGCTCAGTCACGTCAGTCGTTAGTACCTGACCCATGGACCTTGATCCCCTATCAACTTAACCCTAATGGATCCTCTCTTATTGGGTATTGGATCTTCATCCAACTACCCAAGCCTCTTATATTAGTGGATCTCTATCCAATAATCTCTCATGGGCTCTTATTGGATCTCATCTATAGGATTCAATAATTCAAGGACTTATTAGATATCCAATAAGATAGGGGCTCCGACGGATATCTCATATTCGAACCTCTACTCATTGCAATGCCTACCATATGTGTGTGACCCTCTAGGCCCAATATCGAGTTGGCCATTAGTCATACCTGTCAGAACTCCTTCTGGCTCAGTGAATTACTACGTCGTAGTCTCTAGACGATATAGGGGAATCTAATCCATTGGACCTATCTGTCCTCAGTTACTATGTACCTATAGTCTCTCATCCATCTAATATCCCAAAGACCGTATACCGGTCATGGTGATGTCAGACCCATACGGTTTCTACTCGAGTCTCGCTCTAATCGGATTCTCCCGGAGAATTCTTTCTCTCTCAATTTGAATGACTTTGGCTAGGGATTTGTCTGAGCAAGAACACATGGGACATTCCTCTCATGACACCGAGAGTGGATGATCCTCTATCGATACTCAATAGCCCTCGTAAAGTTGACTACCACTCACGATGACCAATTGTGCTAGATTTGGGACATCCAAACCTATAAGACGGTATCAAAGAGTAGATCACTCATACAGGATATCATTGGTGTCTCAAGTTTAAGGACCAGATACACCACTGGGACTACAGAATTGTTGTTTGACAATAAGGCATCATCAACTATTCAGTATTTCGTAAGCGGATCAATCAGTGAACTCATTTCCCAATGAGCACCTGTATTGTATCCCTAGTGTCCCTACACGAGTAGCTATGAGATCAGCTGAATCCATCATATAGACGGGTATACAACACACTAGTCTATCCAATCATCTCAATGTCCCTCTCGAGTAACCTATGATTGGGATTATTTAGGATCTATGTTTAAAGGCGAATCGGTTTCATTATCGTAATCTCATCACGATTCGATTCCTATTCCACAGATCAAAGGACATCACAATATATATATATATATATATATATATATATATATATATATATATATATATATATATATAAAGTGATAAATGCCAAAATATAATAAGCAAAAAAACTACGTGTCAAGTCACACGTGCCATCACTCACATGATTGGCTTGTAGGGCACCTATGATTAGCACCAGAGCCATGGTGCTCGGTCACGTTAGTCTTCAATACCTGACCCATGGAGCTCAATCGCAAGAGTACTTCAGTGCCTGAGTCACGACGCTCGGCACCACCGATTCGAACCGCTGCGCTCGGTATCAAGCAACGCCACTCATCTAGTCAAACTCCGACATTTGTTCCCAACAAACCCTATCTGTGACCGATGTTCGTTCCTAGAAATCCCCGGCCAACCATTAGTCGTACCACTAATCACTACGCAATGATCGACCCGACTCGCAAGACGCACTGCGCCATGTTGTCACGACCTTAGGTGGTTTTGCCTAAGTCGTGCAGCACCTTTGCGTGTCCGTTCGCAAAGGTTAGCTACCCCGAAGCCTCCCATAGTCCCTTAGGACTCACAAAAGAGAAAACAGGTTAGAGAAAACACCTCACTCGGGATCCACAAGCAAACATTTCTAAGGACACTTCATAGACAATGCAAATTACAAACAGACTTCACAAGCTCTGAACAGTTATACAAATAAGGGTCAAAATGGTCCACTATAAATCGAAAATCTCTCACAAGTGTCCACATGATACAACCTTTATTTACAAGCCTAAAGTGGCCACCAAACCCAACTAAAATGGGACTATTAAGCCTTCGGTCGTCCCTCTAATGCTGTGCAAAGCATGAACATATCAAAAGACATGGACATACATAAGAATTACATCAAACATCCTATTTAGAAGTTTGTCCGTGACATTCTCCCCCACTTATTCCTTCGACGTCCTTGTCGAAGCCTTTGCCGATACTGCAACTCCTCGCCTTTGCTGAGTCTTCAATCTTCTACTTCAACTACAATGTGCCTCCTGGCTCCCAATTGCTCTCCGCTACTGTTTTTGAGTAGTAGAACATTTGATCCGCCATATTGCTTCAACTCGCCAATAACTCTAACTCTAGTGTGGGGTTGGCTGAGTTGTGTTGATCTCTATTAGTTCCTACGGATCCTCCAGATGAAGGAAAAGACCATCCTTACTATGCACTAGTCTCTCAAAGACCATCGTAAACTTCTGAAGTTTTGGGTCCTTCCTCTACAAAATTTGCCCATTGACTCTTCTTTACTTAGTTGTTACTTCCAAGTAGGTTTGCATCACTTTCACTTTTGATTGGCATTTTGTTCGAAAATGAAGCGGACAATCTACTCTCAGTAGCACTGATCATCGTTGGTGAGGATTTGACAACTATTATCTTCCATTATCTTCGAAGGGTCTTTAAACCTGTGCAGAGCTCCTCTACTGGATAGATAAGTGAATTGGGGTACTCTATTTCGCCCATTCTCTTAAGAGTTGAGAAGGCAAAGGTTACTTGACTTCACCCGCCTCCTCGAGGTTGTACTCCATGCATCGAGCTGGTTACTGGCCTTCGCCTCCTCTTTGCTCACACTTTTGAAGCACTTGAAGTGTTTGCACTCCTTGCTTTGAGTTAGTTACTATGATTCACCTTCTCAATGCCATCGAACTTCTAGAATGCAGGAAGTTTTTACCCCAACTTGGAATAAGTCTCTAGTAGTTTTGGTCGCCTCTGGGATTGTACCGTCTTCTCCATCAACCCGGTCGCCTACTCCACTAAGTAGCAAAGGTACAACACCATGCTTCGTTCCTTGGTCGTGCACTCTTACATGACCCGAAGTCCTTCACTTTCGGCAATCTTGATGAGAAGCTCGTTGACACCAGTCTTACGAAGTTCCTTGGCCTCTGCCCTTCAGCCTTGTCTCGGTACTTGGAGTTTGCCTCTGCATGCTCCACCTCCTTAGCCCCTTTCACGACCAAGCGCTCTCCTTCCATGAGAGCAAGGGATCAATGACTTTCGCGGAAGTCCCGCCTCTATGGTACCATGGCACTACCATGCTCATGGCCCTACTATCCGTCACCCTGCATCTGCATCCCTTTTCTTCACAATCAGTAGATATGTCTCTGTGGCACTCCTCCGAGTCCACCTCCATTCTAACTGATGCTTGATTTTGGGTAGCTAAGTCCCTTTGGATTCGTCATCGCTTCCTCACCCCTTTCGACCCCCTACTTCAACACCTTTGTGTTCTCCAAACAGCTCCCTTTGATCGATGGAAAGACAGACTACAACTCCCATGCATGGCCTCTGCCATCACGTTGTAGGGTTTGCACTGATTCTGTTTTCCTTAGCTTCTTTGGTAGCAACGTTCGCTTACTCGACCTTGTCCTCTAACTTACCAGGCTCCCTTAAGTGAATATGGGCTCTGGAGTAGTCTAACTCTATAGCTGCTTCGATCATACCTCTGCATGATCAAGTCCCTCATATGAGACTCATTGATACATGCATTCGAACTTTTCCCTTAGTGGAACATAGCCCCCATATGCTGATGACCAAGGCTTTCATTCGATGCAAAATTCGAGGCATGTACGGAAGACCCGCCTCTACGATACCATAGCCTTCACTCCTTGAATCCATAGCCCTTCTTGCCGTCATGTTGTTCACCGAAATAGAGCTTCTAATAGCTCTCGATCATACCTCCATATGATCTAGTCCCTCATGAAACTATATCGTGTGTTTCGTATTGCCATGAACTGTTCCACCATGATCCGTTGCACCATGTTGTTAGGATTGGAGCGGCACTAAGAGGGGAGGGGGGAGGGGGGGGGGGGGGGGGGGGGGGTGAATTAGTGTAGCTGATTAAAACTCGTAAGTTTGAAAACGATTTCCTAAATGCGTAGAGATTTCGATTCGACAATGAATGACTTGGTGAAAGTAGCTCGAGTAAAGTGAGAAGATAAAAACCGAAAGCTTGCTGCTATGTAAATAATGGTTTAAGAAAAGTAAACACTCACACATTCAAGGAACACACCAATTTAAAGTGGTTCAGTCAAAATGACCTACATCCACTTGTGAAGCCTTCTTCGATGAGGCTCCCAACTTTCACAAGCAAATCACTTTGAAGGGTAAGGATAAATACCCCTCTTACAACCTTTTATAAGTGGCTCATACTCTTACATATTTTCAAAGAGAAAGAAGGAGGTGAACACTCAAGCAATTGAAAACAAGACTTGCTAAAGACTTTGCTAAGGCTTTTTCTCAATCTCTAACTTCTCAAAAGGTTGTATTCTCTGTTGAGAATTTAGGGGTATTTATAGGCCCCAAGAGGATTTAAATTTGGGCTCCAAATTTTAAATTATCTTGGGTTCCCAATGCTGGCGGTGCCATCGCCTGTCAATGTTTGACACTGACAGTGTACTGGCGGTGCCACCGCCTAGTCCAGCGATGCCGCCGTCGGAACTCTCGGGTGCTGGGTGGTGCCACTGCCCGATCCTCGGGTTCTGGGCGGTGCCACCGCTCAGTCCGGCGGTTCCACCGCCCAGTCATATGGGTCACTAGATGGGCTTCAAATCTGGCCCAAATTAGGTAATATCAGGCCCAATTGGCCCCTAATTAGGATATATGATTATCCCTTAATCCTAACCCTAATTACATGCAAACTACGCAACTGAAAACATATTCCTAAGCAAGTTTTCAACCGGCAAACATCGAGTCTCCTTCCGGCGAGCTTTCCGGCGGACTTCTGATACACCCTCGGATTTCTTCCAGCGGACTCCTAGCAGGCTCCCGATCTTATGGCGAGTTCAGCGAGTAGCCGAGCCTTTTCGGTGATCTCCATGAACCTCCGACGATCTCTTCAGCGGACTTCCGAAAACTGTGATAAGTCCTCGATTTCTTCTCGGTTGGTTCCGGCAGCTTCTCTGACGAATATTCGGACTCTCAAACACCCATCAAACTTGACTCCGGTAGGCTTGCTTTATGTCTTCAAGCTATCGTAGTTAATTCTGAACATGTAAAACAAAAGTTCAATCTAGACAATTACTCCTAAGCAATTAATCAAGTTATCCGGCATGTCATTAGTCCCTCGATGCTTCATCCGATTCTTCGGCGCATCGTCCTCTCTTGTGGCCTATTGCCCAATCGACCAGTTGACTCCGCAACTCCGATATCCTTGGCGCAATACCTGCTCTTCTTAGCACGATGCCCGAATCCAAGGCCCGAAGCATTCTATCGATACTTCGACCGATCCATCGGCCCAACATCCAATGTTCTAACATGTTCCTCCGGCACAACATGATTTTCATGCTTTAATTGTCTCATCCTGATCGAAGCATCCTACGTCACTCAAAACACAAATTAAATCATAAACACATATTAAGTGGTTTCATCATCAAAATACGAGATTCAACAATTTTCCCCTTTTTGATGATGACAACCACTTAACGACGGAGTTAACTTTAACTCCCGGAGTTTAAACAAACTCCCCCTATCAATATGCCATATTGATAGAACCTTGAATTCAAGCCAAATTTAAGTCATTGCAAATATTCATCATGAATATTTACAACACGTCATCATGCATAATATGATCATACTTCTCCCCCTTTGTCATTAACAAAAAGGAGAAGTGTTACTTTCTATGTGTTTGAGAGATGAATTCAACTTATTGCATGAAAAACATAATATCAAGTTTTATCATCATGCAATTTGTAAGCTTAAAAATTTTGCAAATGCTACATCATGCAGGCTAGCAAAAAATTAGTAAGTGCTATATAACATTAGAATATGCAAGCTATCAAGTTTTAGAACATGCAAGCTTGCAGTTTTAAGATATTCAAAGAGCAACTCTTGTTTTTTGAAATATGCAAGTTGCAAGCTATCAAATTTTGCTCCCTTTGCAATGTTTGAGCTTGCAATTTTACTTTCATTGCAAAGTGCAAGTTTAGCATGTTTAGCATCTTGAGATAGCAACTGTTTGCTTCTCTTTAGACTACAAGCTAGCAATTTTTACGATATTCAAGTTTTACTATATACAAGCTAACAAAAATTTCGAAAGAAAATGCAAGATAGCTTTCTTGTGTAAGCTCATGATTCTTGCTTCCTATTTGCTTCCTAGTTGTAAGTTTTGCTTCTTGAGATAGGCAAGATAGCACATTTGCTTGAGATTACAAGATAGCATTTCTTGTTTTTGAGATGAGCAAGCTAATAAGTTTTGCCTATTTTTGCGATGTGTACGTTTGTAATTTTTTGCTTCTCTTGTCTTGTGCAAGCTAGCTATCTCCCCCTTTGTCATTGTCCAAAAGAAGGGAAGTCCCTTTACATAAATTATGACAAAGGTAACTATCAATCTTATTTGTTCGAATTAAAAAATTCTTATTTTCAAGAACATTATATTTCATTAATGCACGATATTGAATAAATCAATCAATATTATGAGCATATCATACATGATACTAAAATTTTTAACTATTTATCAATATTTTGATCATGATACCAAACATTCATCATTTAGAGCATTTATGATACAAAATATTAAATCAACATTTATAATACATCATTTTAGCAACAACTCATAGCATTTTAAATCATGATTCACATTATATGTAATACATCATATCATAATTAAAAAGCACAAGTATTGCATGCATCATTGCAAATCATAAATGTTTCATATCATGATGGTATCAATTTTATCAAATTGCATCCTACCATGCATGATTATAACTTTTTTCATTTTATCATTGTAAGCAAAAAAGAAGTAGGGAAGAGCATAAAAGTGTAAAATATTTCTATCATTTTAAGGCATTTGTATCATAGATACAAAGAAATCATATCATCAAAGATAAGAACATTTGAATACCAAAAGACATGATTCATTTTATCAAATCTCTTCTTTTTATAAATAACAAAAATTTGAAGTGTACAAAGAAGAGATTGTGATTAAAAAAGAATCTCAAGAAGTAAATCCAAGAAATCAAGATCATAATTTGAATACAAACTCATTCAAATTCAAATCGTCAAATTCATCAAAATCTCAACATTACTTTCAAGAGATTCAATAAGATAGAGAAAAATAAAATTTCAAGGAAATTTTTTTTTTCACTTTTTAGTTGTTTCAATTCATATGATTTTATTTCATTTATGCCAAATAAAAACATGTATCATGTTTAAAACCGAAAGTGTAAGATTTATTACAACAAAGATCAATAAGACACTTCCATTATAGTAAAAATCAATAATCTGTAAATCGTAAGATTCATCATGCATAATTTCGAAATTTATTAAGCATGATCATTATGTATGACACTAAAACATGGTTTCAAAATATTTAATATTTTCATTATACAATTTCATCATTATACATCATCGTATTTTCAAATTCGAACATGCACAATTTCAAAACTATACCTTTCATTTTTCATGCATGATACAAATAACTCAATCATCAATATGGGCATAACATACATGATATTCAAGCATTCATGATATATCATTTTGGCAACATGATCATAGCTATTCAAATGATGGTATCTAAATGTCAAAATTCATTACATCCTATCATGCATGAACATTAACTTCTTATTTGTATTTCATGCATTATTTTATTTCATCACATAAGGAATATCAAAAAGAGTTATTGGGTGATGAGATAAATATTTCATGAGTACAAGGAATTGCATAAAAATCATATCATGAAAAGATAATACCAAAAGACACGTTTTCTTTTGAAAAATCTCCTCTTAAATAATCAAAGGAAAATCTTAGGAGATCATGATATAGATAAAATTTATTCAATCTTGTAGAAGAACAAGATATTAATTCAAGCATATAAAATTTCTCAATTCATTATGAATCATAAAAAGAATTGTGGTTCCGAAAAATCACGATTCATTTAAGAAAATTTTCTCATTAGTGCACGATAAGAAGAAATATAGCAATGATACTAATCATAATTCATTTGGATAGTAGATGTTAAAAAGGAACATTGAGGATAAAAGATCTTGATTTTTATAGAGTAATTCTCAAGTTATAAATCTTGAAAAATCAAGATAAAGCTCATTCAAATTTAAATCATCAAATCAAAATCATTTTCAAGAGATTAATAAAAAGAAGATTAAATAGATTCATCAAACCAAGAATTTTCAAGAAAAATACTTTTATCTATTTAGTTGATTCATATAAGCATGCCTTTGTCCTTTTTGTGCCAAATATATATATATATATATATATATATATATATATATATATATATATATATATATATATATATATATATATATATATATATATCATCAATCATTTAGGATCAAAAAATAAATTTCTTCATAAAAACCATCAAGATCATGTATAACTTTTAAAATCTCATGCATAAAATGGTATCAAAACATTTAATATTTTCATTCCATCATTTTGCATTGGTTTTATTGAACATAATTTTGAATGATTCTTATAGATAACTAAAACTTCTTTAGTTTTAATTTATATGATTGACTTTATCTTACCATGCTCAAATTTTGTTCATATGTCAAAACCATACATCATGTTTGAAAACCAAAGACAAGGTTCATAAAAAAATCATCAAGTCTTTTATTCAAAAGCCATGCATCGTCATTGAAAATCAATATAGAAATCATCAAAATATACATTCTTGCTTCTCAAGCACATACATAAGATTAATCTTACTAGATGTACAAGCATTAGATTTATATATAATATTTTATTATATTAACATAAAACATGCAATTTTCATTGTCATGAATATATTTTTGCATTTTTATTTTTAAACATTTAATTTTTTTTTAAAAATTGATTCAAAACTAAATTACAAAAAAAGTGCATTATGAAAAGAATAATGTAATTTCGAAGTAATTTAGGGGGATTTCGATTACCTTATCATTGAAAGTGCTTAAGGCGTAGTTTGCCACATCGCCTTTCTTGATTTTCTCCTCGTCTTCGGAGGAGCTTGAGTCATCCCAATTCTTATTCCTTTTCTTGCGTTCAAAGCAAGTAGTTCTATTCTTTTTGTTCTTAAAACTTTATTTTATTAATTTTTTAAATTTATTAGTGAGGAGTTCAATTTCACCATCACTTGAGCTTATGCTCAAGTGGTCTTCATGTGTTCTATGTCCTAAATCCTTCCTGTCCTTTGGAAGGTTGTTCTCGAGTTCTCTTTTTGTCACATTGTTCATTTCGTAGGTCATTAAAGACCTAATTAGTTCTTCGAGAGGAAATGTCTTAAGGTCCTTGGCCTCTTGAATGATCGTAACTTTTGGATCCCAACTCTTTGGAAGAGATCTTAAAATTTTAGTTACTAGTTCAAAGTTAGAAAAATCTTTACCAAGAGTTTTAAGTCCATTAATGACATCCGTGAAACGGGTGTACATGTCTCTGATGGACTCATTTGGTTTCATCCAGAAAAGTTCGTAAGAATGCACAAGAATGTTGATTTTGGACTCTTTCACTCGGCTAGTGCCTTCATGAGTGACCTCAAGAGTTCTCCAAATATCAAAAGCCGAATCACAATTCAAAATGCGATTAAATTCATTTTTGTCAAGTGCACAATATAAGACATTCATAGCATTTGCATTTAGAGAGAACATCTTCTTCTCCAAATCATTCCAATGGTTCATTGGAAGAGAAGTCATTTCAAATATATTTTTGACTATGTGCCATAAATTCAAATCTAAAGAAAGTAAGAAAACTCTCATTCGAGTTTTCCAATAAGTGTAGTCCATCCCATTGAAAAAGGGAGGACGAATGAGAGAGCAACCCTCTTGAAGGTCGAAAAGAGCCATTTCTATTTGGGTGTTAAACCAAAGTAGAAAACCGTGGCTCTGATATCAATTGTTAGGATCGGAGTGGTACTAAGAGGGGGGTGAATTAGTGCAGCAGATTAAAACTCGTAAGTTTGAAAACGATTTCGTAAATGCATAGAGATTTCGATTCGACAATGAATGACTTGGTGAAAGTAGCTTGAATGAAGTGAGAAGATAAAAACCGAAAGCTTGCTGCTATGTAAATAATGGTTTAAGAAAGGTAAACACTCACACATTCATGGAACACACCAATTTAAAGTGGTTCAATCAAAATGACCTACATCCAGTTGCGAAGCCTTCTTCAATAAGACTCTCAACTTCCACTAGCAAATCACTTTGAAGGGGAAGGACAAATACTCCTCTTACAACCTCTTACAAGTGGTTCACACTCTTATAGATTTTCAAAGAGAAAGAGGGATGTGAACACTCAAGCAATTGAAAACAAGACTTGCTAAAGACTTTGCTAAGGCTTTTTCTCAATCTCTATCTTTTCAAAAGGTTGTATTCTCTACTGATAATTGAGGGGTATTTATAGGCCCCAAGAGGATTCAAATTTAGGCTCCAAATTTTGAATTCTCTTGGGTTCCCGATGCTGGCGGTGCCATCGCCTGTCAATGGCGATGCCACCGCCTGTCAGTGTCTGACACTGACAGTGTACTGGCGGTGCCACTGACGAACATCTCGGGTGCTGGGCGGTGCCACTATCTAGTCCGGCGGTACCACCACCCGATCCTCGGGTTTTGGGCGATGCCACCGCCTAGTCCGACGGTTCCACCGCCTGGTCCTACGGGTCACTAGATGGGCTTCAAATCTGGCCCAAACTAGGTAGTATCGGGCCCAGTTGGCCCCTAACCAGGATATAAGATTATCCTTTAATCCTAACCCTAATTACATACAAACTATGTAACTAAAAACATAGTCCTAAGCAAGTTTTCAATCAGCAAACGTCGAGTCTCCTTCCGGCGAGCTTTCCGACGATCTTCCAACGGACTTCCGATACACCCTCGGATTTCTTCCGGCGGACTCCCAACAGGCTCCCGATCTTGTAGCGAGTTCAGCGAGTAGCCGTGCCTTCTCGGTGATCTCCGCAAACCTCCGACGATCTCTTCGGCGGACTTCCGAAAACTCCGACAAGTCCCCGATTTCTTCTCGGTTGGTTCTGGCAGTATCTCCGATGAATCTTCGAACTCTCGAACACCCATCGAACTTGACTCCGATAGACTTACTTTATGTCTTCAAGCTATCGTAGTTAATCCTGCACATGTAAAATAAAAGTTTAATCTAGACAATTACTCCTAAGCAATTAACCAAGTTGTCCAGTATGCCATTGGTCCCTCGATGCTTCATCCGATTCTTCGGCGCATCATCCTCTCTTGCGACCTATTGCCCAATCGGTCAATTGACTCCGCAACTCCGATATCCTTGGCACAATACCCGCTCTTCTTAGCTCGATGCCCGAAGCCTTCTATCGATACGTCGACCGATCCACCAGCCCGACGTCCAATGTTCTGACATGTTCCTCCGACACAACATGATTTTCTTACTTTAATTGTCTCATCCTGATCGAAGCATCCTGCATCACTCAAAACACAGATTAAATCATAAATATATATCAAGTGGTTTCATAATCAAAATACGAGATTCAACATATGTCACCTACTGGTAACATCTCTATTGCATTATGATCCTTGTGGGATGAACTCGAATTGTGATCCCTCCATGTGTGGCCTCTGCCAATACATCGCAGGGTCTCTTCCACTTTCGATTTTGTTCGCTCCTTTGGCAATCGACCTTCATCCACCCGCTCTTGGGTCACACCTAGATGAAACATCGCTCTAGGACAGTATGTCGCCTAGTAGCTCCCGAAGTCCACCGACTTTACTATAATTAGTGCACCATTGTCTAGATCCTGGGCCTCTGCCCCTACCAACACAATCTCCGTTATGCACCGCTTCCTTCATGGCAACTTGAATAGCAACATCGTGGCATATTCTGTTAAGATCGGAGCGGCACTAAGAGGGGGGGGTGAATTAGTGCAGCGGTGAAGTGCGATAAACTTTTCACGATTTAAACACTTTTCGGAAACTTCGTACGATAAAAGCAACGTTTTCGTTTAAAAACGTTTCGATTGCGTTTTAACTTAAATAAATAAGTAAGACGGAGACAAAGCAGTATAGCATTAAAGTGTAAATGGTTTGCAGTAATATAAATGATAATAAGTAAATGCAAACCAGAGATTACGCCGATTTTACAATGGTTCGGTCAAATGACCTACATCTACTTGCGAGGCCCCTCTTCGATGAGGCTCCCACCTTCCACTAGCAAATCTCTTAAAAGGGAAGGGTAAATACCCCTCTTACAACTTTTACAAGCGGTTCACTCTCTTACAGATTTTCAGCAAGAAAGAAGGAGGTGAACACTAGCAAATTGAAAACAAGACTAGCAAAGACTCTTCTAAGACTTTTCTCTAAATCACTTGCTGCTCAAAAAGTTGTATTCTCAGCTGAGACTTGAGGGGTATTTATAGGCTTCAAGAGGATTCAAATTTGGGCTCCAAAAATTTGAATTCTATTATGTTCCCGATGCTGGCGGTGCCACCACCCAGCCAAGCGGTGCCACCGCCCAGCGCTCGGGTGCTGGGCGGTGCAACCGCCCAGCCCAGGAGGTGTCACCGCCCAGCTCTCGGGTGCTGGGCGATGCCACCGCCCAGCCTAGGCGGTGCTACCGCCTAGGCCAATTCAGCTCATTGGTTGGGCTACAAACTTGGCCCAAACAAGTCCGAACTCGGGCCCAATTGGCCCCTACTTGGGTTATAAGATTAACACCTAATCCTAACCCTGATTAACGTGCTAACTATGAATTTAAAGACATTTTCTAAGCTATTACAATGTCCGTAAGTCAAGACTTTTTCCGGCGAGCTTCCGGCGAACTTCCGACGGTTTTCCAATAAACTCTCGGAAACCATTATGCGGACTCCCGGCAAGCTCCTAGACTTCACGATTTGATCTTGACGAGTTCCAACGAGCTTCTTTGGTAAGCTCCGATCTTTCTCGGAGAGCTCCACGAACTTCCAACGAACCTTCCGGCGAGCTTCCGAAAAACCCTTCGGCAAGCTCCCTACTCATTCTCGGCTTGTTCCGGCAGCATTCCCGACGAACCTTCGGACTTCCGTCGAACTCATGAACTCGCAATGAATCCTTCGTGCTTGACTCCGACACTTTGTTTTGCTTTATGTCTTCATCGTTATCGTAGTTAATCCTGCACACACAAGAAAAAACTCTACTCCGATCTATACAATTATTATAAAGCGAATTGACATTCTGTTGCTCGGCACGTCATTGGTTGGCGCTTCGTCCGATTCTTCGGTGCATCGTCCTCTCTTGCGGCTTGTTGCCCAATCAGCGGTTGACCTCCGCAACGCCGATATCCTTGGCGCAATTCCGCTCTTGGCCCGATGCCCGACGTCCGAAGCCTTCTGCCATCCAATATCCTAACGTGATCTCCTCCGGCGCAACGTCAATTTCTCCTGCCTTAATTGTCTAATCCTGATCGAGTAGACCTGCATCACACAAAATGCAGTTTAAATTATAAACACATGTCAAGTGGTTTCATTATCAAAATACGAGATTCAACAATCTCCCCCTTTTTGATGATGACAACCACTTGATGACGGAGTTAACCTTAACTCCCGGAGTTTAAACAAACTCCCCCTATCAATATGGCTTATTGATAGAAACTCTTGGATTCAAGAATTCAAGCAACATGTCATCATAAACTTATGCATAACATGTCATGTCATCATACTTCTCCCCCTTTGTCATCAACAAAAAGGAGAAGTACAACTATTCTTTGTGTTTGTAATATAAGTTCAACTCATTGCATGAAAAACATAATATTAAATTTTATCATCATGCAGTTTTGAAGCTAGAAAATTTAGCAAGTAATGCATCATGCTTAGGACATTCAAGCTATCAAGTTTTAGATATGCAAGTTTTACCGCATACAAGATAGCACTTTTGGTAATGTTCAAGATAGCAAGTTCTACATCATGCAAGCTAGCAATATTGAGATGTTCAAGAAAGCAACTCTTGCTTCTTGAAATATGCAAATTTGTCAAGTTTTGCTAGATGTGCAAGTTAGCATTTTTGCCTCTTAAGATAGGAAAGATAGCACATTTGCTTCTTTTGAGATAGCAACTTTTTGCTTCTCTTTAGACTACAAGCTAGCAATTTTTACGATATGTAAGTTTCACAATATACAAGCTAGCAAAAATTTCGAAAGCAAATGCAAGATAGCTTTCTTGTGTAAGCTCATAATTCTTGCTTCCTATTGCAATGTGCAATTTGCAAGTTTTACTTCTTGAGATAAGCAAGATAGCACTTTTGCAATTTTTGTTTCTTAAGATAGGCAAGCTTGTGATGTTCAAAATAATAAGCTCTTTCTTCTAGAAGTGTCATTTTTGCTTTCTTTGCAAAGTGTAAGCTAGCAAAATGTTTGAAAAAGTGATCAAGTTTTGCAACATACAAGCTAGCAAAAATGCCAAACTAGCAAGAGATAATGTTTTACATGAGGCAAGCAAACAATTTGGCAAATGTTACATTTGCATCTTCTCTTTTGAGAAGTGTAATTTTTGCTTTCATCTTGAATTGTGCAAGCTAGTTAGTTTGCCTCTTTTCATGATGTCCACGCTAGAAATTCTTGCTCCCCCTTTGTCATTGTCAAAAAGAAGGGAAGACCCTTATATCAATTTTCAACAAAGGTAAGTATCATTCTTATTTGTGCATCATTATATATTCAAATTAAAACATACACAATTTCAATAACCTTATTTTTCATGCACGATACCGAAAAATAAATCAATCATCATTAATAAGCATATCATACATGATACTCAAACATTAAAATTTTTAAGCATTTATCAACATGTTGATCATGATACCAAACATTCATCATTTAAAGCATTCATGATACACATTATATGCAATAAATACATCATGTACATTATTATCATAAGTATTGCATACATCATTTTAACTTTATGAATATTTCATCATTGCATGCATTATACCAAAACATTTCAAGCCATGCAAGCCATAAATACAAAGAAATCATGTCATGAAGGATAAAATCATTTGAATACCAAAAACATGATTCATATAGTAAATATCTTCTTTAAATAAAATATCAAGAAAAATCATAGGAGTACAAAGAAGAGATCTTGTTTTAAAAGAAAAATCAAGTAATAACTCCAAGAACTCACAAGGAAAAATCATGATTCATTTAGAAAATCTCCTCTCAAGAGAATAGCAAGTAAAATCGTAGAAGATCGATTCATGAGAAATTTTGATTTATAATAAAATCTCATGTATCGAATGTCGAGAAATCAAAATGATGATATATATAAAAAATATCACAAGTTATATTTAAGAGAAAAATCATCATTCATTTTAAACTTATTCAATTTGTCACATCAATATTTCTTAGATATACAAGATACCAAAACATGGTTTTAAATCTTTAACATATAACATGCATAAATTGAAAGGAGAAGGGAAGAATTCAAATGTACAATGATTTCAACCATCTCATAAACAAATGTAAGACCAAGTCATGAATCCAAAATTCCATGAATCAAAATGATCATCAAAGGTAATCTCATGTTATTCCAAGAAATCAATATCATGATTTTGATAAAACTCATTTCAAATTTAAATCATCAAAATCATCAAAATATCAACATTACTTTCAAGAGATTCAAAATGGTATACATAGATTTATCATAATAAACATCAAGATTAATAGGATAGAGAAAAATAATTTTTCAAGGAAAAAATATTTTCCTCTTTTTAGTTGTTTCAATTCATATGATTTTATTTCACTTATACCAAATAAAAACATATATAATTTTTAAAACCGAAAGTGTAAGATTTATTACAACAAAGATTAATAAGGCACTTTCATTATGGTAAAAATCAATAATCCATAAATCACAAGATTCATATGCATAATTTCAAAATTTATTAAGCATGATCATTATGCATGACACTAAAACTTGGTTTCAAAATGTTTAATATTTTCATTACATCATTATGCAATGGTTTCATTGAACATAATTTTGAATGATTCTTATAGATAACTAAGACTTCTTTAGTTTTAATTTATGTGATTGACTTTATATTAGCATGCTCAAGTTTTGTTCTTATGTCAAAAACATACATCATGTTTGAAAACCAAAGACAAGATTTAAAAAAAATCATCAAGCCTTCCATATAAAAACCATGCATCATCATTGAAGGTTAATATGGAAATCATCAAAATACACATTCTTGCTTCTCAAGCACATATATATGATTATTTAAATCTAACATTTTATTCTATTAACATAAAACATACAATTTTCAAGAAAAATAATTATTCAAAAGAAAAGAGAAAATGCATCATGAAAAACATCAAGTAATTTCAAAATAATTCAAGAGAGTTGAGTTACTTACCTTGTAGTCGAAGCCCGTCAAAGCCCAATTCGCCGTTTCACCTTTGGAAGTTTTTGATTCATCCTTGGTTGCCTTCCTCTTCTTTGGCCTCTTCCTCCGTTCAAGTTCATTGTTTATTTTAGATTTTTGTTTAATGAACTTATTAAGATTTGGTGTCCGAAATTCAAGTTCATCATTGTCCTCATCACTTGAGTCATCGCTCAAGTGGTATTCATTTGTCCGGAGTTCCAAATCCTTCCTATTCTTTGGAAGGTGGTTCAAGTGTTGATTGTGTTCATCATATGCATTGCGCACCATTTCATATGTCATCAATGAGCCGATAAGTTCTTCAAGTGAAAAAATATTCAAATCTTTTGTTTCTTATATTGCCGTTACTTTTGATTCCCAAGCTTTAGAAAGTGATCGTAAAACTTTACTAACAAGTTCAAAATTCGAGAAACATTTGCCAAGAGCTTGTAAACCATTGACGACATCCGTAAAACGGGTGTACATGTCAACAATGGTTTCGCTCGGCTTCATTCGAAAAAGCTCGAAATCATGAATTAAAATGTTGATTTTCGAATCTTTGACTCTAGAAGTGCCTTCGTGTGATTTCAAGAGCGTGCCATATGTCGAAAGCCGTTTCGCACAAAGAAACCCGATTGAACTCATTTTTGTCCAAAGCGCAAAATAAGGCATTCATAGCCTTTGCGTTTAAAGAAAACATCTTCTTCTCCAAATCATTCCAATGGTTCATTGGAAGAGAAGACATTTCAAATCTATTTTCGACTATGTGCCATAAATTCAAATCCAAAGAAAGCAATAAAACTCTCATTCGAGTTTTCCAATAAGTGTAGTCCGTCCCATTGAAAAAGGGAGGACAAATGAGAGAGTGACCCTCTTGAAAGCCGTAAAGAGCCATTTCTATTTGGGTGTTAAACCAAGGTAGAAAAACGTGGCTCTGATACCAATTGTTAGGATCGGAGCGGCACTAAGAGGGGGGGGGTGAATTAGTGCAGCGGTGAAGTGCGATAAACTTTTCACGATTTAAACACTTTTCGGAAACTTCGTACGATAAAAGCAATGTTTTCGTTTAAAAACGTTTCGATTACGTTTTAACTTGAAGAAATAAGTAAGACGGAGACAAAGCAGTATAGCATTAAAGTGTAAATGGTTTGCAGTAATATAAATGACAATAAGTAAATGCAAACCATAGATTACGCCGATTTTACAGTGGTTCGGTCAAATGACCTACATCCACTTGCGAGGCCCCTCTTCGATGTGGCTCCCACCTTCCACTAGCAAATCTCTTAAAAGGGAAGGGTAAATACCCCTCTTACAACTTTTACAAGCGGTTCACTCTCTTACAGATTTTCAGCAAGAAAGAAGGAGGTGAACACTAGCAAATTGAAAACAAGACTAGCAAAGACTCTTCTAAGACTTTTCTCTCAATCACTTGCTGCTCAAAAAGTTGTATTCTCAGCTGAGACTTGAGGGGTATTTAAAGGCCTCAAGAGGATTCAAATTTGGGCTCCAAAAATTTGAATTCTCTTATGTTCCCGATGCTGGCGGTGCCACCGCCCAGCCAAGCGGCGCCACCGCCCAGCCCAGGAGGTGTCACTGCCCAGCTCTTGGGTGCTGGGCGGTGCCACCTCCTAGGCCAATTCAGCTCATTGGTTGGACTCCAAACTTGGCCCAAACCAGTCCGAACTCGGGTCCAATTGGCCCCTACTTGGGTTATTAGATTAACACCTAATCCTAACCCTAATTAACGTGCTAACTACGAATTTAAAGACATTTTCTAAGCCATTACAATGTCCGTAAGTCAAGACTTTTTCCGGCGAGCTTCCGACGAACTTCCGACGGTTTTCCGATAAACTCTCGGAAACCATTCTGCGGACTCCCGGCAAGCTCCTAGACTTCACGATTTGATCTTGACGAGTTCCAACGAGCTTCTTCGGCAAGCTCCGATCTTTCTCGGCGAGCTCCACGAACTTCCAACGAACCTTCCGGCGAGCTTCCGAAAAACCCTTCGGCAAGCTCCCTACTCATTCTCGGCTTGTTCCGGCAGCATTCCCGACGAACCTTCGGACTTCCGTCGAACTCTTGAACTCGCAATGAATCCTTCGTGCTTGACTCTGACACTTTGTTTTGCTTTATGTCTTCATCGTTATCGTAGTTAATCCTGCACACACAAGAAAAAACTCTACTCCGATCTATACAATTATTATAAAGCGAATTGACATTCTGTTGCTCGGCACGTCATTGGTTGGCGCTTCGTCCGATTCTTCGGCGCATCGTCCTCTCTTGCGGCTTGTTGCCCAATCGGCGGTTGACCTCCACAACGCCGATATCCTTGGCGCAATTCCGCTCTTGGCCCGATGCCCGACGTCCGAATCCTTCTGCCATCCAATATCCTAACGTGATCTCCTCCGGCGCAACGTCAATTCCTCCTGCCTTAATTGTCTAATCCTGATCGAGTAGACCTGCATCACTCAAAATGCAGTTTAAATTATAAACACATGTCAAGTGGTTTCATCATCAAATTACGAGATTCAACATATTCTTCAAGAGTACTCGCCTCCGTGTCCTATTGCCCCGTGCCAAGGCCTTCTAAACCCAACTTCACCTTCGCAAGTTGAGTCGCCTTAGTTCCTCCATCAAATGCTTCTCCGAGATAAGGTGCATGTGCCCAAAAGCTCCCTTCGTCTTTGGCACCATGCAAGATGAGTCCGCTCCGTCAGAATGAAGGACCCATGGAACAATATGATCCTGCTCTCGCCTCTACAAGAGTTCATATCCTTGACCTCTGTCTATGGAAATCTCTGTGCCTCCGCTCCATATGTCATCTTCTATGTTGGCTCCCTTCATGCGACTTGGGTACTTCGCCAAGTTACACCCAAGTTGCTCCGCTCCTCATTTTGCATTAAGTTGATGGTGGCCCTCGCACCCACCATTTCACGGGTCAGCCCTCCCTTAAGTCCGATCTCCATATCGACTCTATGGAGATCATGCGGCGATCATGCGGCCTCCCTGAAGTCCAGATGATCTCGCAATGCATCCACCAATGCATTCTCTCAAGCGAGATCATGCGGCGACTCCTCGCCGCTTGCTCGGTCCATTGAGCTTCGTGGAGTTATTGTTTGTTGAGGTACTCCTCAACATGTGCGATCTGTTACACATGATTCTCTCTCTAGAGAAACCGGGATCTATCCCTCTTGGATAACTGTCCCGTTGGAGCAACATCTCTCTTCGCTTCTTTCTCTCTAAAAGTTTCGTAGACCACCATCCCCTTCGGACTACTCTAATTTGCTGAACAAACTATGTATTGTTCTGCCTCCTGCAAACGCACTTGCTAAATTGCGACTCTACGTCAATATAGCTCCCGTTGCACCACTCAAGGCCTAGCAACGTGCTGAACTCATTGCACACTTCAGACTTCTATAGACGTATCCTTCATATGCCGAAGAGAAAGTTTCAATGCTCCATGGTGCCAAGTTTCAGTCACCTTGGGATTGTTAGGATCGAGAGCACTAAGAGTGGGGGGGGGTGAATTAGTGCAGCGGAAATCTTACAGCGATTAAAAACGAAAGCTGCGTTCGTTTGATAAAAACTATTTTGATGCAAAAGCCGATTCTAAGAATACTTATGATTGAGTGCAGTTTATGTCTAAACACAGTTTGCGTCTAAGCGCAGTTTACGCAGTTTGCGTCTAAATACAGTTTGCGTCTAAATGCAGATTGCGTCTAAGCGCAGTTTGCGTCTAAGCGCAGTTTGCGTCTAAGATCAGATTGCGTCTAAGCGTAGTGCAGTTTGCGTCTAAACGCAGTTTTACGTCTAAACACAGTTTTACGTCTAAACGTAGTTTTACGTCTAAACGCAGTTTGCGTCTAAACGTAGTTTTACGTCTAAACGTAGTTTTACGTCTAAACGCAATTTGCGTCTAAACGCAGTTTTACGTCTAAACGTAGTTTTACGTTTAAAAGTAGTTTACGTCTAAAACACAGTTTTAAAGGGATCTGAACTTAGAAACTTCGTTCGTAAAAGCGCAGAAGACAGTTTTGCAGAATCAAAACGTAAACGTAAACTGTAATGTATGAAAACACCGATTTACGTCTGAATGCAGATTCGGAAAGATCAACACTTAGAAACTTGTTCGTAAAGGCGCAAAGAGCAGTAACTATGTAGGAGGTTTGCAGTAATGATAAAGTGCTCAAAATAAACACAAACCAGAGATTTAGAGTGGTTCGGTCAGTCTTGACCTACTCCGCTTTTGGCTTCCTCCACCGACGAGGTCACCGACGTCAACTAGAGGCCTTCCTTCAATAGGCGAAGGCCAACTGCCCTTTTACAGATTCACTCCTTTTGATGGGCTCAGGAGACAACCCTTACAGGACCTTTCTCTCCTCTCTTTACAACTCAAGACTTGAAGAACAGAAAGAGGAGAACTGTAGGACTTTTCACAAATTTGAGCTCTTAGAATCACAGAAAAGATCAAGAATTCGGTGTAGGTCTGTATCTTTTCAGTGTTGAATGGGTGGGGTATTTATAGGCCCCAACCCAATTCAAATTTGGAGCTCAAAACGATCAAATCCCGGAATTCCGGGATCAGGCGGTTGCACCTCCTGACTGGAGAGGTTGCACCGCCTGGCAGAGCTCGAAGACTGAGCCCAGGCGGTTGCACCTCTGTGTTAGGGGCGGTTGCACCTCCCTGCCAGAGCTCGAAGACTGAGCTCAGGCGGTGCCACCTCTCTATCAGGGAGGTTGCACCGCCCAGTCTAGCTCGAAGACTGAGCTCAGGCGGTGCCACCTCCTGGCTGGGGCGGTTGCACCGCCCAGTCTCGCTGGGAGGCTTAGCCCAGGCGGTGCCACCTCCTGGCCTAGGCGGTTGCACCTCCTGGTGCAATCAGGGTCCGAATGGTTAGCTCCATTCGACCCAATTTCAGTCTTTCAGGGGCCCAATTGCCCCAAGATTAAGCTAATGGGATCACCTCCCATTTTCCAACTTAATCAACGTGCTAACTACGATTAGATCTAAGACAATTTCTGCAGCTTTGCTTCGGTGCGTCAATCGCTTCTTCCGGCGAGTTTCCGGCGAACTTCCGTCGATCATCCGATGAACCCTCGGTGATGCTCCTGCGGACTTCCGGCAAACTCCTGGACTTTGCGACGATCCACTTGGCGAGTTCCGACGAGCTTCGCTTGGCAAGCTTCTGGACTTCTCGGATCTGTTCTCGCAGAACCTCCGATGACCGTCCGAACTTCCGTCGAACTCTCGAACTCCCAACGTGATCATTGTCATGACTCCGGTGCAACTCCTGCTACATGTCTTACTTTCATCGTAGTTAATCCTGCACACTCAAAACAAAAACTTCGATCAAGACAATTAATCCTAAGCAATTAACCAAGTTGTCCGGCTTGTCATTGGTCCCTCGACGCTTCGTCCGATTCTTCGGCGCATCGTCCTTTCCTGCAGCCTATTGCCCAATCGGCCAGTTGACTCCACAACTCCAATATCCTTGGCACAATACCCACTCTTCTTGGCCCAATGCCCGAGTCCACGGCCCGAAGCCTTCTGTCGATACGTCGACCGATCCACCGGCCCGACGTCCAATCTTCTGACATGTTCCTCCGGCACAACATGATTTTCCTGCTTTAATTGTCTCATCCTGATCGAGGCATCCTGCGTCACTCAAAACGCAGATTAAATCATAAACATATATCAAGTAGTTTCATCATCAAAATACGAGATTCAACAGGGATGGCCGCGAACATTCCATCATCCACATACAAGCCTATGAATGAGTACCGAATTCTTCGAGTTAGCAATTCCCCTCACCTCTGTGAGCTTTGCATAACTCTTTCAGTCGTAGAGCAACTCATTCCACCTTGCATTGTCTTATCCTTTACCAAGCGCCTCGCTTGCCTTGAGCACCATCAAGTATGGTTGTCAATGTTGAGGTTGGTAGCAAGTCCTTGAATATGATTCTTGCTAATAAGGATCATGTTTGTAGAAAAGATGGAATTGGATTTGTGAGTAGCTCTCACCAAAATTCAACCACCTTTGTTAAAGGCCCTACCCTGCATATATCACCTCACACCAAATACAACTTCTTTTGTAAACTCGGACATGTTGCGTACAAATTATCCATTTAAGAGATATAGTTCACATAAATTGATTTGGGTTCCTAAAGGAATATCAAATGACTCAATGCAACATGATAAGGTGTGTAGATCGATTTTTGAGGCATCCAAGGTCAAATGGGTACCTAAAAATCATCCTTTTTTTTTAATGTCTACCATCACAAGCTAGGAGCAAGAGATAGTGTACCTTAATAGTGGATGCTTAAGGCACATAACCGGAGATCTATCTCAATTCTCTAAACTCACTAGCCTAGACGAAGGGTATGTCACCTTCGGAGATAACAACAAGGGTAAAATCATTGGCAAAGGAACCATAAGTAACAAATCTAACTTGTTGATCAAAGATGCATTGTTGGTTGATGGTTTAAAGCACAATCTCTTGAGCATTAGTCAATTATGTGATAAAGGATATGTCATTAAATTTGAATCCAATGTTTGCATTATTGAACAACCACACAAAAAATCCTCTATGATTGCGCTAAAACAAAATAATGTGTACACTATTGACATTGATAATCTTTGTAATAAAATATATTTTTTGATTTTGAATGACGATGCTTGGCTTTGGTATAGGAGATTAGGTCATGCTAGCATGAAACTAATCTCTCAAATCTTATTTAAAGAACTTGTTAGAGATATTCCTAACATTAAGTTTGTCAAGGACAATGTATGTGATGCATGTCAACTAGGAAAACAAATAAAAGGTAGTTTCAAACCAAAGAATCAAATAAGCACCTCTATACCATTGTAATTGATCCATATGGATTTGTTTGGACCAATTGATACATCAAGCCTATGAGGTAGCAAATACACCTTTGTAATTGTGGACGATTATAGTAGATACACTTGGACATACTTCTTGGCACATAAAAATGATTGCTTTAGGTGTTTTTCAAAGTTTTGTAAACTTGTTCAAAATGAAAAAGGCTTTATGATTTCATCAATTCGGAGTGATCACGGTGGAGAATTTCAAAACCATGATTTCTAAAATTTTTGTGAATCTAATTAATACAACGATAATTTCTCTACTCTAAGAAATCCACAAAAAAATGGAGTAGTAGAAAGAAAAAATAGAAACTTACAAGAAAAAACAAAAACTATACTAAACGAACATAGCCTACCCAAATATTTTTTGATTAAAGCCATAAATATGACATGTTATGTCATGAATAAGGTTCTAGTAAGACCATTACTTTTCAAAACTCTTTATGAGTTGTAGAACAATAAAAAATCTAACGTTTCATATTTTAAAGTTTTTGGTTGTAAATATTTTATCTTGAATGAAAAAGATGCCTTAGGAAAGTTTGATGCAAAATTTGATGAAGGAATTTTTTTTTGCTATTCTTCTATTTCTAAAGTATTTTGTATTTTTAGCAAAAGAACTTTGGTTATAGAAGAATCTATTCATGTTGTTTTTGATAAAGTTTTCGAACTTAAGAAAATTGAGTTTGATGATGATCTTGATTTTGATGCTTTGAATTTAAGTAAACCCTCTCCTCCAAATAGTAACATGGATACATCTTCTTCCGAAACATCCTTACCCAAGGAGTTGATCATATGTAGATGCTCATCCTAAGGAGTTGATCATAGGAGACACATCAAAAGGGGTTCACACTCGTTTTCTCTTAAAAATTTTTGTACCAATGCTGCTTTTCTTTTTCAAATTAAACCTAAGTGCATTGATGAGGCCTTGAAAGATGATTCATGGGTTATCGTAATGCAATAAGAGTTGAATCAATTTGAGAGAAATGAGGTATGGAAGCTTGTTCCGAGGCTAAATAACCATTTAGTTACAGGTACTAAATGAGTATTTAGAAACAAGTAAGATGAATTTGGTATCGTGGTTAGAAACAAGGCTACATTAGCAGCTAAAGGTTTCAACCAAGAAGAAGGTATCGACTATAAAGAAACCTTCGCTCTTGTGGTACGATTAGAAGTCATAAGGATGCTCCTTGCCTATGCTAGTTGTAATAACTTTAAGTTATTTCAAATGGATGTTAAAAGTACTTTTCTTAATGGCTTTATTTCTGAAAAAGTTTATGTTGAATAACCTCCCAGATTTGAGAATGAAAATCTCCCTAATCATGTGTTTAAATTGACTAAAGCTCTCTATGGATTGAAACAAGTCCCAAGAGCTTAGTACGAGAAACTTAGCTCATTTCTTATCTAAAATAATTTCTCTAATTCACCCCCCCCCCCTTAGTGCTCTTGATCCTAACAATTGATATCAAAGCGGGGTTAACTCTCAAACGGATTAAAACCCAAGAGAGATGGCATACGTCGGAAACCAAGAGAGCCATTCTATTACACGTTCAACCATGTTCAATAGGACGGACTACACCTATTGGAAGACCCGAATGAGGATTTTCCTTATTTCAATGGATTTTGAACTTTGGAATCTTGTCGAAAATGGATTTTCGAAGTCTTCTCTTCTAATGATTGATTGAAATGAATTGGAGAAGAAGACTTTCGCTCTTAATGCAAAGGCTATGAATGTCTTATTTTGTGCACTTGATAAAAATGAGTTTAATCGTGTTTTGATTTGTGAAACCATATTTGATATTTGGCATACACTCGAAGTGACTCACGAAGGCACAAGTAGAGTGAAAGAGACAAAAATCAACCTTTTGATACACTCTTTCGAACTTTTCCGAATGAAACCGAGCGAGACTATTGGTGACATGTACACCCGTTTCACGGATGTCGTCAATGGTCTAAAATGACACGGCAAAAGTTTTTTAGATTTTGAGCTAATAAATAAGATTCTAAGATCTCTTCCTAAGACTTGGGACCCTAAAGTCACTATTATTCAAGAGGCTAAAGATTTAAACAACTTCCCTCTTGAAGAACTAATCGGGTCATTAATGACCTATGAAATGACATGCAAGGCTCATGAAGAGCAAGAAGACATCCTTCCAAAGAATAGGAAGGATATGACACTTAGAACTTTAGATGACTACTTGAGAGAAAACTCAAGTGATGAGGACTGTGACGATGACTTGGCACTTCTAACAAGGAAATTTAAAAAATTCATTAAGAGAAACAAGTTTAAAAATGACACAAAAAATAAACTTAAACCCAAAAAGGACCAAGTTATTTGTTACGAGTGCAAAAAGTCGGGACACTACAAAAGTGATTGTCCCCAAGCCAAGAAGAGAACATCAAAGAAGAAGGCGTTCAAAGCAACGTGGGATGACTTGAGCGCGTCCGAAGAAGAGGAGTCCAACACCGAGCAAGTTGCTCATTACGTCTTAATGGCCATCGGAGAGGAGGTAACAAATTTAATTGATGCAGATTTATCATTTGATGAGTTATTAAATGCCTCCATGACTTATTTGATGAATGCAAGATTATTAGTAGAAAATATAAATTGCTAAAAAAGGAGCATGATAGTCTTACTTGTAATTTTGATAAGTTAAAAACTGAATATCATGATAGTTTAGGTTCTTGTATAAAATGCCATAATCTAGAAACTATCCAAAAGGAAAACTTGATACTTAAGGACACCTTGAAGAAATTCGAGGTTCGTAGCAAGTCTCTAAAAATGATCCTTACAAACAAGGGTCACGTTCCCAAAAGAAGTGGAATCGGATTTGTGAGAAATCCTCACCAAAATCCAACCACCTTCATAAAAGGCCCCATCCTATATGTTCAACACCAAAGCAAATGCAACTTTTGTTGTAAACATTGACACAAAACGCATTATTGTCCATTCAAGAAAATTAGTCCGAACAAATTAATTTGGATTCCTAAAGGAACCATGATAAACTCTATGCAACATGATAAACAATGTAGATCCGTTTTTGAGGCACCTAAAAGTAAATGGGTACCTAAAAATTATCCTGTCTTGTAGAGACGTAAACCATCCCAAGCTGGGAGCATGAAATAATATCCAGCTCTTTGGATACTCGATATTCATAACTCGATCCTTCGATTATCTTCCTGCTTCGATTATCTCTCCTTGAACGAAGCTATCTGCGTCACTCAAAACGCATATCAAATCATCAACACTATCGATTGGTTTCATCACACAAATCATGAACTTTTCATTATTTAACTATGTCACATTTTCGGTAATAAAATTTATAATTTGTAAGCATGAAACCTTGTGATCAAATCGATGCAATCCACACTAATTCCGAATGCTTCGCTCCACATATGTGAGTTTGGAATATTTATAACTCTAATTATTATTAAAATTTTCTTTCAGGCTAAGGAAATGCTAAAACACATTTATAAAAAAAAGAAAAAACAAAGGAATATTGTCACTCTTTGACAAGGCAGATGGAAAAATTAAAGAGCTTCATAAGATTTTGGATTTAAACATTCGATTGGATAGTGTCATTTTGTTTGCTTACACGCGGCTGAAGTGAATGATTAAAAATGTTGATTACAAAAAGGAAGTTAATACTGTGGCTGCTGGGATTCGAGCCCAAGTCTCCACGGCCACAACGTGGAATTCTAACCACTAAACTACAGCCACGATTTGTCCTATATGGTATCTTCGCATTAAAATTTTCTATTTCTAATAACTACCAATTTATCGCAGATAACCAAAAATTAAGAATATATAAAACTTGCATAGTTTACGTAAACAACATATTGCGTCCAACCATTGACTAAATGGGATCAGTCGACATAACAAGAATGGCGCCATCAAAGCACACGATAATGGATGTCCTACAGATATACCCTATTGCGATCGCATGGCTTTGCATCTCCTGCTCACAAATACATTGGACTGTGGCGCACCCGAAGAAGCTACCATGTCCAACGTCTCTCTTATGGACTGTTGAGGGAGCTCAGGCACACGCTTCTGTCACCATCCTTCAAGAACAAGACGAAGACGTTCCGTGATCGTCCCCCCAAAGTCATCATGTCCGCTCTGACAGCTCGAAGCCCCAACCGACGGAACCCATCGATCAGTTATTCCAACAAGACATTTATCAATCATTCAAGTATTTTTGATGTAATATATTTTATATATTTAAATCAATTTATCATATTTTGATATTATTTTTCTTCCTTTATCATCAAAATTTTGCATAAAGAAGAGGAACGGAAGATAAGGAGGGAATCCATTAAGAACCAAATTTGTGAAATGATTTGAACCAAGTCAAAATGAGTTTCATTAAATCATACCTTAAAAAAAAAAAAAAGAATTCATGAAAAGGATCAAAATATTCATGTGAAACCAAATCCTCGTTCTTACAAGTGATCCTCTCATACTTAAAAATTCATAAAAATTCTTTCATGAGAAGAGTAAGAAAGAATTTATAAAAAAAAAATCATCATATAAAGGGTAAAAGAAATTCCATGAATAAATCTTCGTAAATCAAATTCATTTCTCATTAAAAATTCATAAGAGTCAAATCCGTGAGAGACCATGCATTCGGAATGGACTAAACTTCACACTAATTTAAAAAATTTATCAATGAATGAGTGAAGGGACTAAGTGTATAAACACAATCATAAGTTTGTATGAAGTAAATTTGATACCAAGTGTTGAATCTCGGATTTTGATGATGACGTCAATTGTCATTTGTTATCTAATCCATATATTGAGATAAGTGTGCAGGATTAACTATGATGAAAGTAAGACATGCAGCAGGAGTTACGCCGGAGTCAAGACTATGATCACGTTGGGGTTTCGAGAGTTCGACGGAAGTCCGGACGGTCGTCGGAGGTTCTACGAGAACAAATCCGAGAAGTCTAAGAGCTTGCCAAAGAAGCTCGTCGGAACTCGCCAAGTGGATCATCGCAAGTCCAGGAGATTGCCGGAAGTCCGCCGGAGCATCGCCGAAGGTTCGTCGGATGTTCGCCGGAAGTTCGCCGGAAGCTCGCCGGAAGAAGCGATTGACGCACCGGAGCAAGTTGCAGTAAATGCCTTAAAAAATTCGTAGTTAGCACGATGATTAAGTTAGAAATGGGAGGTAATCCCATTAACTTAATCTTGGGGTAATTGGGCCCTTGATAGACCCAAGTTGGGCCGAATGGATCAGCCCATTCGGACCCAGATTACTTGGCTAGAGGTGGCACCGCCTAGGTCGGCGGTGGCACCGCCCAGGGCTCAATCTCCGAGCTCTGGCTGGGCAGTGCAACCACCTCTGATAGAGGTGCAACCGCCTGAGCTCGGTCTCCGAGCTCTAGCAGGAGGTGCAATCGCCCCTGACAGGAGGTAGCACCACCCAGAGGCTCAGTCTTCGAGCTCTACCAAGCGGTGCAACCGCCCCAGTCAGGCAGTGCAACCGCCAGATCCCGAAATTCCGGGAATTGACAGTTTTGAGCTCGGAATTCAAACTGGGTTGGGGCCTATAAATACCCCACCCTTTCAGCAATGATAGAGTAACCAAAAACCACCGAAATCCTGATCTTACTCTATGATTTTTAGAGCTCAAAAGTGTTGTATGAGTTAAAAGTTCTCCTTCCTCTTTTCTTCCAAGTTTTGATCTGTCAAGAGAGGAAAGAAAATTCTGTAAGGGTTGTCTCCTAAGCCTGTCAAAAGGAGTGAAACTATAAAAAGGGTGGTTGGCCTTCGCTTATTGAAGGAAGGCCTCTAATGGACGTCGGTGACCTCATCGGTGGAGGAAGCCAGAAGTGGATGTAGGTCAAGATTGACCAAACCACTCTAAAATTATGGTGCTCTCTGGTTTGCATTTACTTTGAGCATATTATCTTTACTGCGAACCTCCTCAATAGCTTACTGTCTTCTGCGCATTTACGATCATGTTTCAAAGTTCAGTATTTTTTGAATCGGTGTTTAGACGTAAATCAGTTTTATCGTATGAATATCATATTTCAGTTTGCGCTTACATTTTGATTTCCATCACAACTGCAAACAACCTTCATAGACTTGCTTTAACTGCATCTTGCTTGATCACAAGTTAAAGTGATTTACGAATCGGCTTTTCTACCGAAATCGCTCTTATCATACGAACACAGTTTTAATTGTCGAAAGTTTTCCGCTGCACTAATTCACCCCCCTCCCTCTTAGTGCTCTTGATCCTAACAATTGATATCAGAGCGAGGTTAACTCTTAAACAGATTAAAACCCAAGAGAGATGGCATACGCCGGAAACCAAGAGGGCCATTCTATTACATGTCCACCCATGTTCAATAGGATGGACTACACCTATTAGAAGACCCGAATGAGGATCTTCCTTATTTCAATGGATTTTAAACTTTGGAATCTTGTCGAAAATAGATTTTCGAAGTCTTCTCTTCCAATGATCGTTTGAAATGAATTGGAGAAGAAGACTTTCGCTCTTAATGCAAAGGCTATGAATGTCTTATTTTGTGCGCTTGATAAAAATGAGTTTAATCGTGTTTCGATTTGTGAAACTGTATTTGATATTTGGCATACACTCGAAGTGACTCACGAAGGCACAAGTAGAGTGAAAGAGTCAAAAATCAACCTTTTGATACACTCTTTCGAACTTTTCCGAATGAAACCGAGCGAGACTATTGGCGACATGTACACCCGTTTCACGGATGTCGTCAATGGTCTAAAAGGACTCGGCAAAAGTTTTTTGGATTTTTAGCTAGTAAATAAGATTCTAAGATCTCTTCTTAAGAATTGGGACCCTAAAGTCACTACTATTCAAGAGGCTAAAGATTTAATCAACTTCCCTCTTGAAGAACTAATCCGGTCATTAATGACCTATGAAATGACATGCAAGGCTCATGAAGAGCAAGAAGACATCCTTCCAAAGAATAGGAAGGATATGACACTTAGAACTTTAGATGACTACTTGAGAGAAAACTCTAAGTGATGAGGACTGTGACGATGACTTGGCACTTCTAACAAGGAAATTCAAAAAATTCATTAAAAGAAACAAGTTTAAAAATGACACAAAAAATAAACTTGAACCCAAAAAGGACCAAGTTATTTGCTACGAGTGCAAAAAGCCGGGACACTACAAAAGTGATTATCCCCAAGCCAAGAAGAGAACATCAAAGAAGAAGGCGTTCAAAGCAACGTGGGATGACTTGAGCGCGTCCGAAGAAGAGGAGTCCAACACCGAGCAAGTTGCTCATTACGTCTTAATGGCCATCGGAGAGGAGGTAACAAATTTAATTGATGCAGATTTATCATTTGATGAGTTATTAAATGCCTCCATGACTTATTTGATGAATGCAAGATTATTAGTAGAAAATATAAATTGCTAAAAAAGGAGCATGATAGTCTTACTTGTAATTTTGATAAGTTAAAAACTGAATATCATGATAGTTTAGGTTCTTGTATAAAATGCCATAATCTAGAAACTATCCAAAAGGAAAACTTGATACTTAAGGACACCTTGAAGAAATTCGAGGTTGGTAGCAAGTCTCTAAAAATGATCCTTACAAACAAGGGTCACGTTCCCAAAAGAAGTGGAATCGGATTTGTGAGAAATCCTCACCAAAATCCAACCACCTTCATAAAAGGCCCCATCCTATATGTTCAACACCAAAGCAAATGCAACTTTTGTTGTAAACATTGACACAAAACGCATTATTGTCCATTCAAGAAAATTAGTCCGAACAAATTAATTTGGATTCCTAAAGGAACCATGATAAACTCTATGCAACATGATAAACAATGTAGATCCGTTTTTGAGGCACCTAAAAGTAAATGGGTACCTAAAAATTATCCTGTCTTGTAGAGACGTAAACCATCCCAAGCTGGGAGCATGAAATAATATCCAGCTCTTTGGATACTCGATATTCATAACTCGATCCTTCGATTATCTTCCTGCTTCGATTATCTCTCCTTGAACGAAGCTATCTGCGTCACTCAAAACGCATATCAAATCATCAACACTATCGATTGGTTTCATCACTCAAATCTTGAACTTTTCATTATTTAACTACGTCACATTTTCGGTAATAAAATTTATAATTTGTGAGAAATCCTCACCAAAATCCAACCACCTTCATAAAAGGCCCCATCCTATATGTTCAACACCAAAGCAAATGCAACTTTTGTTGTAAACATTGACACAAAACGCATTATTGTCCATTCAAGAAAATTAGTCCGAACAAATTAATTTGGATTCCTAAAGGAACCATGATAAACTCTATGCAACATGATAAACAATGTAGATCCGTTTTTGAGGCACCTAAAAGTAAATGGGTACCTAAAAATTATCCTGTCTTGTAGAGACGTAAACCATCCCAAGCTGGGAGCATGAAATAATATCCAGCTCTTTGGATACTCGATATTCATAACTCGATCCTTCGATTATCTTCCTGCTTCGATTATCTCTCCTTGAACGAAGCTATCTGCGTCACTCAGAACGCATATCAAATCATCAACACTATCGATTGGTTTCATCACTCAAATCTTGAACTTTTCATTATTTAACTACGTCACATTTTCGGTAATAAAATTTATAATTTGTGAGAAATCCTCACCAAAATCCAACCACCTTCATAAAAGGCCCCATCCTATATGTTCAACACCAAAGCAAATGCAACTTTTGTTGTAAACATTGACACAAAACGCATTATTGTCCATTCAAGAAAATTAGTCCGAACAAATTAATTTGGATTCCTAAAGGAACCATGATAAACTCTATGCAACATGATAAACAATGTAGATCCGTTTTTGAGGCACCTAAAAGTAAATGGGTACCTAAAAATTATCCTGTCTTGTAGAGACGTAAACCATCCCAAGCTGGGAGCATGAAATAATATCCAGCTCTTTGGATACTCGATATTCATAACTCGATCCTTCGATTATCTTCCTGCTTCGATTATCTCTCCTTGAACGAAGCTATCTGCGTCACTCAAAACGCATATCAAATCATCAAAACTATCGATTGGTTTCATCACTCAAATCTTGAACTTTTCATTATTTAACTACGTCACATTTTCGGTAATAAAATTTATAATTTGTGAGAAATCCTCACCAAAATCCAACCACCTTCATAAAAGGCCCCATCCTATATGTTCAACACCAAAGCAAATGCAACTTTTGTTGTAAACATTGACACAAAACGCATTATTGTCCATTCAAGAAAATTAGTCCGAACAAATTAATTTGGATTCCTAAAGGAACCATGATAAACTCTATGCAACATGATAAACAATGTAGATCCGTTTTTGAGGCACCTAAAAGTAAATGGGTACCTAAAAATTATCCTGTCTTGTAGAGACGTAAACCATCCCAAGCTGGGAGCATGAAATAATATCCAGCTCTTTGGATACTCGATATTCATAACTCGATCCTTCGATTATCTTCCTGCTTCGATTATCTCTCCTTTAACGAAGCTATCTGCGTCACTCAAAACGCATATCAAATCATCAAAACTATCGATTGGTTTCATCACTCAAATCTTGAACTTTTCATTATTTAACTACGTCACATTTTCGGTAATAAAATTTATAATTTGTGAGAAATCCTCACCAAAATCCAACCACCTTCATAAAAGGCCCCATCCTATATGTTCAACACCAAAGCAAATGCAACTTTTGTTGTAAACATTGACACAAAACGCATTATTGTCCATTCAAGAAAATTAGTCCGAACAAATTAATTTGGATTCCTAAAGGAACCATGATAAACTCTATGCAACATGATAAACAATGTAGATCCGTTTTTGAGGCACCTAAAAGTAAATGGGTACCTAAAAATTATCCTGTCTTGTAGAGACGTAAACCATCCCAAGCTGGGAGCATGAAATAATATCCAGCTCTTTGGATACTCGATATTCATAACTCGATCCTTCGATTATCTTCCTGCTTCGATTATCTCTCCTTGAACGAAGCTATCTGCGTCACTCAAAACGCATATCAAATCATCAACACTATCGATTGGTTTCATCACTCAAATCTTGAACTTTTCATTATTTAACTACGTCACATTTTCGGTAATAAAATTTATAATTTGTGAGAAATCCTCACCAAAATCCAACCACCTTCATAAAAGGCCCCATCCTATATGTTCAACACCAAAGCAAATGCAACTTTTGTTGTAAACATTGACACAAAACGCATTATTGTCCATTCAAGAAAATTAGTCCGAACAAATTAATTTGGATTCCTAAAGGAACCATGATAAACTCTATGCAACATGATAAACAATGTAGATCCGTTTTTGAGGCACCTAAAAGTAAATGGGTACCTAAAAATTATCCTGTCTTGTAGAGACGTAAACCATCCCAAGCTGGGAGCATGAAATAATATCCAGCTCTTTGGATACTCGATATTCATAACTCGATCCTTCGATTATCTTCCTGCTTCGATTATCTCTCCTTGAACGAAGCTATCTGCGTCACTCAGAACGCATATCAAATCATCAACACTATCGATTGGTTTCATCACTCAAATCTTGAACTTTTCATTATTTAACTACGTCACATTTTCGGTAATAAAATTTATAATTTGTGAGAAATCCTCACCAAAATCCAACCACCTTCATAAAAGGCCCCATCCTATATGTTCAACACCAAAGCAAATGCAACTTTTGTTGTAAACATTGACACAAAACGCATTATTGTCCATTCAAGAAAATTAGTCCGAACAAATTAATTTGGATTCCTAAAGGAACCATGATAAACTCTATGCAACATGATAAACAATGTAGATCCGTTTTTGAGGCACCTAAAAGTAAATGGGTACCTAAAAATTATCCTGTCTTGTAGAGACGTAAACCATCCCAAGCTGGGAGCATGAAATAATATCCAGCTCTTTGGATACTCGATATTCATAACTCGATCCTTCGATTATCTTCCTGCTTCGATTATCTCTCCTTGAACGAAGCTATCTGCGTCACTCAAAACGCATATCAAATCATCAAAACTATCGATTGGTTTCATCACTCAAATCTTGAACTTTTCATTATTTAACTACGTCACATTTTCGGTAATAAAATTTATAATTTATGAGAAATCCTCACCAAAATCCAACCACCTTCATAAAAGGCCCCATCCTATATGTTCAACACCAAAGCAAATGCAACTTTTGTTGTAAACATTGACACAAAACGCATTATTGTCCATTCAAGAAAATTAGTCCGAACAAATTAATTTGGATTCCTAAAGGAACCATGATAAACTCTATGCAACATGATAAACAATGTAGATCCGTTTTTGAGGCACCTAAAAGTAAATGGGTACCTAAAAATTATCCTGTCTTGTAGAGACGTAAACCATCCCAAGCTGGGAGCATGAAATAATATCCAGCTCTTTGGATACTCGATATTCATAACTCGATCCTTCGATTATCTTCCTGCTTCGATTATCTCTCCTTGAACGAAGCTATCTGCGTCACTCAAAACGCATATCAAATCATCAAAACTATCGATTGGTTTCATCACTCAAATCTTGAACTTTTCATTATTTAACTACGTCACATTTTCGGTAATAAAATTTATAATTTGTGAGAAATCCTCACCAAAATCCAACCACCTTCATAAAAGGCCCCATCCTATATGTTCAACACCAAAGCAAATGCAACTTTTGTTGTAAACATTGACACAAAACGCATTATTGTCCATTCAAGAAAATTAGTCCGAACAAATTAATTTGGATTCCTAAAGGAACCATGATAAACTCTATGCAACATGATAAACAATGTAGATCCGTTTTTGAGGCACCTAAAAGTAAATGGGTACCTAAAAATTATCCTGTCTTGTAGAGACGTAAACCATCCCAAGCTGGGAGCATGAAATAATATCCAGCTCTTTGGATACTCGATATTCATAACTCGATCCTTCGATTATCTTCCTGCTTCGATTATCTCTCCTTGAACGAAGCTATCTGCGTCACTCAAAACGCATATCAAATCATCAACACTATCGATTGGTTTCATCACTCAAATCTTGAACTTTTCATTATTTAACTACGTCACATTTTCAGTAATAAAATTTATAATTTGTGAGAAATCCTCACCAAAATCCAACCACCTTCATAAAAGGCCCCATCCTATATGTTCAACACCAAAGCAAATGCAACTTTTGTTGTAAACATTGACACAAAACGCATTATTGTCCATTCAAGAAAATTAGTCCGAACAAAATAATTTGGATTCCTAAAGGAACCATGATAAACTCTATGCAACATGATAAACAATGTAGATCCGTTTTTGAGGCACCTAAAAGTAAATGGGTACGTAAAAATTATCCTGTCTTGTAGAGACGTAAACCATCCCAAGCTGGGAGCATGAAATAATATCCAGCTCTTTGGATACTCGATATTCATAACTCGATCCTTCGATTATCTTCCTGCTTCGATTATCTCTCCTTGATCGAAGCTACCTACGTCACTCAAAACGCATATCAAATCATCAACACTATCGATTGATTTTATTACTCAAATCTTGAACATTTCATTGTTTAACTACGTCACGTTTTCGGTAATAAAATTTACGATTTGTAAGCATGAAACCTCGTGATCAAATTGATGCAATCCACACTAATTCCGATTGCTTCGCTCCACATATATGAGTTTGGAATATTTATGACTCTATTTATTATTAAAATTTTCTTTCAGGCTAAGGAAATGCTAAAACACATTTATAAAAAAAAGAAAAAACAAAGGAATATTGTCACTCTTTGACAAGGCAGATGGAAAAATTAAAGAGCTTCATAAGATTTTGGATTTAAACATTCGATTGGATAGTGTCATTTTGTTTGCTTACACGCGGCTGAAGTGAATGATTAAAAATGTTGACTACAAAGAGGAAGTTAATCCTGTGGACCATGATAAACTCTATGCAACATGATAAACAATGTAGATCCGTTTTTGAGGCACCTAAAAGTAAATGGGTACCTAAAAATTATCCTGTCTTGTAGAGACGTAAACCATCCCAAGCTGGGAGCATGAAATAATATCCAGCTCTTTGGATACTCGATATTCATAACTCGATCCTTCGATTATCTTCCTGCTTCGATTATCTCTCCTTGAACGAAGCTATCTGCGTCACTCAAAACGCATATCAAATCATCAACACTATCGATTGGTTTCATCACTCAAATCTTGAACTTTTCATTATTTAACTACGTCACATTTTCAGTAATAAAATTTATAATTTGTGAGAAATCCTCACCAAAATCCAACCACCTTCATAAAAGGCCCCATCCTATATGTTCAACACCAAAGCAAATGCAACTTTTGTTGTAAACATTGACACAAAACGCATTATTGTCCATTCAAGAAAATTAGTCTGAACAAAATAATTTGGATTCCTAAAGGAACCATGATAAACTCTATGCAACATGATAAACAATGTAGATCCGTTTTTGAGGCACCTAAAAGTAAATGGGTACGTAAAAATTATCCTGTCTTGTAGAGACGTAAACCATCCCAAGCTGGGAGCATGAAATAATATCCAGCACTTTGGATACTCGATATTCATAACTCGATCCTTCGATTATCTTCCTGCTTCGATTATCTCTCCTTGATCGAAGCTACCTACGTCACTCAAAACGCATATCAAATCATCAACACTACCGATTGATTTTATTACTCAAATCTTGAACATTTCATTGTTTAACTACGTCACGTTTTCGGTAATAAAATTTACGATTTGTAAGCATGAAACCTCGTGATCAAATCGATGCAATCCACACTAATTCCGATTGCTTCGCTCCACATATATGAGTTTGGAATATTTATGACTCTATTTATTATTAAAATTTTCTTTCAGGCTAAGGAAATGCTAAAACACATTTATAAAAAAAAGAAAAAACAAAGGAATATTGTCACTCTTTGACAAGGCAGATGGAAAAATTAAAGAGCTTCATAAGATTTTGGATTTAAACATTCGATTGGATAGTGTCATTTTGTTTGCTTACACGCGGCTGAAGTGAATGATTAAAAATGTTGACTACAAAGAGGAAGTTAATCCTGTGGACCATGATAAACTCTATGCAACATGATAAACAATGTAGATCCGTTTTTGAGGCACCTAAAAGTAAATGGGTACCTAAAAATTATCCTGTCTTGTAGAGACGTAAACCATCCCAAGCTGGGAGCATGAAATAATATCCAGCTCTTTGGATACTCGATATTCATAACTCGATCCTTCGATTATCTTCCTGCTTCGATTATCTCTCCTTGAACGAAGCTATCTGCGTCACTCAAAACGCATATCAAATCATCAACACTATCGATTGGTTTCATCACTCAAATCTTGAACTTTTCATTATTTAACTACGTCACATTTTCAGTAATAAAATTTATAATTTGTGAGAAATCCTCACCAAAATCCAACCACCTTCATAAAAGGCCCCATCCTATATGTTCAACACCAAAGCAAATGCAACTTTTGTTGTAAACATTGACACAAAACGCATTATTGTCCATTCAAGAAAATTAGTCCGAACAAAATAATTTGGATTCCTAAAGGAACCATGATAAACTCTATGCAACATGATAAACAATGTAGATCCGTTTTTGAGGCACCTAAAAGTAAATGGGTACGTAAAAATTATCCTGTCTTGTAGAGACGTAAACCATCCCAAGCTGGGAGCATGAAATAATATCCAGCACTTTGGATACTCGATATTCATAACTCGATCCTTCGATTATCTTCCTGCTTCGATTATCTCTCCTTGATCGAAGCTACCTACGTCACTCAAAACGCATATCAAATCATCAACACTATCGATTGATTTTATTACTCAAATCTTGAACATTTCATTGTTTAACTACGTCACGTTTTCGGTAATAAAATTTACGATTTGTAAGCATGAAACCTCGTGATCAAATCGATGCAATCCACACTAATTCCGATTGCTTCGCTCCACATATATGAGTTTGGAATATTTATGACTCTATTTATTATTAAAATTTTCTTTCAGGCTAAGGAAATGCTAAAACACATTTATAAAAAAAAGAAAAAACAAAGGAATATTGTCACTCTTTGACAAGGCAGATGGAAAAATTAAAGAGCTTCATAAGATTTTGGATTTAAACATTCGATTGGATAGTGTCATTTTGTTTGCTTACACGCGGCTGAAGTGAATGATTAAAAATGTTGACTACAAAGAGGAAGTTAATCCTGTGGCTGCTGGGATTCGAGCCCAGGTCTCCACGGCCACAACGTGGAATTCTAACCACTAAACTACAGCCACGATTTGTTTTATTTGGTATCTTCGCATTAAAATTTTCTATTTCTAATAACTACCAATGTATCGCGGATAACCAAAAATTAAGAATATATAAAACTTACATACTTTACGTAAACAACATATTGCGTCCAACCATTGACTAAATGGGATCAGTCGACATAACAAGAATGGCACCATCAAAGCACACGATAATGCATGTCCTACAGAGATACCCTAATGCGATCGCATGGCTTTGCGTCTCCTGCTCATGAATACGTTGGACTGCGGCGCACCCAAAGAAGCTACCTTGTCCAACGTCTCTCTTATGGACCTGTTGAGGGAGCTCAGCCACATGCTTCTATCACCATCCTTCAAAAACAAGACGAAGACGTTCCGCGATCGTCCCCCCAAAGTCACCATGTCCGCTCTGACAGCTCGAAGCCCCAACCGGCGGAACCCATTGCTCAGTTATTCCAACAAGACATTTATCAAGCATTCAAGTATTTTTTATGCAATATATTTTATATATTTTCATCAATTTATCATATTTTGATATTATTTTTCTTCCTTTGTCATCAAAACTTTACATGAAGAAAAGGAATGGAAGATAAGGAGGGAATCCATTAAGAACCAAATTTGTGAAATGATTTGAACCAAGTTAAAATGAGTTTCATTAAATCATACTTCAATTAAGAAAAAAAAAAGATTCATGAAAATGATCAAAATATTCATGTGAAACCAAATCCTCGTTCTTACAAGTGATCCTCTCATACTTAAAAATTCATAAAAATTCTTTCATGAGAAGAGTAAGAAAGAATTCATAAAAAAAAACTATCATATAAAGGATAAAAGAAATTCCATGAATAAACCTTCGTAAATCAAATTCGTTTCTCATTAAAAATTCATAAGAGTCAAATCCGTGAGAGACCATTCATTCGGAATGGACTAAACTTCACACTAATTTAAAAAATTTTGTTAATGAATGAGTGAAGGGACTAAGTGTATAAACACAATCACTAAGTTTGTATGAAGTAAATTTGATGCCAAGTAGATTGATATTTCGGATTTCATGAAAGTCTTATTTAAAGAATCGAGAAAGTTCGAAAAAGATATACATCAAATTCATACATTCGGACAAATTAACATCCCTAACTCTCTTCTAATAAAATCAAATTATTCTTCACTTAAAGGTTTTGTAAAGATATCGACTAATTGATATTTTGTATCAATAAACTCTAAGATTACATCATGATTATCGACATGATCTCGTATAAAGTGATGCCTAATGTCAATATGTTTAGTTCGAGAGTGTTGAATAGAATTTTTCGATAAACATATTGCACTTGTGTTATCATATTTTATGGGAATGTTTTTAAGGTGAATCTTATAATCTTCTAATATATTATCCATCCATTCAACTTATGCATAACATACACTAGCCGCAATGTATTCGGCTTCGGTTGTAGATAGTGCAACCGAGTTTTATTTCTTGGAAGACCAAGAGACAAGTGCATTGCCTAAGAATTGACATGTTCCAGATGTGCTTTTTCTATCTAATCTACATCCAGCAAAATCCGCACAATCATAAGTAATCAATTCGAAGTTTTTGGATTTTGAATACCATAATCCTAGATTAGTGGTTCCTTTAAGATATCTAAGAATTCTTTTAACTACTTTAAAATGAGATATTTTAGGATTAGATTGAAACCTAGCATACAGTCTTACACTAAACATGATGTCCGGTCTAGTTGCGGGGAGGTCTACCTATCATACCCCTATAAGCATTTTGATCAAATCTTTCTCCACTTTCATCAATGTCTAACTTAGTGGAGGTACTCTTAGGAGTGTTGATAGCCTTTGAACTATCCATATTAAACCTTTTTAGCAAGTCTAAAGCATATTTTGTTTGACGAAAAAAAATACCATCACTGAGTTATTTGATTTGTAAGCCTAAAAAGAAAGTTAATTCATCAATTAAACTCATTTTAAATTCTTGGTTCATACTTTTGGCAAATGATTCGTATAAAGATTTATTAGTGGAACCAAAAATAATATCATTAATATAAATTTAAATAATAAAAAAATTATTTTTAAAATTTTTAATAAATAATGTAGTATCAACCTTGCCTTTAGAGAAATTATTTTGGATAAAAAATGAGCTAAGTTTCTCGTACCAAGCCCTTGGGACTTGTTTCAATCCATAGAGAACTTTAGTCAATTTAAACACATGATTAAGAATATTATCATTCTCAAATCCGGGAGTTTGTTCGACATAAACTTCTTCGAAAATAAAGCCATTAAGAAAAGTATTTTTAATATCCATTTGAAATAACTTAAAGTTATTACTACTAGCATAGGCAAGGAGCATCTTTATGGCTTCTAATCATGCCACAAGAGCGAAGGTTTCTTCATAGTCGATACCTTATTTTTGGTTGAAACCCTTAACCACTAATCCAGCCTTGTTTCTAACCACGATACCAAATTCATCTTACTTGTTTCTAAAGACTCATTTAGTACCAATAACTAAATGATTATTTGGCCTCGGAACAAGCTTTCATACCTCATTTCTCTCAAATTGATTCAACTCTTCTTGCATTACGATAACCCATGAATCAGCTTTCAATGCCTCGTCAATGCACTTAGGTTTAATTTGAAAAAAAAAAAGAGGCATTGGTATAAAAATTTCTAAGAGAAGAACGAGTGTGAACCCCTTTTGATGTGTCTCCTATGATCAACTCCTTAGGATGAGCATCTACATACTTCCATTCCTTGGGTAAGGATGTTTCGGAAAAATATGCATCCAAGTTACTATTTGGAGGAGAGGGTTCATTTAAATTCAAAGCATCAAAATCAAGATCATCATCAAGTTCGGAAACTTTATCAAAGACAACATGAATAGATTCTTCTATAACCAAAGTTCTTTTGCTAAAAATACGAAATACTTTAGAAATAGAAGAATAGCCAAAAAAAATTCCTTCATTAGATTTTGCATCAAACTTTCCTAAGGCATCTTTTTCATTCAAGATAAAACATTTACAACCAAAAACTTTAAAATATAAAACGTTGGATTTTTTATTGTTCTACAACTCATAAGGAGTTTTGGAAAGTAATGGTCTTACTATAACCTTATTCATGACATAACATGCTATATTTATGGCTTTAGCCCAAAAATATTTGGGTAGGCTATGTTCGTTTAGCATGGTTCTTGCCTTTTCTTGTAAGTTTCTATTTTTTCTTTCTACTACTCTATTTTATTACGGATTTCTTGGAATAGAAAAATTATTATTATATTCATTAGATTCACAAAAAATTTAGAAATCATGGTTTTGAAATTCTCCACCGTGATCACTCCGAATTGATGAAATCATAAAGCCTTTTTCATTTTGAACAAGTTTACAAAACTTTGAAAAACACCTAAAGCAATCATTTTTGTGTGCCAAGAAGTATGTCTAAGTGTATCTACTATAATCGTCCACAATTACAAAGGTGTATTTGCTACCTCCTAGGCTTGATGTATCAATTGGTCCAAACAAATCCATATGGATCAATTGCAATGGTCTAGAGGTCTTATTTGATTTTTTGGTTTGAAACTACCTTTTATTTATTTTCCTAGTTGACATGCATCATACACATTATCCATGACAAACTTAATGTTATGAATATCTCTAACAAGTTCTTTAAATAAGATTTGAGAGATTAATTTCATGCTAGCATGACCTAATCTCCTATGCCAAAGCCAAACATCATCATTCAAAATCAAAAAATATATTTTATTACAAAGATCATCAATGTCAATAGTGTACACATTATTTTGTTTTAGCGCAATCATAGAGGAGTTTTTGTGTGGTTGTTCAATAATGCAAACATTGGATTCAAATTTAATGACATATCCTTTATCACATAATTGACTAATGCTCAAGAGATTGTGCTTTAAACCATCAACCAACAATGCATCTTTGATCAACAAGTTAGATTTGTTACCTATGGTTCCTTTGCCAATGATTTTACCCTTGTTGTTGTCTCCGAAGGTGACATACCCTAGTGAGCTTAGAGAATTTAGATGGATTTCCGGTTATGTGCCTTAAGCATCCACTATCAAGATACTATCTCTTGCTCCTAGCTTGTGATGGTAAACATTTCTACAAAAAAAGGATGATTTTTAGGTACCCATTTGACCTTGGGTGCCTCAAAAATCGATCTACACACCTTATCATGTTGCATTGAGTCATTTGATATTCCTTTAGGAACCCAAATCAATCTATGTGAACTATATCTCTTAAATGAATAATTTGTATGCAACATGTCTGGGTTTACAAAAAAAGTTACATTTGGTGTGAGGTGATATATGTAGGGTAGGGTCTTTAACAAAGGTGGTTGGATTTTGGTGAGAGCTACTCACAAATCCGATTCTATCTCTTCTATTAACATGATCCTTATTGGCAAGGATTATATTCAAGGACTTGCTACCAACCTCAAACTTTTCTAAAGTTATTTTGAGTAACAAGTTTTCCTTTTTAAGTTTTTTTAATTCATCACATTTTGTGCAATGAGCTAAACTATCATTATGCTAAACGAATATAGCCAACCCAAATATTTTTGGGCTAAAGCCATAAATATGGCATGTTATGTCATGAATAAGGTTCTAGTAAGATCATTACTTTCCAAAACTCCTTATGAGTTGTAGAATAATAAAAAAATCTAATGTTTCATATTTTAAAGTTTTTGATTGTAAATGTTTTATCTTGAATGAAAAAGATGCCTTAGAAAAGTTTGATGTAAAATCTGATGAAGGAATTTTTTTTTTTGCTATTCTTCTATTTCTAAAGCATTTCGTATTTTTAGCAAAAAAACTTTGGTTATAGAAGAATTTATTCATATTGTCTTTGATAAAGTTTCCGAACTTAAGAAAAAAAAGTTTGATGATGATCTTGATTTTGATGCTTTGAATTTAAATGAACTCTCTCCTCCAAATAGTAACATGGATGTATCTTCTTCCGAAACATCCTTACCCAAGGAATGGAAGTATGTAGATGCTCATCCTAAGGAGTTGATCATAGGAGACACATCAAAAGGGGTTCATACTCGTTCTTCTCTTAAAAATTTTTGTACCAATGCTGCTTTTCTTTTTCAAATTAATCCTAAGTGCATTGATGAGGTCTTGAAAGATGATTCATGGGTTATAGTAATGTAAGAAGAGTTGAATCAATTTGAGAGAAATGAGGCATAGAAGCTTGTTCCGAGGCCAAATAACCATGGGTTGAAAGATGAGGTCCTGAAAGATGATTCATGGGTTATAGTAATGCAAGAAGAGTTGAATCAATTTGAGAGAAATGAGGCGTAGAAGCTTGTTCCGAGGCCAAATAACCATTTAGTTACTAGTACTAAATGAGTCTTTAGAAACAAGTAAGATGAATTTGGTATCGTGGTTAGAAATAAGGCTAGATTAGCGGCCAAGGGTTTCAACCAAGAAGAAGGTATCGACTATGAAGAAACCTTCGCTCTTGTGGCACGATTAGAAGCCATAAGGATGCTCCTTGCCTATGCTAGTAGTAATAACTTTAAGTTATTTCAAATGGATGTAAAAAGTACTTTTCTTAATGACTTTATTTCTGAAGAAGTTTATGTTGAACAACCTCCCGGATTTGAGAATGATAATCTCTCTAATCATGTGTTTAAATTGACTAAAGCTCTCTATGGATTGAAACAAGTCCCAAGGGCTTGGTACGAGAAACTTAGCTCATTTCTTATCCAAAATAATTTCTCTAAAGGCAAGGTTGATACTACATTATTTATTAAAAATTTTGAAAATAATTTTTTATTATTCAAATTTATGTTAATGGTATTATTTTTTGTTCCACTAATGAATCTTTATACGAATCATTTGCCAAAATTATGAACCAAGAATTTGAAATGAGTTTAATGGATGAATTAACTTTCTTTTTAGGCTTCCAAATTAAATAACTTAGTGATGGTATTTTTCTTTGTCAAACAAAATATGCTTTAGACTTGCTAAAAAGATTTAATATGGATAGTTCAAAAACTATCAACACTCCTAAGAGTACCTCCACTAAGTTAGACATTGACGAAAGTGGAGAAAGCTTTGATCAAAATGCTTATAGGGGTATGATAGATAGTTTACTATACCTCTCCGCAACTAGACCGGACATCATGTTTAGTGAAGAATGTATGCTAGGTTTCAATCTAATCCTAAGATATCTCATTTTAAAGTAGTTAAAAGAATTTAGTAGATATCTTAAAGGAACCACTAATCTAAGATTATGGTATTCAAAATCCAAAAACTTTGAATTGATTGCTTATGATTGTGCAGATTTTTCTGAATGTAGATTAGATAGAAAAAGCATATCTAGAACATGTCAATTCTTAGGTCATGCACTTGTCTCTTGGTCTTCCAAGAAACAAAACTCGGTTGCACTATCTACAACCGAAGCCGAATACATTGTGGCTAGTGCATGTTATGCACAAGTTGAATGGATGGAAAATATATTAGAAGATTATAAGATTCACCTTAAGAACATTCCCATAAAATATGATAACACAAGTGCAATATGTTTAACGAAAAATCCTATTCAATACTCTCGAACTAAACATATTGACATTAGGCATCACTTTATACGAGATCATGTCGATAATTATGATATAATCTTAGAGTTTATTGATACATAATATCAATTAGTCGATATCTTTACAAAATATTTAAGTGATGAATAATTTGATTTTATTAGAAGAGAGTTAGGGATGATAATTTATCCGAATGTATGAATTTGATGTATATCTTTTTCGAACTTTCTCGATTCTTTAAATTAGACTTTCATGAAATCCAAAATATCAATCTACTTGGTATCAAATTTACTTCATACAAACTTAATGATTGTGTTTATACACTTAGTCCCTTCACTTTGACAAATTTTTTTAAATTAGTGTGAAGTTTAGTCCATTCCTGCATGGTCTCTCACGGATTTGACTCTTATGAATTTTTAATGAGAAACGAGATTTACGAAGGTTTATTCATGGAATTTATTTTATCCTTTATATGATGGTTTTTTTTTATGAATTCTTTCTTACTCTTCTCGTGAAAGAATTTTTATGAATTTTTAAGTACGAGAGGATCACTTGTAAGAACGAGGATTTGGTTTCACATAAATATTTTGATCCTTTTCATGAATCTTTTCTTTCTTTTTTTTTAATTGAAGTATGATTTAATGAAACTCATTTTGACTTGATTCAAATCATTTCATAAATTTGGTTCTTAATGGATTCCCTCATTATCTTCCATTCCTCTTCTTCATGCAAAGTTTTGATGACAAAGGAAGAAAAATAATATCAAAATATGATAAATTGATGAAAATATATAAAATATATTGCATCAAAAATACTTGAATGCTTGATAAATGTCTTATTGGAATAACTGAGCGATGGGTTCCGCCGATTGGGGCTTCGAGCTGTCATAGTGGACATGATGACTTTGGGGGGACGATCGCGGAACGTCTTCATCTTGTTCTTGAAGGATGGTGATAGAAGCGTGTGCCTGAGCTCCCTCAACAGGTCCTTAAGAGAGACGTTGGATAGGGTAGCTTCTTCGGGTGTGCCGCAGTCCAACGTATTCGTGAGCAGGAGACGCAAAGCCATGCGATCGCATTAGGGTATCTATGTAGGACATGCATTATCGTGTGCTTTGATGGCGCCATTCTTGTTATGTTGACTGATCCCATTTAGTCAATGGTTGGACGCAATATGTTGCTTACGTAAAGTACGTAAGTTTTATATATTCTTAATTTTTGGTTATATGTGACACATTGGTAGTTATTAGAAATAGAAAATTTTAATGAAAGATACCAAATAAGACAAACCGTGGCTGTAGTTTAGTGGTTAGAATCTCACGTTGTGGCCGTGGAGACCTGGGCTCGAATCCCAGCATCCACAGGATTCACTTCCTGTTTATTACCTCTTTGCAATCAACATTTTTAATCATTCACTTAGGCCGGATTCAATTCAAAATCAGGATACTGAAAGCGCAACCGACGGTGGCACCACATGGGAGACAGTGTCCCAAGATTTTTGGGCGGTGGTGCTGCCGATGGTACCGCCCTTGTTAAGTAGTGGTACTGCCTAGTGAAAACCAATGGCGGTAGTACCGTCCAGTAACGACGGTGATACCATCAGTACTCAGGAAAAAGAAAGAAACGCTGCTGTAATCTTGTGTGAACTCCTCTCTTCTTCTAAGTGTTAGAATAGTTTCAAAGAGGAGTAAGTGGGGGTATAATGGTTATCTCCTAAACTTCGTAAAAAGAGAAAGAGTTGTAAAAGGTGGTTGGTCTTTGCCTATTGAAGGAAGACCAATAGTGGATGTCGGTGGCCTCGACGGAAGAGGAATCGGTGGAGTGGACGTAGGTCACGATGACCGAACCACTATAAAATTGGTGTGTTCTTCTCTGGTTTACATTTCTATTTTTTAGCAATTTACTTTACTGCAAACTACTTTACGTACTGCTTTCAATATATTTCCGTACACATTCAGTTTCAAGCTATCTTTCCGAGATCGATTTTAATTGTATGAAAGTTTTTTAGAACCGACGTTGTTTTTATCGCTGCACTAATTCACCCCCACCCTCTCTCTTAATGTCGACTTGTTCCTAACACCATATTCGTATGTGACCTACCGCAACCTTTGTAACCTGAGCTAAAACCCACGTGACTCCTTGTATTCTTCTATGAGTTTCTTGTTTCTTTCGGGAACCATTTGGCTCTCCTCGACGAGGGCCTTGACCATATCTGCTCAAGAAATTAAACAGTTGTCAGTAGCGCAAAATAATGGTGAAGCAGCTAGTGAAAAGGGGATTAACCCGAGCCATACCCCGGGGAGTTGGACTAAGACCTGCCTCGACCAACCACTCCTCGGTCATGCCCATAACAACCTGGGAGGTTGAAAGAATCTCCTTCAAGCACCCAAGCTGCTCGTACTCATCATTAGACAACCCAGGGTAGCTATTTTTTATCACTCGAGCCAACCATCGAAGGCTAAAACCCCACCCCCGACTATAGCTAACAAAAAAGTAACGCCTTTTCCACCCTTTGTTATTGGAAGGTGCCCCACTCACCCTAAAACCATCTTGAGATAGAAAATTGATGCCCGTCCCCTTGGAAAGACGTAAGAAGGATAAAAAAAAAGGGGATCAGGTTGGAGTGATGCCTGCTCCTTGGCATTCTTCCAAGAAGGCCACCATATATCTTCATTAGTTTGGGGCCATCTGAGATGGCGAGATCCACCACAAAGAGAAACAAACCACAATCACCGGGTGTAGAGGATGTTAAATCTCGTATTTTGATGATGAAACCACTTGATATGTATTTATGATTTAATATGTGTTTTGAGTGACGTAGGATGCTTCGATCAGGATGAGATAGTTAAATCAGGAAAATCATGTTATGGAGGAGGAACATGTCAAAAGATTGGATGTCGGGCTGGTGGATCGGTCGATGTATCGATAGAAGGCTTCGGGCAATGGATTCGGGCATCGGGCCAAGAAGAGCGGGTATTGCGCCAAGGATATCGGAGTTGCGGAGTCAATTGGCTGATTGGGCAATAGGCAGCAAGAGAGGACGATGCGCCGAAGAATCGGACAAAGCGTCAAGGGACCAATGACATTCCGGACAACTTGATTGCTTAGGAGTAATTGTCTAGATCGAAGTTTTGCTTTAATTATGCAAGATTAACTATGATAGCTTGAAGACATAAAGCAAGTCTACTGGAGCCAAGTTTGATGGGTGTTCGAGAGTCTGCCAAGAGTCTGAAGATTCGTCGGAAGTGCTGCCGGAACCAACCGAGAAGGAATCGGGGACTTGCCAAAGTTTTCGAAAGTCCGCCGAAGAGATCGTTGGAGGTTTGCAGAGATCATCGAGAAGGTTTGGCTACTTGCCAAAGACTCGCTAAACTCGTCATAAGACTGGGAGCCTACTGGGAGTCCATCGGAAGAAATCCGAGGGTGTATCAGAAGTCCGTCGGAAGTTCGCCGAAAAGCTCGTCGGAAGGAAACTCGACATTGCCGGTTAAAAACTTGCTTAGGACCATGTCTTAATTTTGTAGTTTACATATAATTAGGGTTAGGATTAAGGGTTAATCCTATAACCCGGTTAGGGGCCAATTGGGCCCAAGTTCAGACTGGTTTGGGCCAAGTTTGAAGCCCAACCAGTGAGCTAAAATAGTCTAGGCGGTGGCACCACCCAGAACCCGAGGATCGGGTGGTGGTACCACTGGACTAGGCGGTAGCACCGCCCAGCACTCGAGAGGTCGGGCGGTAGCACCGCCGGGCTGGGCGGTGGCACAACCAATACAATCTCAATCTATTACTCAGACACTGACAGGCGGTGGCACCGCCAGCATCGAGAACCCAAGAGAATTCAAAATTTGGAGCCCAAATTTGAATCCTCTTGGGGCCTATAAATATCCCTCAATTCTCAGCAGAGAACACAACCTTTGAGAAGCAATAGATTGAGATAAAAGTCTTAGCAAAGTCTTTAGCAAGCCTTGTTTTCAATTGCTTGAGTGTTCACCTCCTTCCTTTTCGTTGAAAATTTGTAAGAGTGTGAACCACTTGTAAAAGGTTATAAGAGGGGTATTTGTCCTTCTTCAAAGTGATTTGCTAGTGGAAGTTGGGAGCTTCATCGAAGAAGGCTTCGCAAGTAGATGTAGGTTATTTGACCGAACCACTTTAAATTGGTGTGTTCCTTGAATGTGTTAGTAGTTACCTTTATTAAATTGTTATTTACACTACAGCAAGCTTTCGTTTTCACCTTCTCACTTTACTCAAGTTACTATCGAATCGAAATCTCCTCGCATTTACGAATTCGTTTTCAAACTTACAAGTTTTAATCCGCTATACTAATTCAAACCCCCCCCCCCCCCTCTCTTTGTGCCGCTCCGATCCTAACAGAGGAAACCTGAGCCCGGCCTTGAGGGCATCAAGAGTTAGTCCAAACCCATCCGAGAATGGGTCATGGACCTATTGTCCAGACCGAGGGGCATATACCTCATATTCGGTCAGGATACTGTAACGATCCCTAATGCGGCCGAACTGCACCACAATTATGATGGAGTCAAAGTTGCATATAGATTTCGTGACTTCGAGGGCCCGAGCGACCTTCTTGTTCATAGGAGCTACTCGAGGTTGGCGCTACAACCTCATATTCCAACCTACCAGATGACGAAGAGGAGGAATAGAAGGAAGAAGACGAAGAAGAGGAGGAAGGAGACATCTTGACCGACCTAAGATGTTTACCGACCAAGGAGGACAATGGGAGAGGTGAGCCGGAGCGCAGGAATAGACTTAGCAAGGACCGGTAGGCAAAGGGGGAGAAGGGGAAAGGGGCTTTTATAAGGCAAGATTCAGCCAATTGATGTGACCCTTCACCTCCCCTAGAATGAGAGCGATTACTCACCTCGCCATAATGCCTCATAAAAGAGCACAAGTTCCAAGGCAAGGCATTCCTGCCAGGGTAGAAATTTCCCGTCGAAACTACAAGGCGGGAAGGATCCCACCCCGGTTAATTTTGGTCGTGAGCAAAGCAAAATTGTCCGGCCACATTAGTCTTCAGTCCCCGAGCCATGGAGCTCGGCCGCATAACTCCTTCAACGCCCGAGCTATGGTGCTCAATCACACCAGTCTTCAGAACCCAAGCCATGGAGCACGGCCGCATCAGTCCTTCAGTGCCCAAGCCACGGTGCTCGGTCACATCAGTCTTTAGTACTTGAGCCATGGAGCTCGGCCGCATCAGTCCTTCGGTGCTCGAGCCATGGTGCTCGATCACATCAGTCTTCAGTACTTGAGCCATGGAGCTCGACCTCATCAGTCCTTCAATGCCCGAGCCATGGTGCTCGATCACACTAGTCTTTAGAACCCAAGCCATGGAGTTCGACCGCATTAGTCCTTCAATGCTTGAGCAATGGTGCTCGATCACACTAGTCTTTAGAACCCAAGCCATGGAGCTCGGCCGCATTAGTCCTTCAGTGCCCGAGCAATGGTTCTCAGTCACATCAGTCTTTAGAACCCAAGCCATGGAGCTCGGCCGCATCAGTCCTTCAGTGCCCCAGCCATGATGCCGGTCACATTAGTCTTCAAAACCCGAGCCATGGAGCTCGGCCGCATCAGTTCTTCAGTGCCCGAGCCATGATGCTCGGTCACATTAGTCTTCAGAACTCGAGCCATGGAGCTCGATTGCATTAGTCCTTCAGTGCTCGAGCCATGGTGCTCGATCACGTTAGTCTTCAGTACTTGACCTATGGAGCTTGATCCCCTGTCAACTTAACTCTAATGGATCCTCCCCTATTGGGTATTAGATCTTCATCCAACTACCCAAGCCTCTTAGATTAGTGAATCTCTATCCAATAATCTCTCATGAGCTCTTATTGGATCTCATCCATAGGATCCAATAATTCAAGAGTTTATTGAATATCTAATAAGATAGGGGCTCCGACGGATATCTCATATCCGAACCTCTACTTATCGCAATGTCTATCATATGTGTGTGACCCTCTAAGCCTAATATCGAGCTGACCATGAGTTATACTTGTTGGAACTCCTTCTGGCTCAGTGAATTATTATATCCATAAAAATTCACTTGACTCATCGATTGTGGACGTACTAGGCTACTACGTCGTAGTCCCCAAACGATACAAGGGAATCCAATCCATTAGATTTATCTATTCTCAATTACCAAATACTTATAGTCCCTCATCCATCTAATATCCCAAAGACCGTATACCAGGCATGGTGCTGTCAGACCCATACGGTTTCTACTCGAGTCTCGGTCTAATCGGATTCTCCCGGAGAACTCTTTCTCTCTCAATCCGAATGACCCTGGCTAGGGATTTATCTGAGCAAGAACATATGGGACATTCCTCTCATAACACTAAGAGTGGATGATCTTCTATCGACACTTAATAGCCCTTGTAAGCTTGACTGCCACTCCCGATGACCGACTGTGCTAGATTTGAGATATCCAAATCTATAAGTCCGGTATCAAAGAGTGGAGCACTCATACAAGACATCCTTGGTGTCTCAAGTTTAAGGTCCAGATACACTACTGAGGCTACGGAATCGTTGTTTGACAATAAGGCATCATCAACCATTCAACATTTCGTAAGCGGATCAATCAATGAACTCATTCCCTAGTGAGCACTTGTATTGTATCCCTAGTGTCCCCACACAAGCAGCTATGAGACCAGCTGCATCCATTATATAGATGGGTATACAACACACCAGTCTATCCAGTTATCTCGATGTCCCTCTCGAGTAACCTATGACTGGGATTATTTAGGATCTATGTTTAAAGGTGAATCGGTCTCATTATCGTGATCTCATCACGATCCGATTCCTATTGCACAGATCAAAGGACATCACAATATATATATATGCATATATGCAACAAGCAATATAAAGTGATAAATGTCAAAATATAATAAGCAAAAAAATTATGTGTTAAGTCACATGTGCCATCACTCACGTGACTGGCTTGTAGGACACCTATGACTAGCACCTGAGCCATGGTGCTCGATCATGTTAGTCTTCAATACCTAACTCATGGAGCTCAATCGTAATAGTACTTCAATGCCCGAGTCACGACGCTCGGCACCACCAATCCAAACCACTGCGCTCAGTATCAAGCAACGCCACTTGTCCAGTCAAAACTCTGACATTTGTTCCCAACAAAACCTTATCTGTGACCGATGCTCGTTCCCAGAAATCCCTGGCCAACCACCAGCCGTACCACCAATCACTATACAATGATCGACCTGACTCGCAAGACGCACCATGCCATGCTCTAGGCCTCTCAGAAAGTGACCCGATGTATGCCACATCAGTGCCAACTAGGAGCATCAAAGTCAACATGACAGACCACGTCGGCACCACGCCCCTCGGGTATGATGACGCTAATTGAGTACGACGTCGCCCCCACAAAGATCGGAACGGCATTGATAGAGTACAATGTCGCCTAGCAAAGGTCTGGGCGACGCCAACCAAGTACAACGCCGCCCCGTAAAGATCGAGATGGCACCGATCAAGTACAACATCGCCTTGTCGGATCGGGACGGCGCCGATCAAGTGCGACACCGCTGTTTGGCGCCGAGGCATAAAGGACGACCGATGTCCACATGAGAAGTGAGTTCGCCACTTAAAGGGTCAGCGGCCATAAATGTGTCAGGTATAGCTGGTCCCCATACACAGGGTATAAAAACCCACCGTCGTGTCATGGCCTTAGCTAGAATTGCCTAAGGCATGAGGCACCCTTGCGGCCAAAGACGCGAACTTAGCTTGCGTTGCCTAAGTCACGAGTCACCCTTGCGGCAAAGACGCGAACTTAGCTTGCGTTGCCTAAGTCGCGCTTCGCCCTTGCGATATTGCTCCGCAAGGATCAGCCCACTTGTAATCTCTCGCAGGTCCCGAAGGACCTGTAAAAAGAGAAAGTTGATTAGTTCGAAAGAACGAGCAATGGACAAGTCCCGAAGTCTCGCGAAAAGGGGAAACTTTACAAGCAATTCAGCGAGCACCTTGTGTGCATAAGAGAAAAGAGGGAGAGGAGGAAAACAAGGGCTTTAGAAGGTTGAACGAACAGCTGCAAGCCCACAAACAGCCGCTCACCTGGTCCCGGGCACGACAACAAGTTCCCGTCAAGGCAATGTGCGAACTTGCGAAAGAGTGTTCAACGCCCGGTATATATCCGAAGCCCCATCCAGCCCTGTGCCACCCGTGGGGTTCAAAGGGGTTGAGATGGTTGATCTTTTGGTGAGCGGAGGCAGATTCTAGAAATCAGCTCGCGACATGCAAAAATGGAGCTGTTTTGGGCTGTTTTGGGGTTGTTTTGCTCGGTTCGGTGAGCGGTCGCTTTGTAACGCTGCAGCTTATTCGAACTTACATTTTTACAAGCAAAATGAACCAAAAACAAGAGAAAACATGCTATCAAGCAGCTGTACATGTAGGTGTGAGCGACGAACGGTTCGTTAAATGGAGTTGTTGCGAGTGCGCAACGACCGTTCGTGACATTCTCCCCCACTTAAACTGTCGACGCCCTCGTCGACGCTTGTTGGTAGTTGTTGATGATTTCTTCTTCATGTCGCAGGGTGTCTTCAGGCTCCCAACTGGCTTCAGTTCGAGGAAGCTTTCGCCACTTCACCAAGTACTCTGTCTGCTTAGCTCCGTTGGGTAGCTTTATCTTGCGATCCGCCAGAATGGTTTCAACTCGCTTCTCGTAGGAGGATGTGATGGGAGGTAGCCGAGTTGGAACACTTCGAGAAGCATCTTGGGGATCTGAGTGGTAGGCTTTTAGGTTGCTAGCATGAAGAACGTTGTGAATTTTGAACCACGCCGGCAGTTGCAACTTGTAAGAGACGTTGTCTACCCTGCTGATAATTAGGAAGGACCCTTCATACTTGCGCACCAATCCTTTGTGGACTTTGTTCCTAAAGAATTGGAGTGATGCCGGTTGGAGCTTTACCAACACCAAATCGCCAACTTTGAACTCTTGCGGTCGCCTTCCCAAGTCTGCCTACTTCTTCATCCTTTTTGTCACTTTCTCCAAGTAAGCCCGCGCAATATCTGCATTTCGATGCCACTCCTTTGCGAAATGATAGGCTGATGGACTACTCCCAGTATACCCAATTGCCATGGTGTGCAGAGTCGACGGTTGTTGTCCTGTGATGATCTCGAAGGGGCTCTTGTTGGATGCAGAGCTCCGCTTCAAGTTGTAGGAGAATTGGGCAATGTCCAACAGCTTCATCCAATCTCGTTGGTTGGCACTCATGTAGTGCCAGAGATATTGCTCTAGGAGCGAGTTTATCCTTTTAGTTTGGCCATCCGTATGGGGGTGGAGGCTTGTAGAGAAGTATAACTTCGACCCCAACAATTTGAATAGCTCGGTCCAGAATCGTCCCAGGAACCGAGCATCTCGATCACTAATGATATTATGTGGGACTCCCCAATACTTCACCACATCCTTCATCATCAGCTTGGCCGCCTCCTCTATTGAACAGCGTAGGGGAGCAGCAATGAAAGTTACATACTTTGCAAACCGATCGACCACCACGAGTATTGATCCGAGTCTCCCTACAAGTGGAAAGCTTGATATGAAATCCAAGGAAATGCTCTCCCACGGCCTTTCTGGTACGGGCAACGGCTCCAAAAGTCCCACCGGCTTCCGCTGCTCCACCTTATTTTGTTGGCAAGGCATGTTCGAACATATTCCTCCACATCAGTCCCCATCTTCGGCCAGTAGAAGACCCTCTCCACAAGAGCCAACGTTCTGTGAATACTTGGGTGTCCAGCCCAAAGGGAATCGTGACACTCTTTTAAGAGTTCATGCCTCAAATTGTCCACTCGGGGAACATAAATCATATTCCCTTTTGTGTAAATGAGTCCCTCCTGGACCCAAAATTATTGTGCCTTGCCTTCTTTGATGAGCTGCATCAGGATAACTGCCTGGGGGTCACTATACAGTCCATCCCTGATTCTAGAAAGGAAGTTGGAGTGCAACTGACTTGCTTGGTTTATGTCCTCCAATTGTGCGACATTCACATGCTCCACCTTCTGACTCAATGCATCAGCCACGACATTTGCCTTCCCAGGCTTATACTCCATTGCCATATCAAATTTAGCCAGGAAGTCCTGCCAACGCGCCTGCTTTGGGGAGAGCTTCTTCTGAGTTTAGAAATAGCTCAGAGCGATGTTGTCCGTCCTCAGCATAAATCGCGATCCGAGGAGATAGTGTCACCAAACTCGTAGACAGTGGATCACTGCTGTCATCTCCTTCTCATACACTGGATACCGTCGCTCGATCTCGTTGAGTTTGCGGCTCTCGTAGGCCACCGGATGACCCTCCTGCATGAGTACTCCCCCAATAGCGAAGTCTGAAGCATCTATATGGACTTCAAAAGGCTCCTCATAGTCTGGCAATTTGAGTACTGGTTCTTCCGTAATAGCAGCCTTCAGATCTTGGAATGTTATTTCACATTTGTCAGACCACTTCCAAGGCTACTCCTTCTTCAGCAACTCCGTCAGTGGGGTTGCACGCTTCGAATATCCCGCTATGAAGCGTCGATAATAATTAATGAAACCAAGGAAGGATCTCAACTCTGGCACCTTCTTTGGAGTTCGTCATTCCGCAACCGCTTGCACCTTCGACTTGTCCATCCGAATGGAGCCATCGCCGATTCGATGTCCCAAGAATAATATCTCAGTTTGAGCAAAGTAGCATTTCTCCCTTTTCACGAACAAAGTGTTCTCCCTGAGAACCTTGAAAATCGTCCGAAGGTGCTTAACATGCTCCTCGAGCGTTTGACTGTAGATGACGATATCGTCCAAGTAGACGACCACGAACTTATCCAAATACTCCTTGAATAGCTGGTTCATGAGAGTGCAGAATGTGGCCGGAGCGTTGGTTAAGCCGAAAGGCATCACCAAGAACTCAAACGCTCCATACCTGGTCACACAGGTAGTCTTCGCTTCGTCGCCTTCAGCAATGCGCACCTGCCAATACCCTGATCGAAGGTCGAGTTTTGAGAAATACTTAGCTTTGCCCAATTGGTTGAACAAGTCCGTAATGAGCGGGATGGGATACTTGTTCTTCACTGTCACTTTGTTGAGGGCTCGATAGTCGACGCATAATTGGAGGCTCCCATCTTGTTTCTTCTGGAAGAGAACTAGAGCTCCAAAAGGTGCTTTAGAGCTGCGGATGAGACCACCGCTTAGCAGTTCACCTAACTGCTTCCTGAGTTCTGCCAACTCTGGCGGGGGCATGCGGTAGGGTGGTCTCGCTGGAGGCTTCACTCCTGGCTTTAGCTCAATGCTGTGATCCACGCCTCTGCGTGGTGGAAGAGTCTTCGACAACTCGGGTGGCATAACATCCTTGAACTCTTTCAGGATGTTCGCCACTACAACAGGTTCTTGAATGGCCTTCTCGTTGAGTGGCTCTAGCTTCATAGCAGCCACGAATGTCAATTCGCCTTTTCGCACCCCTTTCTTCAGTTGTAATGCCGATATATGTTGGGGCTCCTTGGTTCCTCTTCAAGAGACGGGAACCACGCAGGGGTCATCGCCTCCCATCATACATAGGGAGTTCAAGAATGGCATCGGCACCAACTTCGCCGTGTGCATAAACTCCATTCCAAGAATCACTTGGAAGTCATCTAGTGGCACGACCATCATGTTGGTGTTCCCGCTCCATGTCCCGATTTTGATGGGAACTCCCTTCGCCAACCCGGAGATTCGTCTGGCCTCCGAGTTCACCGACTTCATTCGGCTTGGGCTCTTCTCCAAGATCAACCTAAGTCATTGTGCTTCTCGATCGGCTATGAAGTTGTGAGTAGCGCCCGTGTCCACCATTACACGGGTCGTTTGGCCATTTAGCTTGATGTCCACATACATTAGCTCACTACTTCCTGCTTTTTGTAACTTTATCTTCATGTTCTTCCCCACTTGACCCCGCATAGCGTTCAATAAACACATTGCTCCCATTCAGGGTTCTTGCAACTCCTCTTCATCGCTGTTGGATTCAGAACTGCTCGAACTAAGAGCAACAGCTTTGCCCTTGTCCGATCAGGGGGGGTGGATGGAAGCCGTCAAAGCATTGAGTGCCTGTTTTTGTGGGCACTCCCTCACCATGTGCAGTCCTCTGCACAAGAAACATCCTCCAGGTTTTGAGGCCTTGCCTTTCGGGTTTGGCCCTTTGTAGGAACTCTTCTTCTTTTGCTCGCCCCCGAGCTCCTTCCCCCGAGAATGTTTTGGAGGGTGATTGCCTAAAGATTGTTTCCTTCTTCCTGGGTCTTCAGAGGAAACAAAGTCAGTAAGCCTTTTTGCAGCAACAATTGCCCCGACCACATCGGTAACATTCCTTCGATTTAGCTCTTGTTGAGCCCATGGCTTCAAACCATCGAGGAAGCTGAACAACTTGTCCTTCTTAGACATGTCCTGTATGTCCAGCATTAGTGTAGAAAATTATTTCACATAGTCTCGTATGGTGGTACTCTGGTGGAGTTGTCTCAACTTCCTTCTTGCGACGAACTCTGTGTTTTCCAGTAGGAACTGAGTTCTCAACTCCCGCTTTAAGTCCTCCCATGTGTCGACTCGACACCAACCTTGTTGGATCTCCTCCCAACGGGTTCACCACCAAAGTTTCGCTTCTCCGTTCAGATACATTGTTGCTATAGAAACTTTGGTATCTTCAGAATCGGGCCTCGTAGCTCGAAAGTATTGTTCCATGTCGAACAGAAAGTTCTCGAGTTCTTTGGCATCTCTGGCCCCTCCATATCCATGAGGCTCGGGTGCCCTCAAATTTTGTGGCGGTGCAACGCAGGTGTTGCTTCCTCCTGCATTTAGTGTTCTTGTGAGCATGGCCACCTTTGAAGTGAGTTCCGCCACAACATCTTGTAAGTGTTGCATAGAGTCTTTGGTGTCATCAGACAATCGGTCGACTAGGGCCTCGACCTTGTCGATCCTGGACTCCGCTTCCTTTTGCGAGCTCTCTACCCCAACAAGCCTTTGTTGGCCATGGTAGAGTTCCTTCATGCTCGCTTCAAGAACATCCAGGCAGGTTTCCGCCGTTGTGAGTCTCTCCTTGTGACTCTTTTTCCCAGTTAGCGCTCCAGATTGCGCTTCCTCTGCTCGCGGAGAGTAGCCAACTTCTCGCTCATCATGTTTGCTGTCGCGCTCCTCTTGAGCGGCTCCAACAGCATGAGAGCGAGTGTGCACTTGCAGCCCACCTGCGGCTGCTTGGGGCAAGGGTCCGACTTGCCCCGTCTTGCTTGATTCGCCACGATGCTTTGCCATGGCGAAGTTGCGAAGTTCGTTCGCTGCTCGCTCGAAGTGCTTGCCCGCTTTGATACCACAATGTCACGGCCTTAGCTGGAATTTCCTAAGGTGTGAGGCACCCTTGCGGCCAAAGACGCGAACTTAGCTTGCGTTGCCTAAGTCGCGCTTCGCCCTTGCGATATTGCTCCGTAAGGATCAGCCCACTTGTAACCTCTCGCAGGTCCCGAAGGACCTGTAAAAAGAGAAAGTTGATTAGTTCGAAAGAACGAGCAACGGACAAGTCCCGAAGTCTCGCGAAAAGGGGAAGCTTTACAAGCAATTCAGCGAGCACCTTGCGTGCACAAGAGAAAAGAGGGAGAGGGAAAAAAACAAGGGCTTTAGAAGGTTGAACGAACAGCTGCAAGCCCACAAACAGCCGCTCACCTAGTCCCGGGCATGCCAACAAGTTCCCATCAAGGCAACGTGCGAACTTGCAAAAGAGTGTTCAACGCCCGGTATATATCCGAAGCCCCATCCAGCCCTGTGCCACCCGGGGGGTTCAAAGGGGCTGAGATGGCTGACGTTTTGGTGAGCGGAGGCAGATTCCAGAAATCAGCCCGCGGCACGTGAAAACGGAGCTGGTTTGCTCGGTTCGATGAGCAGTCGCTTTGTAACGCTGCAGCTTGTTCGAACTTACATTTTTACAAGCAAAATGACCCAAAACCAAGAGAAAATATACTGTCAAGCAGCTGTACATGTAGGTGTGAGCGACAAACGGTTCGTTGAACGAAGTTGTTGCGAGTGCACGATGATCGTTCGTAATAGTCGGGCCAACGCTAAAGGAGGATTTTCTCGTTTTCACTCAATTCTAACTAAATCTTCAGAGGGGTCGAGTCGACAAATCTCCCTCCCAACCCCGACCTCTGTGTAGGAGCCAAGCGATGGAAAAGGAAGCGACTAATCAAAGGGGACCCCTCGCGTTCCAAAAGCAAGGTTCGAGCTCGACCCAACCGAACAACGACTTCCGTTGCCCGAGTATCCACGCGGGCGATCTTGCGCATCTGGGACGGGACCGAACCGTGTTGGCACCTCAGCCATGATACAAAGGTTCACTAACACTTTTAAAACTGAAACTATTTACAATCTTTAAAATTAAATTATTAATGAAATGATTTAGTATAGCCCATATTAGTTAGGTTCAAATTGGGGTAAATTTATAAATGCTTTACGAGGTTGTCATATCTATTTTTTTTCTTAAAAATATAATGATAATAAATCTAGCCAACAATTTGATGAAACAGTCCTAATTAATCTCCCAACATAAGTTCTGATATTTGGGCTCGGGAAGAGCCCATAGTATTTGTAGCCGAAACTGTTAGTCTAATGGAGAAATGAGCCCAAATTCAAGTCCATCGTAACCCACCTGAACTTTTAGCAAAACAATATTATTGTATTTTCTCAGCCATTTTATTTTAGAACAATGATAAATATAGGTTTAATAAGGCTATCGTAAGTAGTGTTTTCTTTACAAAGCGAGAAGAACATTAATACCACTTCAACTCTCATCATCTATGTTAAAGACGAACAATACAGTACTGATGATGACCACACATCAATTTCTGTGATAATATATGTACACACATACATCAAATGTTGCATATTCCAACATTTTCCAAGTGGCAAATAAGACCTCCCTATTTCAACATTTCTTCATCGCACGTATTTATAAAGTGTATGTCAGACTCAGACAACACAAAGCTCGCAACGTTGGCATCGATTCCTTAAATTCCATCAAGTAATATTCGTTACATCATGTCAGGTTAACAAGTAAAGTTTCATATATTACTTCCACACATCCATACAAAGATATCCATCGTTTGACCAAACGATCCAACTTCCTGCCTTTATCATCTTTCACTTCCTTCATCAGATTCAAGAAGTTATTCCGACGCCCAAAAAATCTATGAAGGGAACGCCATCGCGCTGCAAGGATCCGTCGTCATCCCCACCATGCTCGTTGCTAGGATTCGTCTCACTTGAATTAGGTGCCTCATCTCCGTATCCATGTCCCAGGGAAGAAAGCTTGACGGAACGAGGAGTCACCCTGTCGCAGTTAGCATCCCCCGCTAAGCTTCTGTACGTGAGATGGTAAGGGTGGAAGGACCAGCTGCGGAGCTTGGAACTACCGAAGGTGCTGAACTCCCATGGAAGCATTGAAGTGCCGCTCCCAATTCCCAAGAGCTTTCTAGTGTGCGACTGTGGGTGTTGTGTGGTAGTAGCGGTGCCCTTGTGAGGGACCGAGAATGAGGTTGTCATGTTGAACAGTCTGGATCGTTCTCTGCGCCGTCGAGCCATGACGACATGCCAATGGTTCTTCACGGCGTTGTCGGTCCTCCCGGGGAAGAGGCGTGCGATCAGCGCCCACTTGTTTCCATGAATCCTGTGAGCCGCGAGGAGCCTCTCTTCCTCTTCGTCCGTGAAGGGCCTCTTGTTGATCCTGGGGTCGAGTTGGTTGAACCACCTCAATCTACAGCTCTTTCCTGCACCGAGGGTGGAGGATGATGACCTTTGAGTTAACCCATTTCTTAGAACGCAAGGGAAAGAGAAACATGACACAGACGCCATCACAGAAGAGAGAGAGAGAGAGAGAGAGAGAGAGAGAGAGAGAGAGAGAGAGAGCAAGTGGAAGCTTGATGGGATTAAACCATAATATTACTAAGCTTATTATGATGATCGAACCCTTGCGAGAACAGTAGGGCAGTAGAACTGCTGCGTCGATCGACTCACCTGATCTACCTTGCAGCTTCTCTGCAATCGAATTCCAGTTCTGCGGTCCGAACTGCTCCACCAGCTGCCGCAGCTTCTCGTCTTCTCCTGGCCTCCAGTGCCCGCGCAGGCATGCACGCCTCCCCTCGTCTGATCCACCAGCCGACTTGGAGGACGATCCCATCACCCCAAGAAGAACTTCCCCTCCCCGACAAGAAGGTGATCGCACAGCAGGCGTTGGAAGAAAAAGGATGAGAGGCCGGAGGAAGGACAGTAACAGCCACGAAGAAATTAGGGTTTTGGATGGGAAGTCCTTTTTGTTAGTTTTACACGACAAAGAGGGAATTAGCATTCTATCTATCTATCCATCTTTCCCTCTCGACTGCACTCCTTTAACAAAGTCTCCCCCCACATCACACATGCACGCATGCCAACATCAAACTACAACAATAATACCTAATATTGTCCATCACTGAGATTTGTGCAAGCCAATACACCCTTATTTAAACTAAGCACAGCAGTTTCATCCTATCATTTCGTGATGAACGAGTCTCAAATGCCGCATACATTAACATGGAGAGAAGTTACAGATGGCTCATTAATCCGTATCAGTACTGTGGTCCTCCATGTTATATATATATATATATATATATATATATATATATATATATATATATATATATATATATATATATATATATATATATATATATATATATATATATATATATGGTTATTCTTGTTCTCTTCAACACACACTCTAATCTTGTTCTCTCCAAAATGGCAGGCAGTTCTTCTAATAACCAGACCACGGACGTCAGTATTTGTACAGTAACCATTCTAAATGCACCATCGATCAAACCGGCAAATGGCTTTCCAGATACGTATCGAGTACTGTTTTTGTACAGTATGTTCTTATAGTTTCCACAGGTCCAAAGTAGATGGAATAGCAATTGCACCGAGTTAGGTGAGGGACATGAAATTTCCAGGTAGGTGGTCTTCGAGGAAGGGCAAGACAAGTAAAAACGCTTACTTGGTCTTGATTTCTGAACTTGGTGACTCTAATGGCGTGCAAGTATGGCATCTATAGGAATGGAGATAGATAGGTAGCCTATCTCCCTTTCTCCACCTTCATGCAGATGCCAAGTCCAAGTTTACTGATGGGGAATTAATTTCTGAAGGGTATACTTTTTCTTACTGATGGGGATTTCACATCTCTTTTGGCTATATTATTCTCCCAATTCTTCTTTTTTTTAATCCCTTAGGATTTATGTTGCCACAACTTTGACTCAAATATTTGATTAAAACCTATGTCTTTGCATGTATAGTTAATTATATATCAAAGCCAAAATGAAGGACTGCTCAAATTTTGGATCATTGTATCACTAATGGAACTATATTCTTAATTAAAAATATTATTACTTATAAATTTAATTAAAATTATATGCAATATAAATATATCACTAAAGCCTTTACTAGCAAAACTAACAAACAATTATATATATATATATATATATATATATATATATATATATATATATATATATATATATATATATATATATATTACTTGTCAGTTGTTTTATCAATGTTTATCAATACAAATGATCAAATAAATGAATTGGCGATTTAGTTCCTGATTTTTTATCCAATCATCAATTAATATTAATAACTTTACTTTTAAGTATAGTTAGATATAGACATTGATATTGAGTGGGTACAACTCATATGTCATCAACTCATCATGTTTTCTTGGTCAAAGTAGCTCCACCGGTCAACATATATACTAGGATGATGGAGGGCTGACCCGGTCAACATCAATTAGTCCACCAAACTAATTAAAAAATATGGTAATTGGATTTAGAATCGATCGATTTTTGCAAACTAATTAAAAGAATGTATCGATGCAACCAAACCAAATAATCTTAAACAATCAAAAATTTATTTACATCCTCTTTGTACTAATCATCGATAAAAATGATTTTTTTTTTATCTTTTAAGTGGTCATCATAATGAAAATACTTATAAAAGAACATTAAGATGTTGATTCAAAGTCATAAACCATTATTTAGAATGTTATATAAAATATTAGTTTCTTATTAGACATATAGTATGATTCGTTGAACCATAGGCATATGTGTGCCGTGAACTAAAAGATGGCACAATCCACATCAAGTAGAATGGTCCAATCCATGCCTTCACATTTTACTTGGCATTGAGAGGGATGCTTTAACCGATGGCCATAAGAGGAAGGAACGAGGATATGCGTTATGTTTGAGCATTTAAGGAACACCTTCCATGATCATATCTCTTCGCGTTCAAGATGAAGTGCCTTTATCTAATATCAAACAAGTTAGATGAGTGGATATGGATTTAAAGGACTTGTACGTCACGCATGAGAACACATATGCATCATCATATGTCATGGAAAGGATTATAGATACTCAAAGTGTTCCATGACATACATAAATCAATTACATATAATTATCATATCCACTCATCTTAATTATCATATAATTCGATAAGTCAATTACATACATAAATCCGTAGTGTCAGATAAATTTCCTCCCCCTCATGACATCAAATGAGGTGCCATCATAACAATAATGTCATTTCATCATCACAGGCTTGGAAGTACGGTTACCACCACATGCTTCCTTTGACCACCCACCCGCCGTTAACGCCACATCATCCTATCCGACGTCACGAAATGGGTGGGAAAGATTTGAAGTAGCTCTCCCCAAGTAATTAATGAGCTCGGCTTGTTATCTGCATTCACGTACATTTCCTTTCCTTGGGAACGACTCGAAGTCGACACATGTCTCCGAACGCAACAACCTTGTATCTATTTCCATCACCACACTTAGTTTTCGACGCCGACATCGGCTTGACAGCAACCATAATGATTCCACCCTCACCAAATTCATGACATGTTTGTTCTCCTTAAAATTAAATAGAGACAATTAGTGGTGATTATATATAATTGATTTATGTGTGTGTTTTGATAGGTAGCAAAGATATCGATCCACCAATTTACCGGAGTATCAAGTTTAAATCACGTCCGTTCCTTTTCTTATCATCAAGTTTACACGGCACACGTTTCGGCCATCCGCTGCTCACACGTGTACGGGCGAGCCCTATAAATAGAGCAGATGCTTCTAGACTCCGCAAAACCGTTCGGGACAACGAGATCGGGAAGCCATCGAACCGTCCCTCCCTCCCTTCCTCGGATCGTCGCCTTCTTCCGTTGCGACCGGGCCGAGGACTACCTGCGGCTCCCATGCCGAGGGGCAGGAGGACGGATCCGTCGCGCGGCCCAACGCGTTGCTCCTCCTTTGGGGCTATTGATGGGGTTCACTTGCTCCGATCATCATCGGAGTCGATGTGGAGTGTGATCTGCTCTTGTCACGTGCTTGACGTTCTTGATCTTTTGCGCTGTTAGTTTCTCGATCCTTTTGTCTGATCTTAAATTCGGAAGACATGATTTAGATTCCGATCCTACCTCATCATCGGACTCCGCTGCCGCTCGCACGCGGGTCGTCGCTTTCTTCTGCTGCTGCCGTGGCGAGACCGATGACAAGGAGCAGGAGGACGGAGCCGTCGCGAGGCCCGAGGCGGTTCTCCTTCGTAGGGCCGATCATCATCGGACTCTCCGGTTTCTCGTCGATGTGGAGTGTGATCTGCTCTATTCTCGTGTCTGATGTTCTTGATCTAGTACCTCTGTTTGTTTCTTGATTCTTGTTTCTGGTCTTGCATGTAGAAGACATCATTTAGATCCCGATCCTACTTCCCCCCCCAAGACTTATGGAGCTGTCGCGAGACGTTCAACAAGTTCGCCTCTGTTTAGGCCCAAGCCGGCTTCGCTTCGGCAGATTATCGTCGGAGCTTCCGGTTTCCCGCTGATCCCGATCTCAAGGTGACATCTACCCTTTGTTCATGATCTGTTGCTCTCTCTCTCTCTCTCTCTCTTGAAATCTGCCCTTCGTTCATGATATGTTCTCTCTCCGTTTCGTGAATCTTTGTTTTGTCAATCTTGGATCTTCAAATGATAGAAGACATGGTGTAGATTTGGGTTCAATCGAGGGGAGTTCTTATTCGTGGGAAGTTGTTGCCGATGATCAGTTAATATGAAACTTGAAATGATATTAAAGGCTTTCACTTAGTGTTACAGAGGACTGGACTTTTAGAGCATATATGGGGTTTGGAGTAGTTCTTTCCCCAAGAAGGAAAAAGATATAATAAAGACGAATCTTCGGAAAGTTTTATCTTAATTTGTTCTCATCTGTCATTGTGTGTACTACCTGAATCATCTTTCGAATATGAACATAATATTATGTATATATGTGTATTTATTCAGTGGGATTAACAAGGCGAGCTAAATATTATTATAGATACCTTGGTATGTGCAATTATAGGAGTAACAAGCTCTTGCAGTAATACTTGGTGCTATGGTGTTGAAACAAATTTTGATGGATCTTATAGTTATTTAGTCAATATCCTTTCGTTTTTATAGGATTTAGGGTTATAGAGCCTTACTTGAAGCACCACACTAGATGAAGGTTACATCAACGGAGCACAACACTTCTCACTCATACCATGTATTGGTCGTTTGTTGAGCCTCCTGTAAATATGCTCCTGCTTACATCCATATTTCACTAAAAAACAAGAAGAAAAGAAAACAAGTATTTGTAATCAGGAATTATCATACTTTTTTTTTTGTGTAGATTGTTTCTTTTGTTTTCTTAACATTGTGATGCTAGATATCTTCTTACTCCCTAAGATCTTTGCTTTAATTAGTCACTTTTCTGTAACTTCTAGGATTTTAGTTTAAAATGGTCATTATTGATGATTCGTTCGTTTTTATTTTGTTTTCGTTGGGGGGGTTGGGGAGTGGGGGGAGAGGAGAGAGAGGGAAATCTCAACCACTGTTAGTGCATCCTTTGAAGATGTGGTATTTAATCTGATACGCAAGAAATGCATTAACTATTAGGCTTAACTAACTATTAGTTTAATCTGATTAAACTAATTACATGCGTTGTCATTATCAGTGTCCCCCAACATAAAAAAGGACATACTCTCAGTATACGAGACTTCCCTAACATATGAGAACAAATTCCATTAAAAATTGATAGTTAATGTTGCTTTGTATTGGGCCCCATAATTCCAATAAATTAATTGGATCCAATGACGGATGGGAGATTCAATATCCTTAGGCGCAATCTCATTCCAACGAGGGATGGGAGATTATTCTTAGGCTCAATAGTCATGTGCTATCTTCGCCTTCCAGCTTTATCTTAATTGCATTTGACAGTAAAATTAGAATGTATATTGATAAAAATTCTCTTTAAAGTCATTCTTTCAGGCGGAAAAAAAAAAGTCTGCATTGCTTTTAAAATTAGAACGCGGTGCTTTTCATCAAGTGCTTATAATTTAATAAGGGTGAATGTGGCTATTCGAAAGTTTAGTTTGAATAGTGAGGAGTTGACATTACGAGACGTTGCGCTCTGATGAGGTTGAAAATACAAATAGATTTTATTGTGATCTCTGTTTTGTTCTTGATATGTTTACTCTGTTTCTATATTCTTGTTTTGTTCCTGGTCCCTCGTCGAAAGTGAAGGCCTAACCCGGCTTCACTTCAGCCGATCTTCAATCGAGTATACGGTTTTACATCTGGCGAGTTTGAAAGTTAAGATGCAAACTCATTCATCTATAATTGTTTTACCTCTCATTCTGTGCTACTCCCACATTAAAGTCAGATTAGTGTCATTTCAGCTTCATGAACAGGCTTCAATTAAGATGCAGATTAATAATTAAAAAGAATCTTATACTTGTTCCAGAATCTTGTAAATGTCAAAAAAAATCTGTATATGCAATGATTCCAGAAACTCTACAACGAATGCTCTTTAAATGGTCATATGCCAAGTAGAACGGATCCAGAAGATCATCAAAACTTGATGATCCTGCAACTTTAATATTGACCCGGAAATTACTATTCTTTACTATAACGAAGAGTGTTTATTAATTCAAAAAATATTACCTGTTCGAATATCATTGACTATAGAAATGATAAGAAATCAGATTACCGTAGATTTATTTGATGATACCAACCATATGGTTTTTCCATTTTCTTTTCTTGAAATTGTGGTACACCCTGGAACAACCTACCATTCAGCAACTTCTTATAATCAAGCGAAACATTTTCTTTTCAAGTCAAAGATGTTTGAACTGATTGGTTTAACAGGATACATTCAGTAAAGACATCGAATGAGATCAGCATGCTCCAGAGGGAACTTTACAACCAAATGACAGACATTACAAATAAATGATTCAATATCTTGATATAGAATGAAGACGATACTCAGTGAACTGTCATCATATCAACAAAAAAAACCTTGTTAATGACATCTTAACATGTCAAACTTTAAAATATGATCCAAATGGAAACTAAATATTAGGCTTTGATACTAAGGCTCAATAGATGATTGTCCCACACTTGTACATTGACAGAGTCCAAAAAGGTAAGAGAAAAAAAAATCACAAAAGCAACATGAATTTTGATCATTAATGCAACCATTGGAGGCAAAAGAAATTCTGTTTTCTGCTTGGCTAAAAGAAGCTTCATCTCACGCATGTACAAGTCACAAACTCTTTCAAGATCTAACTCTTGACGTTAATTTCAAATACGATATTAAATGGAACCTGTAACTGTCAAGCAATCAAACTAAAATCCCTTCGATTTCAAGACGATTAATAATGAGTGCCAAAGCAAGGATTCTTCTAAACGTTCAACACCAATCAAATGGAATCTGTAACTGTCGAGCAATCAAAATAATCCCATTCCATTTCTAGATGAATAATAAAGAGTGCAAGGCAAGGATTCTTGTAAATATTCAACACCAAAAGCCATTGATATAAAAAGCAAACACTTCCTGATGATAATCCCAGTAATTAATTATAGCCAACGGAATAACCAACAAATCGATCTTAACAACTACGACTTTTCCTAACTAACTGAGAAGGAATGCTCCCAAGAGTCCAAAAGCAATCTCGAAACGGAAATTGCCAACGTTAACTCCGCAAGTTGCGTAATAATAAAAAAAGAGAATAATACTTGATTCAACATCTTTGGAGCAACCACGTCGGTTTCACATTATCCTATAGATACATATAATCATGGGGTGGCAACATTCTTTAACAGACCCATGAAAAATGATCAAGACAGACAAGAACAGGCGAGCAGAGGCCAGGTTCGTGACAGACGAATGTGGCACCTGCGATGACCCAACTCAAGAAAACAAGCAAAAGCGAGAGGGAAATATCTTTAAAACCTAAAGAACCGTGAAAAAGAACTGCGATAAGGAGAGACAAGATAAGAAAGAAAGTGCCAAAGGCCATGCTATCATTTACATGAAAGAGTACATGATGGAGAAGAGAAGGGCAGAGAGGATCAACACAGTGAGAGTTAAGATACTACGAGACCTGGACGGGTTTGTCGCGGGCTTCGTTGTTTGCGTTGATCTTATCCGAGAAACGAAAGAACCACGAGGGCATAACTAAGAACCCACAAGAACCCTCGAAAAGAAATGGGAGAGAGATCGTTTACCCTCCGATCGACGACAAGATGATCGCTCGGATCCTGCGCCTTCTTCGACCCCTTGCTCGGATTTTGCTCGACTGTTTCACGGTGAGAATGGATCTCGCTCGGATCTTGCTCGTTCTTCGACTCCTCGCAAGAGGGTTTCATGGGGAAGGCAAACACGGTTGCGACAATGAGACAGACACGTCATATATAGTACCGAGAGACGGGCACTTGCTTTGGCAGGTGAACATTCTAGACAACGCCAACTCATCGCAGATCACGTGCTTCAGGTCTTTGCACAAACGACTTGCGCGGCAAGATCATCGCTCGACTGTAGCATGATCCGACTGAAACGGACGGTCCAGATTTTGAACCCTTGGCGAATCGAGGCTTCACCAAACAATCTACTTCACATTAAATATGCACATTTCTCATTCATGACATGGAAGAAGAATGAGAAGGCGACGGCAAAAAAATGTCATACAATAGAGAGTCTGGCACATTATACCGGCGTGCTTTCAAATCATTTCGCGGGAAAATATTGTGCCCACACTCGAAACTGTTTGTACCTCTCGTGCTTTGCTGTATTCTCATCCACTACGCCTCTTTGACGAATCCCTGGCAAGCGAACAGTAATGTTAGCGAAAGCAACCACCAACCAAGAGTAAAGAAGGTCAGAGACGTTCAAGATGTCAATGCAAAAAGGGCCTACCATAATAAAAGAAAGATATCAATGTTTGACACAGACAAAGCAAAGTGCCACTTCCGCTCGGGCTTGGAGTTCTTCCAAGGCTCGCACAACTTCTTCACGATTAATATTTTCGTCACAACCATCGGTGAGCATTTTCCTTAATCTTCACATGTACAAGGATAATAATAAGTGGTAAGTGGAACCAAAGAGAAGATGAAAAAGTAAAAGAAACTAGGGAACCAAATCTAGAAATAATATCTAGAATTAACACCAGCATAATACAGTAAACAGAGAGGAAGCACACTGTTTCTATTTGCTGGAATTCACCACTCATGGAAATCTTGTGTAGGGGGGTATGTATGATGACTTAAAGATAATGAGAATAACTAAAAGTATTGGACTTTGGACTAAACATGTAATTTGAACTGACAGAACATGATATTATCATGAAGATTAAATAAAAATTCCAGAATAAGTGTGTCCTGAACATGAAATAGTTTGCAGATTGCCAAAATGTACAGTAGTCAATAACACCCTTAAACAGGCCTAAACAAAAGGCTAGGGACATAGACAATCAACTAGAAATTGTATAAAAGAATTAAATGCTAATACTTCAACAAACCAGCCTCGTAGCACACATGATATATCATATGAAATTCCCGTCTATTAGTTTTTGTGTGTGTGGGTATATGGTGTTCTTATCATCACATCACAGCCAATAGTTGCTAGATTTTCCCCTCTAAATAAAATCCTTTCCCATAATGTTTTCATGACAATACACTTTCTCCATTCCCAAAAACCACCCAATATCTGAGGAAGTAAAAAAGTGTTCCAATTACCATTATAGCTAAAAGACATCCTTCTTGGCCTTCAATGAAAAATATGAATCAAATTTGCAATTTGCACTCAGGTAATAAAAATAAAAAGGAAAAACTTCTGTTCAACTATATTCTTTCCAAGATTACTTTCTGCTGCACCATCTGTGTACTCTTATTCTGCCCCCTTGTTTGATTTGACCCTTTTTTTTAATCTATTGCATCATTTTCTTTTTTTTAATTGTTTCACTAGGGAGTCCTTGAAAAGAAAGGTCCTAAGAAAGAAAAAAGCGGATAAACTTTTACCATAGTTTCAAAAGTATCAAGACAACTGCCAACCTAAACATGGCCAGACTAAACACATCACTAGTTCAAGTCATTTGCTCCAAAAGAAAAAAAAGAAAAAAAACAATATGAAATCAGATCATTCTCATAAGATCAGCAAAAGTAAAAGAGTAGCTGCTCTTATTGTAGAGACGGTTAAACTTACCTCTGAACAATAGCTGTATCTCCATGACCGGTAGAAACTATTAATAAAGCATTATTAGGTAATGCATTGTACAGCTTTTGAATTTTAACATCTATCCCAGTTAGGATATCCTTCAATTCTGAGCATACTGCACCATGCTTTATGGTTGTCCTGGCTTTTTTTCTCTTACATGTCAGGGACGATATCACCTCCGCAATTCGATGTCTCAACCTCTCTACATCTTGAGCTTGCTTCTTGAAATAAGAGAACAATCCAGAAAAACGGGTCCAAATAAAGCTTACTTTTTCATTTTTTACCTACATTAAGAATAAAAGTTCATATTCAAAACCAATTGATCATTAATAAAAAGCAACTCAGAAAGCTGATTCAAAGAGTTAAAACATTTTGAACCTCTTTTATAGCTCTGGAAAGCGCCTCAGAATCTGAAAATACTGGAATTGAATTGCATGATTCATCAGAATATCTTTTCAGAATCGATACATCATCAACGAGAGAACAACTTTTCCCACTCTGATGCAAAGCAGCAACCAGCTTGCTTCGAGTGAATTTTGGTGGTAAGCCAAAATCAGGTCCTGGTGCAACAGAAGTTACGAAAATAAGGCACTGAAAGATTGACTCATATTTGAATAAACATGTATCAGATGCAGCACAAAAGAAGCCTGATTCATGTTATAATCCAAAGCAAGGAAAGAGTATGTCATGCAACAATGGGCATGTATAATTCTAAATGGATGATCATGGATATAAAAAAAAGTTGCCATGATATTGTTTTACCATTTTCACTGCTTTGAAGTAAACTGCAAGAACTACAAAGCCTGATTTATGCAATTCAGTAGTTTTGGGGGATGAATTGAATGTTTCATATTTTATACCAAAAGCTCAAACTTCAGAATCAGCAATATCAAGACAATTCAATCCTCTCAATCTCAATGTAACTTCTTGTCTCATCCCTCACCAAGTATAAAATGACAGTAAAGTTCAAAGCCCCCCATATCTGGAGGGTAAAAACAAGACAGCTCTCCATGTACAACTCTACTTTCCAAATGAAAACAAAGATTTATCAGATGCCACGTACAAATTAGCAACTCTCATATACAGCATAAACCCATATCTACCCCCAAAAATTTGAAGCGTACAGGTGACTATCAACTCACAGACAAACCAACTAAACAGGGCACTTTCAGTAATTAAAACCATTCCTTGCTGATGAAACAGTAAAAACTCTACATCCGTCTCACTGCTCAAGCAAAAAAAAAATATATCCTCAATTCAGATATGCACAAACAATTTTCTGTTTACAAAAAACAAATTGTACAAGTAGGGTATAGAGGCCTAAAAATGATGTACAGCTGTCACGTGAACTACTTAATCCTAAGTTCCTCCCAAGAAATCAATTGTACAAGTGACACCACCTTGTAAGGAAAACACAATTCTACATCAAACTTGCTCAAACAACAAATGGAACAGTACAATGAGTCAAATTAGATATACAGCACAAAGAAACAGCTGTTTGCTGCAATCTCCAGAAATTAAGCTGCTCTCTGTTACTTGGGATCATCCTTCATTGTCACTGCCACACTAACTTTTGATCTTATAGCCTTTATAATATGAGACGATGGACCATTTTTCTCAATTTTCCTTTTCTATTTATCCCAGTGTTGTCAAAAGAGCTAGGCGCTAAAAGATGCCAAAATTCCAAAATGATCAAAGCACTAGGTGCTTCAGTCCATTTGTTTGTATATCTATCTGAATGGTGGTTTGATACTTCTAGTCACTGCCACACTAACTTTTGATCTTACAGCCTCCATGATATGAGACGATGGACCATTTTTCTCAATTTTCCTTTTTTATTTATCCCAGTGTTGTCAAAGGAGCTAGGCGCTAAAAGATGCCAAATTTCCAAAATGATCAAAGCCCTAGGCGCTTCAGTCCATTTGTTTATATATCTATCTGAATGGTGGTTTGATACTTCTAGTCATGTTCATAACTGTTGCAATAGAAGCAACAGTTATCCAAAGATTATTTACCAGACCATGTCCAAGTTCCTTAAGTTCATTAATTTCCCCTAATGTGTAATTAGAGAATAAAACGTCAGAGCAAGAACAGATATCATAATCATGTACTGAGTCATATTAGTGGAGAAACAACAAATACCATGACAACTTGCATATGCCATCAGCATCTAGAACAAAAGAATACAGTCTTTAGTGTGATAGTAGGTTTCTCAATGAAATATGGAAGACAATGGACACTTAGGATGGTCCTTCTAATATCATTTTCAGCAACCTGTCACAATACTAGGATACCAGGTACTATACCAACTTGTACTCCCTGATATCATGGTTTATAATTATTAAAAAAATTAAAAACCAGACTAAAAAGAACATTAACTGCTTGAAAAAAATGTAGTGCTTTATAGAACTTCTGCATGGTGCATGAATGCCTCCTACTACAAAAAGGTGAAACTAGGTCAAGACCTGAGAAGATTTGGTTGAATAACCTAAGTAATCCAAAAGTAATCTATTGTTGGGAAGAAACTGTAAATATCCTTCAAAGACATCTGACATACATGACTATAGTTGGAGAGTGACACATTAACAATACATCAAGCCTTGTTAACAAGATAAGTACTGACAATTCACAAATAGAAATAGCATCAAAACCAAAAAAATAAAACATAACTCCCTTAACTATAATATTAGGATAGGTTGATCACAGTGTCTTGCAAAACATACCATGTCTAATCTTCAAAAGTGCTAATTCCATAGCAGCTCTTGCATCTTCGATACTGTCATGTCCATTTCCTGATGCCTGAATCTGTCGCGAAAGATATCTACTAGATAGAACTCGCAGAGCTATCTTGTAGCAAGCACCACGAGAATGCTTGTACAAAATAGCCGTATCGATTACCAAATCATGAGATATCTTTAATGCTAGAAGGTCATTCTCAAGAGAATGGCCAACAAGAATTGTTTCTTTGTGCACAAGCTTAAGGAACTCTTCCTGATGATACAAATCAGAACTACCATCAGATAAATCAATTTCTAATGTACTTATAGTAAAAAAGAATTACCCTATGTTAAGGTAACAAAAAACCAAGTATATATTACCATATTAAGCAGAAAGAGTAAGAAAAAAAAAAATAATATAAGCATATCTAAAAACATTAAACAAAAAAAAGAATATGCATTTCCACTATACCTGAACGTCCTTGATTGTGGTTGTCACATCATTTAGCATCTCACGAGTAATTCCACTGTACCTGCATAAGCTAAAACCTCATTTTTCTGCAATAAAATTAATGCATTCCAATAGCAAAGAAATACTGCACATAAAACTCCATAAGTAGGCAGTCACTAGCATAAGAAATAATTTATCGAATATTAATTAATTTTATTCGTTATCCTTATCATAAAACACCAAGTTACTACACAATATACTATGTGGATGTGCACCGGGCGGCATAATACATAAACAGAGTACATGATCAGCCATAAAAATATAAGAACATTCACAATTACAATATGTGACCCTCGGCCAAAGGACTACCTAAGGGCACTGTAGCATCAACATAATATTCGTACATGTCAGACATCTAAGGAATTAGCTATGTACCATCCCAGCACACTATTTCAGATCGGATAATCAGCATCCAGAAAGAAGACAATTAATTTCCTTGAAGAAAGCCCAGATATCTATGAAACTAAATTCCTGACAATTGCAAGACTATTGCCTTCCATATAAAAACATGAAATAATTGCATCTTCCAATCATCACAAGGCAACCAATAAATAAACTGGTCAAAAAGAGCAAGTATAATGTCGAAAGCTAGCTATGCATTCTAATAATTGATATCCAGTAAGCAAGAATGGTATCATTTGGTTAGAAGGAAAACTACTAATTAAATTTATCTAAAATGTACCTAGTATTGTAGTCGAGAATGCTGTTGGAAGGTTTGAATAGTTTGTCAAGACCTGAGAAGATTTGGTTGAATAACCTAAGGAATCCAAAAGTAATCTATTGTTCGGAAGAAACTGTAAATATCCTTCAAAGACATCTGACATATGTGACTATAGTTGGAGAGTGACACATTAACAATACATCAAGCCTTGTTAACAAGATAAGGACTGACAATTCACACATAGAAATAGCATCAAAACCAAAAAAATAAAACATAACTCCCTTAACTATAGCATTAGGATAGGTTGAACACTGACTTGCAAAACATACCATGTCTAATCTAAATTCCTGATAATTGCAAGACTGTAGCCTTCCATATAAAATCATGAAATAATTGTACCTTCCAACCATCACAAGGCAACCAATAAATAAACTGGTCAAACGGAGCAAGTATAATGTTGAAAGCTAGCTATGCATTCTAATAATAAGTCGATATCCAGTAAGCAAGAATGGCATTATTTGGTTAGAAGAAGGAAAACTACTAATTAAATTTATCTAAATTTACCTAGTATTGTAGTCGAGAATGCTGTTGGAAGGTTTGACTAGTTTGTCGAGCACCACCTGCAAGGAAAATATTGTAAGCTCAAATAAATTCACAGACTCACGGTAACCTTTAAAGGCTAAACAAGAAAAATCCCATATCAAGGATAAAGCATCCATATGACATCCATTATACATAGAATACATGTGCTTGGAATAACAAGAAGAAGACAATGGCATTTTAATATACCATAGATTTTAAGAAATTTTATTTTATTTATTCTCTACAAGATAGAAAAGGGAAGCATAGTTTACCCATTTTATGCCATTCAGCATGAATATCGACATAGGCAAAAGTTTGGCAGAAACAGTGACCCCTCAGATTTTGTGTTTTGACTCTTGAACAGTCAGTTTTAAAAATTTGAATATTGCAAAGTTTACAAATAGCTCCATGTTAGATTACTCGTAAGAACAAACTTCAGAACAAACAAAACATTTAACCTACGATCCCTTTGACTTTTTTCTCACTATTACTCATCAAAATCAAGATCATTCTCACGAGAAAAAAAAAAAGTTAATGTAACTCTATTTAGGAAAGCCTCCAAGTATAGATCCTTCATATCTATAATATATAGCAAAAAGAAAGTCAGTTCATCTAATAGATTTTGGCTAAAATAAAAATTTTAAGGTCAGCACTAATTCTTAAACATCTTGCAGGAAGTTATGCTTAATACAATGGGCCAGACATCTGCAACAAACAGAATTGTCTTAAAGGTTGTTAAAGGACAGTTAAATCCTATGCCCGTTCAGTGTGTGACAATGCAAACTTTAAAAAAGACTCTAAGAAAGCTACAAAATTTACCTTCCCAATTAGAATTTGGAGTCTCTAATCAAATTGCCTAATGAGTGCCCAACGATCAACTACATAACTAACACGATCAGTAGGAGTGGAAGCAACAATCCACATAAACATGGGTGCAACTAGTTATGCAGTCATCCATCACCCAAGATGGAATTTACTTGGAAACTCCAAAAATTAAGGAGAAAAAAAAGGAATAAAATCAGAAGATAATGTTCGTTTAATGTAACAACAAAGAGAAAATCAGAAAAAAACCAATCAATTCTTTGAAGCAAGACCTAGATGTTTACAATTCAGCAAGAGAAAAGACACATGGGCGATAAATAACAAAACTGGAATGCTAGATCACCTTTTCTACGCTGGAAAGCATAGAACTGACTCAACTTCTTTAAACTCATGCAGAAACCCAAAAGGAAACTTACCACTTCAAACTGAGAACAGGTGGTAATACAAAAGAGGGCTTTTGGCTGTTGGAACTGGTCTACCAGACAATAACCTTACCCTGGGTTATCGGAACCGAAGAGACTCATCAAGGGTCTATTTTGACTTTTTTAACCCTCCTTTCCCTTCCTTTCCTCCCATCTTACATCTCTCTTCATTCCCTCTCCCAATCCTACTCAAATTTCACTCAAATTCTATCCCAAGCTCAAGATTTCTCAAAGGAAAGCTCAATCTCAACAAATTAAAGTCTCATTTTGAGATCCAAATTGGGTTTTCTTTTATAAAAAGGTTAATCCATGAGGATCAATTTATCTTTCAAGCTAATCACTATCTAGTTTGTTGCAGTTATTTCATGAATCTAGGGCTAGGTTTTAGATGATTCCCTTAACAGATTCAGGGCTAAATCCATGAGGATCAAGCTGTGAACCTTGCAGATATAGGCTAGATCCATGAGGATCAAGACCAGATCTGCGAGGATCAAGGCTTCATCCGCCTAGATCCACAAGATTCTAGGCTTGATCCTATCATCTCTAGCTTAGATCCATGAAAACCTAGCTTAGATCGATATTAATCAAGTCTTGATCCTCGCAGATCTGACCTAGATTCACAAAATTGTAGCCTAAATTCAAAAGGCTAGATCCGCATAGATGAAGCCTAGGTCCATGTTTAGAATTCTTCTATGTATGTTTTCTCTGAATACAATTTGTAATCCACATGTTAAACATGTTTTGACTCATCACTCATTGTTTTCATAGTCAAAATCGACCCATATAATTAGTAAATTTTGACTCTAACAATGTAGAATTCATTGAAAAACCCTAAACTGGGTTCATTTCTTTTTATGGTCCAGCCAGTCCAGACAAATCAAAGCCATGATACCAACCAGTACACCAGCATATGGACCCATTGTATGCTGGTACAAACCTGACCACTACCGGTCTGACTGGTATCGTTCCAGTACTAAGACTTGAAACTTACATAAATAATAGCTTATCCACAATTAAACACATAATTAGACAATTATTGGATGGTTGTTAAATAACTGTCCAGCCAAGTATAGAAGGTGCTACAATATGAAAAAAAAAAAACAATATTACCTAAACTTAATGAGCAAAATTAAAAAGGGAACAAACTGCCTACCTCTCCTGCAACATTTACCAGTGTAACTCTTGTGAGTTCAAACCCTTCTGCAGTCACGCACTAACACCAACAAATGAAAGGTGTCAGTTTTAAATTATGAAATTAGGAGAGTTCTTAAGTCTCAAAAGAAACACATGAAATAAAAGGAAAGTTACCCTACAAATAAATATTATAAGAATAAAAAAAGCATACAATTAGTCTAAAAGGATAATTAAATTACTAGGAATCAAGTTTTAAAATATCTGTCACCTTATATAGGATTTGGATGCTCCCTATGAACACTCTGTATCTTAAAGAAATACCTTGTCATGTAAGCCTATATGAACACACCCTATCTTAACAAAACAAAACATTCAACTACAAGAAATTAATTTAAGAAAATTTCCTTATTGGCATATGGTCTGAGGCTGTAGATTTTGTATGTGCACAAAGGGGCGATATGGAGTGAGTCCACAACCATAATAAGTTCAGCCCTTTATCCCTTATCATCTTTTTTCATCTGAACTCTTAACTTTCAAATTTATTTCCAGAATCATATTGCTAGTTTTCTTAATTGTTTGGCTCTCAATCTCTATGCAACCTCTAATATTCCATTATTCTTGTGAACATTTGACTGACAATCTCAAACTCATCCATACCCACATTTCACTAATCCAAGTTCCTGACTATCTTTCCCATCAGTTTATTTTGAAATATGTTTCATATACCTTGAATCCCTTTGCATACCATCCATGCATGAGGCCTGTTATCCAACTCATAATCTCAACCAAGTTCATTTACTTAGGGAATGGTCGTGCCTATACTTGGATCAGGACCTTCTCTGGGTCTAGAATCAAGGTCTCTTATATCGTAACAGATTTGTTTGTTAACTAACTTTTTTTTTTCTACAGGTAAAACAATATAAAAATAGTTTCATATATCATAATGTGACAAAGAACGCAAACCTAGCATTACATAACAGCAGTCTCAATCCTATAATCCTTATCTGATCCAAGGAAAAAGGCGCACTTTAAACATGACAACCAACTCCTTTAAACAAATGGTGGGTACATAATCTTCAACTCATTAAGTTCGCAGGATCATTTTTGCTTAGTAAAAAAAATCTGTAATGGGTTATAAATTTGCGCTGAGGTTCTTCTTGATAAGGTTCCTACAACATAATAACTAAGCATTAAGTTACAATGGAGGATAAACACACCTCAAGATGATAGAATGTTATCTGATAAGCTTATAAGCAGCATCCACTAGAAGTTTGTAATGAATAAATTCAATCTAAAACATTATTTTTAGTAAATGTTACCATCTCACAGTCAAGTGCAAGAATTTCATGCAATGGGGACCCTGAAGGAGAAGGAAGAGTGGCGATCACACCTGCATAATATATTTAGCATCACAAACTAATAGAAGGACTAAGAAATATATAAATCAGCAAACTACCTGGCTGATTCAAGATATATCCATTATCCTCAAGTTCCTTTCTGGAAAGGGTATAATAGTGGATAGGAAAAGGTAGTTCCCTTAAATTTTCCAGAGCAAATAATTCTCCTGCAAGAAGCATAGTTATTATTTGTTTAAGAATATAACGAAATTTATGTTGTAGACAACTAGACATATGAACTGAATATAATAGATTGCATAAATTGCACTGTTGGGTAATACCACAAAGAAAATGAAATTCTAATTAGACATTTAGATTTCATCAAACGATGGGTTTAAGGAAGAATCAGACTAAAAGCAAAAAAAGAAGTCGATGAATCCACTTAACATAATGGAAAGGTTAACACATGTGAATTAGTTCTAACAACACAAGTACTCAGTTTGGGCACAAACTTAATTTAACAGTAACAATTTAGGATTTGCTAAGCAGTAGATTTTCAAATTTTGGAAAGTTTCCAGCCACGCTGTAACATGTCGTGTGCCATCAGCATGAAGGGTCCATGCCATACTACACTCAAGAATGGAAAGCCAAATGCACTATCAAGCAAAACTCTCATTGCCCATGTCATATGGAGTGTTCACCAACATCAAATGCATCATGTCACTGAGATCTATACATACCTTGTTCGAAAGTTTGACCAGATGTCTTGGGTTTTAAATCAACCTCATCACGCTTTCTTTTCACTTTGCATGTTAGAAGCGCATCAATTGTTTGCAATTCATCTGAAACACAACTGACATCTAACATAGTAAATTAACAATACTGATGTCTATGTTCCAGCAAGTATCTTAAAACAATAAACATAAGCTCATGTGCTGACAGAAATGTTCCAGAAGCAAGTCAAGAAACTAATACTCAGCCACAGACCTTAAAGCCAATGCTGGCTTGGGAGCACCACAACTGTCCCTTAGACCAGTAAGTAGGCCAGAGTTTTCCATGTACAAAGCTGCATCCAGGCCTGGAATATAGAGTAGTATGACTTTCTGTATAAGTGGCTTGTTCTGAGAAAAATAAAGAGATTGATTAGGTGCTACTAAAGACACAAGAACTGCATCACATGTTATTCAAATAAATCAGTCATGATACAAGTACTTGACTACAAATGAATGGCATTAGGGCAGTTAAAAAACTAGCATAAGGGTGGTCGATGTTTCGCCAGACAAGAAGGTTTTTAGCGTGAGCAGATGAAACAACAAGAGCTAGAAAGATGAATGACATCAACACATTGACAAATGCAACTAACATATACATCCTTGGTAGTGTCATTGAATATGAATCCACATTTTAGTTGAATGATAATCAATGAGAAACAGACCAACGGAATATTGTTGATCACCATGAATATTGAGTTTTCATTCTAAAATACAATTTTCAAACAAATAAGCATAAGGACAAAATTTCTTAATCAAATCACACAATGAATAACCAAATCACATAATTTTCACAACAACCTCAATCTGTGATCATGTTCCAGTATTTCCTATCCCTAAACTTGTTCTGACATGTCCATGAAACATAAACCACAAAAAAATTGGAGTTCTTCCAGCCCACTGCTGAATCTCAAGAAAGGGTTTATCCATAGGGACTCTATACATTCAATGATGAACCAGAAGGTATCATATTGTGCTATGTTAGTGATACATCTGGCAAAGATAACTCCTCAACTACGACAATAAGCAGACACCAGCCTTTATAATGCACTACCATTTCATCCAAATAATATCCGACTGAGATCTGAATGCGGATTAGGCAACAATGTTATCCATCACTAAGGCAGGAACTTTGCAAGAAGATGTGAGCAGCAGGTGCAACAAAAGATTTCAATGATTAAATTATGGACTCATGAAAGACAAAGAACATTCCTTTTTTACCAAAGATATTTATAGGAAAAAAAACCTCACAAGCATAAGGTAAAAGGGTGAGAGTCTTACAGTCCATTAAATTATAGGAACAGCTAATAAATCATGGTTTATTGGGAACAGCTAATAAGTTACACAAATTTGGCCTCTTATCAATTTCTACTGAATACATAAGGTAAAAGGGTGAGAGTCTTACAGTCCATTAAATTATAGGAGTTAAACATGTTGGAAAACATATACTAGACATCATCATAGTAAGAAGGACAAAGCATTTGTACCTTGACAAAAACCCAGGATGGCATGAGACCATCACCAATGACCCAGGTTACAAGCCCTTGAATATCCTGCTTGACAAGAAACACATGTCAAAATTTAATAGAGCGAGAAACTTCATAAAAAAAAAAGTACTACATAACCTGAAGATTTAGAGTTGAATCAGCTGCAGGGGTTTTATATATAACATCAGCCTTTCCCTGCAAGACATAATCCATAACATATATTAAACACAAACAGGATAACTGCACATCAGATCACCAAATAATTAGATAGAAACATCATGCAATTTATAAAAAACATAGTTTTAAATAGAAATTAAATTATTTACTTGACAATGCAACTTTATATGCCAACTTTGTCGGCATCATCATCTTCTTCAAAATAAAAAATATTTAAAATAAGTTAACATTCGCAACACAGCTCAAGTCATTTAAGGACCAAGGATATAGACAGAACATTTTGTTTGAAAGAGTCGGTTGATTCCCCACTCGCTTTAAACCAGACATGTCCAAAGTATTGACATGGAAATTACAATTGGGTTGACCTAAAAAGTTATTTGTTGGCTCTCCTGGGACAGAGGCATAGACAGTACCTGCACCTAGCAGGAGTGTTGTGCCCTTGTACTAAACCAAAAAGGTAAAATATGAGTCTTCGGTAACCAAGACAATAGACAGTCGATGACAATGGAATACGTAGCAACAGATACAGGCAAAATCCCATGTCTGGTAGCGGATTAACAGCAAGCATTGCATCTCATGGGACTTCAAAACTGAATCCACAATAGTCACATTCTATTCGGTAAAAAATTATTCCATATTACTAGGAAACCAAAAATCCAACTTTGGTCGCATCCCAGTGGTACTCCAGCTTCGCTTCAGCCAATCTTTGACTAATCAGACACCATTTACAATGATGGCCATAGGGAGATTCAAAAGGGTCACAGCTTTCTTCAAACAACTTCAAGAAAGAAAAAAAAAAAAAAAAAAACAAGCAAGACAAACTCTCGGCACGCAGGGAAACCCTAGGTTTCCAAGAGATCATGCTTTCGAAGATGAGAGAGAGAGAGAGGACAAAGGATGCTTACGTCAGGTCCATAGATGTCGAAGAAAGAGGCGGCGGAGCCATCATCATGGTTCTCTCGGTTAAGGTTCTCGGGGGCTTTGGGGGAGGAGGACGAGCCCATCGAAGGCGGCCGCGATGGTTTTGCTACGTCCGATAGGGGAGGCAAAGCGGAGAAGCAAAGCGAGACTCCGGAAACAAAGGGGCTTCGAGTCATAAAAGAGGCCAAAAAACCGAAGGCTTCCCTTCTTTTAATTTTTTATGCCTTTTCCTTTTTTTTATTTTTCTTTTAGAAACAGTTGGGTAAAACTACAGCGGTCGGAAACTCGCTTAAGTCTAATTTAAATATTATTTATCATTATTCTTTCAAAGATTAGTCGATTAAGAAAATTAATAACAACTATTTTCATATGTTGTCTTTCGCGAAATTAGATTTAAGTTCCGAATATTTAAGTTCGAGTTTGGAGAAGCAAAAAAAATTGAAGGTAAATCGGTTTTGGATCGAGCAATTCTACTATTCTCCGATCTCTTAAGTTTAGGAATGACTCGACAAATCTTACCAATTGACCCAATAAATTAAACCGAGCCAAACCTGAGTTTTGGTTTAGTCCACATTAGATGCGAAGAAACTCATCTCGACGAACACACTATGACTTGTCCCATTGACGAAGAAAGGCAGGCAGCCAAACTTGAATTGGACTACCCACACCAGACAGCACTGTGCGAAACCACAAACGAAAATGTGTTCACGGAACATATATTTTTGTTGCAAAATATCTGTCATTGAACATATACGAAAAACAAGAAACAACTTTGGTGTGAATGACATCATTGATCTCTGCAAATATACTACATAAGGATGAAGCTCCCTCCCAGGTCACATCCTCTCGTAGTCGAGTTTCTCCGACTGCAAAAATGATGTTATAAGTGTGAGGGATATATGTGTGGATGATATATAATCACTTGAGCTCATTCTCCTGCTTCTTTCAGTAATAACAAACTGTTCATTCCTCTAGTTAGTCCCTACAGTATGTCCTCCCCAATTTCACTGAACATTCAACAGTAATCTTACAACGTGAATAGTGTCAAAAGTATAGAAGCGTTAACCTTGATAAGCATGTCTGTTGGTAGCCATGCAGGTGCAGTAGGAATCCCGACCCAAGCAACCTGTGGTTAGAAATAAAAAAAGTTGAAATTATATTGAATTCCAGACTCTGGTTACACCATATATTGGCCAAAAAAGGAAATCTCTCGTGGCAGACATATAGAGATTGAAGTTACTTATCATTAAAACAAAATAAAGGAAGTACTGATGAAGAATAGGATCTGATCGAACAAAAGATACATTTGAGTGATAGATTTAGATGCATCATTAATAAAAATCATAGTTACACAAACAAGCCAATGGCAGAAGGTTTATTAACAGTGGAAGTATTATGCTGTCGAGGTAAAAGGCCAACTATAGAAAAGCTGAATCTGATGAGGTTTTGCCATGACTTTCGTAACTAGCAACATGTGACAGAAAAACTAAACCAGACTTCAACTGGCGCTAGCACTTGGACTTCTTGATTGATTCTTAAGCAATCATATCTGGAGAAGGCACCAGTGGTTGGTTCAATCAAATTAGTCCCTGATCAAACTCAAAATGATTTTAATAAAAACTAGAACGGCATATCAAGCTAACTAGCTTGATAAAGATCAAGCCTAATTTCAAGCAAAGCCATACATGACTTGACTACAATCAGCTTGATAATCTTCAACATTATGTATATCAGATCAAACTAGACTAGAGCATTACTTATAAAATTTTAGATAGCCTCAAGCTTGAGAAGAATTATAACTAGGGGTGTTCAAATTGAACTCGAAAATCAAATCCAACTGGAACCAAACCTGAACCAAACTGGTTTGGTCCAAACCGATTCACCATCTTGAAGGCTATAAACAGTTCTGATTTGAGGGTACTCTTCTGTGGTTCGGTTAACTGGTTCAAGCTGAACCGATTTTAATTTCAAAGATATCAATCAGGTTGAGTTCACTATCCTAAGCTATTAACTGGTTCAAACCGATTAATCAAACCAACTCAAAGGCCCAATTTTACAAATGACATGGGCTCAATTTCACAAATCTTGTCGTGTCACCCAATTAGACCAAGATTCTGGTTCGATTTGATTAAATTGAATCGATTCATTTAATAAATATTTTTTTTAAGTTAAAATTATAAACCGATTAACCGAATCGGATTATCCGGTTTTAAATCAGTTACGTTAGGTAGATCCAAATTGGTTCCAGTTTGGACTACCTTACTTTAACTGAACCGAAAAAATGGTTCGATTCAGTTCGATCCTTATCGATTTGATTTGAACCGCTAACTGTAAAACCTCGATTAGTCTCACATCGAAAGTGGGTAAAACTAAGATTCACTTATAAGGATCTACTAAGTATACTATTATCAATTTCAGCTTAAATATTTGACCAGTAGTTTGGGCTAAACGAAGTTGACAAGTCAATTATCACATCGTTATGTTAGGCCTTAACGAGGATGTCAATTAAGCATTTTGAATTGAGTTATACAATCCAAAGAGAATAAAGGTGACCAATATTTTTCCGACTTTTGGCAGGATTAAAAAGCTTCAAGAATATATGATCAATCATTGATATAGCTTGGATGTACCATCATGAAATAATGCGATCAAGATGTTCGACAGGCCAATTATCCCATCAAGTCGGGTTGTGACAAGAACACTTGCTTGAGTTATATAATCCAAAGAGAAGAAAGATAACAAGTTTTTTTTCCATGAACCTCAAACAATTTGGCCCGAGTATAATCGAAAGAGAATAAAGGTGATCAGTATTTTTCCAACTTTTGGCAGGATTAAAAAGCTTCAAGAATATGTGATCAATCATTGATATAGCTTGGATGTACCATCATGAAGCAATGCGGTCAAGATGTTCGACAGGCTAGTTATCCCATCAGGTTGGATTGTGACAAGAACACTTGATTGAGTTATATAATACAAAGAGAAGAAAGGTGACAAGTTTTTTTTCCATGAACCTCAATAACCAACCATAACTTTTGGCAGGATTGGGTCAAAAAGCTTCAAGAATATATGATCAATCATTGATATAGCTTGGATGCACCATCATGGAGCAATGAAGTCAAGATTTTTAACGCATGCTCATAACACTTTTCAGTTCTTGTTTCCCATTGTTTTTTTAGTGTTTTCAAGTGTTTTCTTGTAGGTAGCATGTATAGGGTAGAAAGTACCCATCAACCTCATTTTGATTTGTTGTTGATTTTTTTGTTTTATTTTTTTCTATTTTGTAGAACTCGGAATATTTCTAACTATGCGGCGTCACACGGAGAGGAAAATAGCCAAAACAAACCAGTTCTTAGGTGCCATAAGCTGGTTTCTAGCTGATCTTCTTACAGTGCGAAATGTTCTCAGCATCCTAGAACCCCCTGGGTAGCATTAGACCTGATGGGGCCTTGGTTATATGTCTGATATGTAGCGCAACATCTTTAGTGTGCCCGCATTCTGTTCGACGAAAGTGCTATGTGAACATTGGGCATGCACCTGCCTTCAAACCCTCCCCCCTTTGTGTGAGGTCATTCAACCCATTTCCGAGAGCTTTTTGTGTCGAGTAAAAGCAAATTGCTTTGGGTTTCTTGCAATCCTAGTAATCTTATTACCCACATGTCCGTTTCTCTAACATTTTTCTTCTTTGTGCAAGTCCTTTGTGGATTGCACGAAGTTAAGGTCTAAGATGACCCTTGTGGATGAATATTGTTTGGGTGCCGCATACTTTAGGCAATCTCAGCTAAGTACGTGACAGTATGATGATATAAATGTCAAACCCTATAAGCTACAAGTGATTTTTCAAGCAAAACATTAAACAGGCTTTCAACTTAAGTATTCATTTACAACTCAAGTAGTATATATCAGAGAAAGGTATAGTAAAAGGCCATAAACAGAATGGAAAAGGAGCAGATTTTGAGCAGTTTAGTTCAGTTACAGTAATCAAATGCAGAATACTGGAAACTTAAACAACACTTACAACAACTCAACAAGATTTTTTACTGCTATTTCCTACAATGCCTTTAGTTGCTTATCTACTGCTATAAAATTCCATAGATTTCTCTAGGACTTCGTTTAAGTGAAGATAAGCTGTAAATATACTTCACAGAATATGAGAAGCTATCATGCGAGGTATTTCCTTTATGGACACGTATAGTCCATGGATTCATGAACTTAATTCCTAGTACGTTTAAGACTCATTTGGCCAACATAAACCAAAGGACTCGGATAAAAGAACGCAGCTCAAAGTAGTACCAGACACTTTTTGAAATAGCAATGTTTTCAAAAGGCACTCGGGCACTCCGGCAAGGTGAGGCCCGAGCGCCTTGCAGAAACTCTAGGCGCAACGCTTCAATGAAGCACTACTCGGGCGCTCACCTGAGCCCAGGGGTCAAGCGCCTCGGGCAAGCGCCCGATCCAAATTTGGTTGGGTTCAAACTTTGGTTCGATTGGACTTATAAGTTGGTTCCATCGAACCAACTAACGTAGTTACCCTAACACCGTCCAATCCCCTCCCTTGCCCGACCCAGTAAAAGAAAACAAAGGTGAAATGAAACCCTACATTTGTCGCCTTTGTTCGCTCTGGCCGCCATTATCGGTAGCCTCATCCAATCTCGTTCGTCGTTGCAACTCGATTGCCGTCACTGCAACTCGTCCATCGCTGCAGCTCGTCCGCCACTACAGCTCATCTAAACCCTAAACCTCACCCACCACTATAGCTTGGTCTGCTACTGTAGTAGCTCTGTCTGCCGCCGACGATAGCCTCTTTCATCGCCTTCGCTCACCACCTTTGCACACTCCATCCGACACTGCAGCTCTGTCCGCCGTCATCAACAACATCATCTGCTGCCTTCGTCCTCCGCTGCAGCTTCGTTCATTTGTAACTGCAGTTTCTTTCACCGCCCTCTGCTTCCCTCACCTTCCTGTTAATTAAACTGCTTCGTCCATTCCCTCACCTTCTAGTTAATTAAATTGTGAATGGATGAGCAGCAACTCATTTGGAGCAATTTAAATATATTTGTTGTATCTACAACACCATGGACAATATGCACTTCGATTTATACATGAAACTCCCTTAGCTTTTACTTAATGATGTCTTAGAGGAGCAAATCATTCCTAGTTAACAAGATACTTTTGGAGCAGTTTAATTCTAACATAAGTCTCCATAAACGTATTTAGCATATTTCTATTTAGCTGCATATTATTTTAATTATAATATTCAGGAGTGCCTTGCTTCGCTCGGGCGGATGCCTAGGCGAACACCTAGCGCCTCGGGCATTTCGAGACCTTGGCACCTAACGCTTTTAAAAACACTTTGACAGAGCAATCAATAGTATTAGCAATTAGATCTCCACCGCTCTAGGCTCATCAATAGTTGGCTATGTGCACTTCTTTCGTACTTAAGAAAGCTCCAAATAAACTTAGAGGGAAACAAGTTTCGGGATAGCATAAAACAGCAACATATGGAAAGAGGCAGGTTATAGTAGCTATATAGCACAAGAATTTGACTGTTATTCAACATAGAGTAACAGTAGAAAAACTGGAAGCTGGCCAGACTTGTTATGAAGGTTAATCCAAAATAAATTGAAATGAACAAAGTAATATTACAAAAAGCCTCCAGAGGAGCCTTTGCAAGCCCATCAGCATAAAATCATTAAGGAAGAAGGATATCTTTGGAGTAGTAAATAAAGAAGAAGAAGCAGGGATCAGAATGAGAATTACTTACAAGAGCATGTTCCCCAGTCTCGAAAATTCGGAGTTCCAAGACCTAAAAGTACAAAGTAAACAGCAAAGAGATAGAATACAATATGAGCACAAAAAAGCACAACTACTGGATTGATTACGCAAGTGGAAATAAAACATGAGAAAGACAAAAACAAGTTGAATGTGCCAATATCAACTAAAAAGGTGTAACAAAGTGGGGAGCACCTCACCACGGTCTTCATATATGTAATCCAATCCCTTGTAATAAGGAGGGTGGCCAACAGACAGATACTGAAATGTAAAGTATAACTGGTTATCCATATGACAACTTTGTTATGATAGTATAAGCACTCAGAACGTAATGTAATGAACACAAACTTCAATAAATATATAAGGAAGTCAGCAGCTAAATGTTCTTTTTAACCACTCTGTGAAAATAATCTGACAAAATTTGAATCAACTTCTGTTCAAAATTAAACAGCAGAAGCAAATCTAGCTCTCAATCCTAACAAAATTAGACAAACAACTAAAGGGAACAAATGACACTCTTCAAAAGTTGAAATGTTGAATAACATGTCTCGATTATTCCTTTTAAGATAGGGCTTGGCTTTTCAAATTCCAGCCTATTCCATGACTTAATTCTATAGTCAAAATCTATCGACCCTCCAATTTGTACAAATCCTCCTCCCCCTTCCCATTGTGCTCTCTGTTCCCCTAGTGCTTTGTCCTCTCTACGCTTTTTCTCTTTAGGCTTTGTAAATCTTGTTTGTGCTGTGACAGACAATGTGGCTCATCTGTAGTCAACGCTCACCACCACCAAACCCTTACTTATATGCTGCATAATATAAGAAAAATATGCAACTTATGTCAATCCAGCATGCATGACCTAAAACCTCTTTCTCATTATCTCAATCTTTGCACATCAACTATCTATCTACCATCAACATGCACAAACCATAGCTTTTAAAATTGAATTCCACTTTGTAACTAAATAGAGTTTGGAAAGCTAATGCCGATGCAACAATGCTGATGTATGACACATTGCAAGGAGAGGCTTAGAGAGCAAAGAAAATATATTCTTTTAGGATAACTGGAGAATCAGGAAACTTGAATTTGTTCTTAGAAGCTCATTCATAAACAAAATAACAATGGAGAAAAAGAACATAAATAATGGCACAGATAGGAAGAGTGCATGTCAGAACAGGCTCACATTGATGCTATTTAGGTATTTCTCTTTGTCCACTCGCACAATCTGCCCTTTTTTCACTGCAAGAAAAGAACAATGAGCAAAGTCTACTTCATCCCTCCCACAGCAATTGAAGAGGAAACATAGTTGCTTTCATATAGAATCATAACTTCTTTCCATGACCAATCATCCATCGAGATATTTTTTGTAAGAATTTTCAACTGATATTATTTTCTACACTTAAACAAGCTTAATTTCAGTAGAATATTTCAACATGTTGGCTTATCATGACAAAAACGAATGTGGACTAGAAAAACAGATTCTTTCAATATAATCAAGGATATAAATTCTCCAGAACAAAGCCAGTTATCAATTTTAATCAAACCAATTTAATCTTCAGACTTCAGCTGACAGTTCAACCAACTATCTTCCGATCCTCAAAATCACATCTTTTTATCGAAGAAAATCGTCTGCAGCATAACATTGTTCACGTATGCGGAGAAGAGACATGATCCATGCTAAGAACTATTTTTCATCTCGAAAATTAGGGTTTATCTTAAAATCCAAGAATCGGCTTGACGAGATAGAGGACGGAAGAGGAGAATACTCGAATAGACGGGCTTCTTGGGCAAGGAAGTAGGTGAGCGCGTGGGGACGGGCGTCTTGGTCGCTTCAGTGGAGCTCTTGGCGGGCGTCTCCTTCTGGGGCTCGGCAGAGCTGACGGCCCTGATCCGCGGCAGCCGATGCGGCCCAGCCCTCGCCACGGCGGCGGAGGGGGAGGTAAGGGAGAGGGAGTTGTGGTGGAGAGTGGCAGAAGACGAGAGAAGAGAAGCCATGGGTCGGAACGGGACCGCGACGGACTGGGGGGTTCTTGGAGTCTCTTCCCCACCATCGGTTCTTTCTCGCCTCTCCTTCCTTCGCCCCTTTCGGATAAGACGCGCCGTTGCTCAGTCGCGGGTCGCAGCTTTCAGCCCAAACCGTTACAACAAGGTTGCAAATGACGCGGCTCGTCGGCCAAGAAATCCTCAGGCGGGTCTACACCACCAACCAGGAAACGACGTCTTCCTATTGGGTACCTGAAGTGGGGCCATCGCAAAGCACTGTGACGCAATCCCGTTCCTCCCACAGGTGGCGTGTTTGGTCGCTGGATCGAGACACAGGAGCACCGTCAAGGTGAAATGACTTCCGTGGAGACATATCATGGCATATGAGCCCTCGTCGATTTATTCGATTGATGTATCCAAACATTTGAGTTAAAGTAGACACGTGACCTTATAAATTAATTCAATCTACTTCGATTTCTAACCCAAAAAAAGAAATTAAATTGGGTGTCATAATTTCTCTCGCTCAGCTCTCGTCAAACTCATTAAACGTATATTATTGATATGTTGGCCTATTTTCTATAATGCCATTATACGCATACCGCACACGTCCCTTTTCACAGAGCATTGCAAAACAAAAAAGGACGGAGAGCTCAGTTGAATCTGGAGCAGACGCGCCTGATCTCGCCGTGCGAGCCTGTGTGCACGTCAAGCATTCCCATCCTCACCATGGACTCCGCGAAGTCCCTGTCGAAGGACGGCACTCGACTTAGGGAACCCAAGTAGGAGTCGATGATGGCCCTCGTCGACGCATCAGCGTAGAGCTTGGCGTCCGATTCGATCACCCCGAGGCCGGAGCGGATGTTGCGGAGTATGTGCATGTCGAACACCGTCTCGCTCCCGGGGTCGAGCGGCAGCCGGACGTTGATGTCCCCGCCCACCGGGCAGCGCAGCTTCAGCTCCGGCAGAAAATGGGGGTTGATCGAGGGGTCGGAGCCGCCGCCTTCAAAGAAGTTGTACAGCCTGTCCTCCAGGAAGAAGCACGCCGTCGTTCCGATCGTGTGCGCCGCTGGAAGAACGCCGTTTCAGATTAGATGGAACGAGGTAGCGGATCGATCGTGCCGCATGCATGGGAGAGGAAGGAGTCGATCGATTACCACTGAGGAGGACCAGATCCTTCTCCGAGAGGCCTTTCTTAGCGAACTTTGCTTTGAGGACTGCGACGGACTCGCGAATGTCCGGCATGTGGGAGGCGTCGGAGACGTTGGAGACTCTGCCGTCCCTTCGCCCCGTCGGGACATCGTAGTACGGCCCTCGGCTCTGCTTCATGCACAGCAAGATTTCCCATGAAACCTCGACGCAAGGCGAAACGTCACCCAATGATTCATTCGGCTTGCAGTCTGTACCAGAAAGACGGCGTCGCGGGCTGCGAGAGCGACGATGTCCGCGCAGGAGACGACGCCTTCGCACTCGGCTTCCAACCTGGCTTTCGCTCGGTCGATCACGTCGAAGCCGCGCACCCCGGCGTGGTTTGACGATTTCTTCTCTAGGCTGGCGTCATCTGGGTCTCTTATCAGTATCGATCCATCGCATCCCTCGAACACAAACAGATGGAAACAAAGAAACGCTCATGCTCGAGCAATCACAAGCAGTAAAAAGGACGAAGGTGGAAGAGCGGAGTACTCGAACAATGCAATCATGGTAATGGAGCCTCAGCAAGGCTGCAGGAATGGCAGAGTCAGAATTTGCAGCTTCGGCGACTACCCAGCGAACAATTTCCTCGGCATTTGGGCAAGAGGTGGAGTAGAATCCGACCTCGAGTTCACCCACAGAAAACCCTCGGAGCGAGGAGATGAGAACCATGACCGATGGAACGAACAACATGAGGACACATGGTGGTGTTAAGATAGCCATGAAAGGAGGAGCAAAGAACTTGGATACGGTCAAGAAGAGGAAGGACCTGCATGTTACATAAAGAAAGGGTGTAGGGGAATCGGATATGTGTCACAGTCATCGCATGTAACAGGGGGTGTAAGAAGCAGGTGTCATTGCAGCTCCACCACCATGTGTCACCATCCCTTCCTTGACTTCAGCATGGAATTCCCAAATCTAGTCTTTTTCTCTCTTTGATTTGGAAGCTGCTCACTATCTGTCAGCTGAAATAATGCACTTTGTACGTTCGGGTGGCATTACATCCAAGTTTAGACTCTCTGTCTTGAAGTGGTAGCACAGTAGTGGAAAGAGCACTCTGTTTCTTCCTTCCCTGAACTGGAATTCCCTGTCCATTGTTCCATGTTGGGATGTGTTCAGGCTTTTGCATGTTCAGAGGCCAATTTTGGGGCAGATAGAACATGGATTTCGAAATCACAAGCCCATGAGAGGTAAGGTGTGGTCATCTTCTCCCCAGCTACAACTCTGTTGCATGTCTTCTCTGCTCAATTCACTCAAAGATAGGAATGACATAAAGAACAAAACAGTTCGTGAAACCAAAACAAGATTACCCACAGCAGAAAACGGAGCTTAACACTCCACAGAACATGACAAAGCATGATATCAAGGTAAACAAAAAGAAGATGTTCACCTCTCTATATATACGTATATATTATTTGCAGAGCATCATCTATCCTGTGAAGCTCTTAAACAGCCTAGTTCTAAGAACTTTTATGTCCATCGGTGAAAAGAATTCAGCGAGATTGGCAAAGCAAGAACAATGGAAGATTATGATTTTGGTGTGGGATTAGATGTGGTGTCATTATCAAACCAGTTGGGATCGCCCCAATGCCATAGCATGCTCTCCCAGTAGCAGAAGTCTTCGAAACATATCTTTAGACGAGGATCGGTAATGTTTCGTCTCCAATGGCCATCAGAATAATTTGCCTTCTCCGCCTGCCTCCGATCCCACTCCAGTCCAGCTTTCTGCTTTGATCTTAGAAGACAGAAGCTCTGCAAGTGTTGCGGCATCGTATCGTGCACTTTCCACCAAGTTGCATGCGCGACATCACTCGCGAACTCCTGCATTATGTCCACATTCCAGTTGCAGTCATAGTCCCGGAAACACAGCCATGGCTTCAGGCCCAGGTAGTGAAGAACATAGAGAAGCGGAGGATCAGCGCCAAACAAACGAATCTTCTTCGCTTTGATCTCCTCCTCATCGCCGAACCAGAAGTGCTTCAGGAAGTTCATGTGCCTCGGTATACGGTGCCACCATGTAAAGATTTCATTCAAGTAACCTTGGTCTCCACCATTGTAGGATTCTATCTCGTTGATATGATCCATTAACAGCTGAAACGTGCAGTTGGAAGGCTCGACAACCATCACGCCCGAGTTGAAGAACGTCACGTTGTTTCCTGTGGCGGTGATCTCAGGCATAGTGAACAAGAAATCGATGTTTCGTAGGATGAGAAGGTCTGCGTCGATGAATATGATCTTGTCATACTCCGTGAGCTGCCAAAGCCTGAATTTGCTGTAGTTCCACTCGTTGTAAGCGTCACGCTCGGCCTTGGGATTTCGGATCCTTGTGATAGTTTTGATCTTCCATCCTGCAGCTTCGAGACCGCCTCTGTGGTGATCACTGACTGTTTCATCAACGAGGATCACTAGGTCTCTCTTTGATCCTGCTAACCGAATGCTTTGGGCTGCTGCAATGGCACCACAGACATAAACATTGGCAGAGTGGAGTATGGTGGCATATGCTTCTCGGTGAGGAGTATCAGATTGCGGCCGCTCTGTTATCACAATGAGTCGAAGGTGAACATGTTTAGGTTCTACAGATTCAATGATGCTAATTGGAAGTACAAGTGAGAAATTGATGAGCCTTTCAACTGCCAAGTCCTAAAATTTTAATCTGAGAAAAACCTGCCAAATAAAAAGGCAAATTAAAGAAAAGAAATGAGAATCATACTGACCTTTTGCCTCGAGGGGGAGTGCGAGCTGACATGATCCGATAGGAAGCTGTAGCTTCTCCTTCAACAGATGCAAGTCTGGTTTGTACAACCAATTATTTCCTCTCCTCATGACGAGGTACTTGCACGTAAAAAGGTTTGGGATAGGGAAACGGTCGGTCACGAAAAGTACATGAACAGGGTGGCGGCCTGCCGGAGACCCCGCAGCGACTTTCGCAGCTGCAAGCTGCAAATGCAATCGAGCAACATCTCTTGACCAGCTCCCTGAGCCACTGCAAGGAAGCTTGACTGCAATGAGGTCCAAATGGAGGCCTTTAGAGAACTTGGGTTCAGGTAGGTTGGGACAAGAGGGGACTTCGGATTCTTCTTCCTCATCGATCCATTCAGGATAAAGGACCTCCCAAGTAATCTTACTCTCTGCATAATCAAGTTGGATGACAGAAATCCCTGCGTTCGGTAAGAGTTGGCGCCACTGGTTGATCTCAGAAATGTTAAAATTCAGTAAGCCAATTTTCAGATTTCCTTTACTGGCATCCATCTGTGCCACACACATCATGATTTGAGCCCAATCAACATTCGAATGCGACACATACCGCGGATCAGGTTTGGATTTGTCCCATAACCATCCAACATCCTTAAACCTGGTCCTGCAATGGCATTTCTGACCAGCATAAGCTAAGATTCCCAGCAGAAACAGTAAAAAGTCATGGAATATGATCATCTGTTTGTGGAAAACAAGCACAGAACATGTGTGATGATTAAAGTCCAGCAATGAAAAGCAGATCAGGAAAAGGCACTTACCTAGAGCCAGCATGCAACGAATGATCATTATGATAAGCCGCAGGAGAGTGGAGAAAGGTCAAAAAGGTGCAAAATACAATGAGTATCAAGCCAAGTTTCAATGTGTGCAGCTTCCAGGATGAATTCCTTTCTGGAAAAAAACTGTTGAATGGCTTGTCGGCTTGTCTGAAGTCACTGCTTCTGCAAGAGCTCCTTTTGTTTGCACAGACACTAAGTCAGGATGAAAGACTAATTAGGAAATCTAATCGGTCCATGTAGATTCAGAATACATGAAATTAGAGAAGCAGGTGACAGCAGTGAAGCTTGTATGATGCAGTAACAAGACATGTTGATGGCAACTAACCTCACAATGACACACTCATACATCCTGACTCACCATTGTTCCGAATCAAAAATTAGTTTCTTTACCATTAATTAGTCAAACTTCTTACAAAATAACATGGAATTTTGCCTACTCATCTAAACCTTCTTCATCCTTGTTTAGATTTGTTGCTTCTTACACTCGGCCGTTCTTCCTTCAACTTCCCATTAAATCAAGGTTCAAGTAGGAGCATGCATTAGATGTCCTGAAAAACAAAGCACCATCTACGATAGGCCGAAATAACACAACAAAAACCTGAACATTATGAAAACTTGTTACATGGTATCACAAAATTTAATCTTGGCAATTATAGGTTTTTCCATCATGTGTCTGTCGATGTGGCCGAAAAAGGGTATAGTTTGTAGTGATGACACTGCCTTCCTGCCTAGGCAGCAAATATTGCTAGATTCCCTGTGAACAAGACTTTATGGCCAAACTACTATATGTTTGATGATGAACTTTCTTCATTCTTTATATTCTAGCATATGTGATTAGTCCCAAAGCATTCCTGCTAATATAGTCTCTATCCAATTATTCTACAACTGAAAATAGTATAATTCAAACTAATTTTACTTAAATGCATTGTAAGTGCCACCATAGTCGATTCTTTTTAGAACCTCCTTAATTGATTAGACTATAGAATTAAATTCAGATTTACCTAAGCAACATAAATTAGCCTTCAGAAACATGCTTCTAACTCAAAGACATGGTGAGCATCAGCAGTTCAAGGGGAAGAAGAGACTATCCAATGATGCAAGGAAACTAGAGAACAGATGAAGACCTACATCAAAATGATAAATGACTCTGCAACAATAGAAGAGCAGATTTAACACAGCAGATGAAGCTGATTATGGAGCATATGATAGGAACGTAGCCAAGAATTCTTCCTTCAGAAATTTTGATTCAAATCTCTTTTCTGAATGATTGCATAAATCCAAGAAAACATGAACTGGAGAGCCATGTACTAAGCTAAGCAAAGACGGAAACAGCAAGCATTCATTGTTAGGGTCAATCTTGATTCTTAAAATGGTAGTTTATCTCCAATTCCAATCCTATAGCAGCAAAAGCATCAGAATATACTAATCGGAACCAAGGGAAATAGTCACTGCCGACTTCAATTCTACACTTCCTTCTTGAGCAAATCATTGAACACAAAGATGGCAAAACAAGAAGCGACGAACAGAACAGAGCAAAAGGAAGCATTTCATGATTACTTGACAGTAGAACGCAAGAATTCAAGATGGCTATATCGAAACACGAGGCAATTGAACATCTCAAGAACAGAGACACTCACGGACTTCCCCCCGATCGGTGCCTGGCCTCGCTCTGGCCGGCCCCGGCAGCGCCCGCCCCACCTCTCATCTCGATCCGGCCACAGCAAGTAACGCCATCATATGCCCTCGATCAACGCAAGAAACCGATCTCAACTGTGGGACACAAAAGAGCAAACAAAAATCAATTTTTTACGACGACCAGCAACCCTTTCTCTCCTCCCGAGATCGAAAAACCAAATCTTTGCGACTAAACTAGCGATAACAGACGAACCACTCCGACAAAGCGGAGTCACCCACTCCCGGAGGGACGGTGGCCGTCAAAAGACGACGCGGAACCTTCCACGCGTCGTTAAAACCACGAACTCTCTACCGAAAAGCGGGAGCGAGCAGAACAATCCTTGAAGAAATGGCCAAGAGCGAAGCCGAAAGAAAACGATGACAGAGAAGGAAGGAGGTCACCAACCAAATAAAGAATGGAAGTGATGAACACGCTAAAGCAACCGCAAGTGGAGTTTGGAGGCTGCGACCAAAGCAGGATAAGAACGAGGAACCAAGTGGCACCTCAAACCAGGCGAAGAACAATGGAGGGAGGGATTACATAAAAAGGAAGGATTTTTCTATAAGAAAAGAACGAATTAATTACAGGAATAACGCATGCAATAATGACCAGTGTTGATTCCCCCTGCAATCCAACGCGGCACGGAGCATGGAGCAATGGACACCTCCAAGCAGGCCAGGAACAATGGAGGGAGAGATTACGCAAAAGGAACGATTTTTATAGGAGGAAGTGGAATTGATTAGAGAAGGAAAGCATGGAACGATGACCAATGTGGATTCTCACTGCAATCTTGGGGACCTACAGCACTACAGTCCATGTTCCAAAGATCACTGTTCCTTTACTTGCAGAGAAAGAGCGAGAGAGAGAGGTTGGGCCTTGCAAAGGAGATCTGCAATGCAATGAAGGGAGTGTGAGGTTGGTGCAAGTGACATGGTCCCTGGGGGACCTTCAAGAGATGTGTTCTTGGGGAGTGGGTGGGAGGATGTTGAGAGAGTTGGCTGGGAAGTGTCAGTGGGAATTCTGAGACAAGCTTGTACTTGAGGAAGGAGTATAATGGGAAGAGTGTTGGATTGAGACCCCATCTCAGAGATTTAGTAATTGAGATTTGGAAAATAATGTATGAAAATGTTGAGATTAAGATAGTACATTATTTCTCAAATCTCACAACAATAATAATAACAACAATATTAGCAATAGCCTCCTATTTAGGTAATAATAATCACTAGTTTCCTCTTTGAGGAGTTTTCTCTATTTCAATCCTTGGTAAGGTTCTGATTAAAGTATTTCTCATAAAATATAAACTCATACTCAATGTATAAATAGTATAATGATAATAATAATAATAATAATCTCATTTATAACCAATATGGTTCTTGGCCTGGTTGTTAGTCCTCTTTTTCTAGAAGAGGTTAGGTAGGAATATAAAGATAATTAGTAAAGAATAACCTTATTCTAAGTAATTTTTCAATTAATTATTTTTTTTTATTCTAAGATAATAAAAAAAGACTAATACATAACTATATGACTTACATAAATAGTAAATATTTAACTAAGAGATACTTTACATAAATAAATAAATAAAAACTATACACAAATAATGATTAATGTTTCTATACCAATTCTAAACATGCATAATGTTAGCAATAGAGACAATATTTTCTTAATGAAGAGTAATAATAAAATGGAATTAACTCAACTAATCACCTCATGCAACAATTAAAACAATTCATAACCTACCATTTAGACCTCTTTCCAGAAAATGAGCAAAGCAAGCAAAATGCTTGGTTGGATGCACCATAAGGCTCCATGCATTGAATTTTGTTGCCAGATCTTTGATAGATGGAAAGTAAACATCCAAAAGGAACAAGACACAGTTTGAGGATCTCCCACCAACCATGGTGACTGTCTCAGTTAGTACACAGCCTTTTACAAAAACCAAATTGGTTTTGGTGGAGAAGGAAAGCCTCATTGGGTTTATTTGCCTCTCAGGAAATGAAAAGTCACATCTTCATGAGGTGGATCAGTAAATGCTTTCATGGCTGCAGCAGCCTTAGAGATAAATAGACAAAAGTCCCCTAAATTGCTGGCAGATGTTGATAAAAGATTGTGTAAGCTGACAAATCATGGCCATATCTATCTGCCATTGGGATGAAGTGTCTCACATGATTCCTTTAGGTTACATATTAGGTGGAGTTTGCTGGCACTGATGCACATGACAAGCACTCAAAAAGTGTCAGACCAACATGAGGTTAAACTCCCACTTTAAATGCCTGCCAAAATGTTACTTGTTGTCTATCCTGGATTCTGTGTGGTCACTGCCTGCCACATTTCTTTCTCCTCTCTTTCTTTCAATGGCAGATGAACTATGATGAAAGTCCCATGTCCCCTCTTTATGTCTCATGTCCAGCACTGGATGTGAGTGCAATCAGATAAATTGGAGTCCCATGAGAAGGAATTACTACTACCCTTACTTCTTATCTTCCAATGTCTTAGATATATGGAATTAAATGGATGTGGGTGTGGGTTGGATGACATAAAGTAAGACAGATGAAAGACTGGAGTTGGGACATCTACAGAGAGAAGGATAAGAATCTGGTCTTTTTCCAAAGGTCTTCTCTCACATCACATGAACTTTTGTGGCCATGGATTCACAGGTATACTGATGTCTCTAATAAGAAAGAATTAACTGATGCCACATTGCAGGTAGATGCAGTGATCTTGTCTTGTTACCATCCTTTATGTTAAGTAGATCTTGGATGCAAATACTATATATACGTGTTTAGATTTATAACCCTGATTCAATGATTGTAACCTTAATTCAACTTTATGTTTTGGTGCAAGTGATAATCCAAATTTTGTAATCCTCATCAAACTCTTATGAGAAATCAGACTGTAATTCTAGGTGATATGATTTCATCCTTTAAAGTGTCTACTAGACACATGCAAGGTTGCAGGTCCACACTAGGGTGCCAAAAGCCTAACCTAATTTGTCGATTAGGACATAGCAACCTAAAGAGTTGAAGCTGATGGATAATAAGAACAAGACAAGTGTATCACTGAATCTCTGGAATTGTCTCAGATGGGTTTGTCTGACCCTGACTGACATGACTCTACCCACCTCCCCAATGTCACCTTCTTCCCAGATCATGGAGTGTGTGTTGGTGATACAGTGAAGTGAAGCTTTGGGATGGATCAACAAACCTAAAAGAGGTGGCTTTTGTTTTTGTTGATACATCACATTACAAGTTGTTTGGTGGGGATAGAAACTTTTATGGTAAATGTTCCAATGAAATGACAAAATCTCTCTCCCAGCCATGAGTTGAATTCTAAGCTGTAGTTAAACTCCCAAGTGGTGCAGCGAGCAAATGCTTATAGGTTTGCGTGGGACACAGCAAACCATCTTTGCAAAGGAAATAAAGCCATGGTAAGTACATTCACAATTAATCTCTCTTCCAAGTTGCTTGAGAATTGGATAACATGGATTCAACTTCAATGACCGGTGAACAATAAAACAGCCACACGTTAAGATGATACGTGCTGCAAATGCAATATCTTCGATCATCCTAACGATGAACAAAGTCGGAATTATCTTCTGCTAGAAATAGTGTTTTTCCAACGATTTCTTGGAGCATCTGCTTTGATACATGCATTACAGACTTGATATTGCTTCAATATCTGAAATAACATTTCCTGTTGCTACCATAAAATGGAATTAAAAATCTCAATCTGATCTCGAGGAGACCGGAAAAGTAACCATAACAACACAAACATAATCGCAACCTTACCTGCATATTTGTATGGGAAGGCAGAATCATATATGCACATACACACATCCAGACTTCGATCCATGTTCATAAGTTACTTCTGCCGTGTCTTTGGCTTCCATGCCACAAAAACTTCTACAGAACACAGTATGAGAGGAAATTTCAGAGTTTGGCAGAACCATCACATGAACACTTAAGTTCATACCTACAGTGTTTAACCCGCAAAATTTCTACCATGGCGACTACTTTTCTGAACAGGAATGGAAGTGTTTGAATATGGCGATCAAAGGCCAGATTAAGCTACAATCAGTTCATCGCTGAACAAAATTTCAACCCACTAATTCACCAACTAACGACATTAAACGAGGCTTGTAACTGAAATGCACTTCAAAACGGTGTCACGTAGGTTTTCATCGGGAAACCTGCCAACAGTAAATGAATTAGAAATGTCCTGTGCCCATCATTCTAATATCACTAAAGCAGAAATAATAAAGTGAAAAGAGAGGTGGATACAAGCCAAAGGTAGCGAATCTTGATACTTGCTCTCATTGCACTTCCATGAGGCCTTTACTCCTAGAAGAAGATCATAATATTACGTTTATCAGGTCAAAATACAATCGTTTGACAACTCAAATAAATAATCTCAGTGAATGCCATATCAGTGGTGGTCACGAACAAAACAAACTATTTCCAATACTCCTATGATCATCGAAGCTCCACAAGTAAATAAAGCACCTAAGATGGACTCGCAGTTCTCCCTAGGATCCTAAGTCATGAAACCCTGGACCTATATAGGCTCGCATGGTACTGATTGGAACTATTTTATTTTATGTTCTCTCACAAAACCCACAATTTACCAAATAAGCTGTTTGTATAAAACTGCTCTTTGTGTTGGACAACATAATAGCACGATCATATATGAACTTCATGTAACTTTTTTAATAAAGGCATTCATGCAGGCCGACTAATCCATATGATGCAACTTATGCACACTGGATATATGCTGATAAAGCATTAACCCTACTTCCAGGCTGAATGGATTTCATTGTGGAAGCTCTCCAATTCTTCTAATTTAAACCAGTCCTCGTTAACCTGACAAAAGACAAAGAAATCCAAAAATGACATATAATCCCTACAGTAATTCAAAATAAGGAATATTCATATGGAATTAAGACTTACAAAGCAAGGGCATCCCTCTTCTGTGTAACTCCTTGGGACGTTTTGCATAAATAGGTGTAAGAAATATAAAACAAAAATGCCACACTCTTCGCCTTTTTTTTGCTGTGGCACCTGCAAATAATTGTCAGCTGTTCATAATTAAGAAGCTACCATAAAGGGAAGATGTCAGTGGGGCACGGCCACCTTGGGAATTAAAAGAGGAATCTCAGATAGAAAGTCTTCATTCTCTTCCCTTTCTTCTGATCTGTAGATGTCGAGCACAAACCTGAAAGTGAAGATAGAGGAACGCATCATAATTCATGCATAGAAAATTCTGTAATTTGATAAAGAAGCAAATTAGAAGAAAAAACAAACCTTCTGATGTCTGGCTCTAGCCTCCTTGGATCTGTCTTGTGTAGAGAATCTAGCAGAAGCATATATGGCTTTCTTGCCCTGGATTGTCGTTTTTCTCCAAAATGGCATAAGATAAGAAGGCTCCAATGGCTCCTGTTATTTAGGATCAGTCAAGAGAGTATAGTGTTTTTACAAAATTTAAAAACACCAACGAGCGAGAAAACTCACCAACAAACAATGGGAACAAAGATATATCTCTTTGAGAATATCTGCTTCTTTTTGATCCAGCTAAGCACTTTTGTTCTTGTCAATTTATCCTTATACAGAAAAAACCATAAACAGTCAAGATATATACAGGATCTTCTTCTTTGTTCAGGAGTCCTGCTCCATAATTCTCTATATAAATAAAAAAAAAAAAAAACAACTCAGTTATGCTGTTTGAGCGAGAATATGTATAAAAGTTGACGGATATGGAACTCACTCTAGTAAAGACTGAAACAAGTTACTATCTAACTTCTTATCATGTCTGCAATTGGTCTGTTTGCTAGCTCTGAGTCTCTTTGAACGCTTGCACAAAGGAAGTGCACTAAAAATATTTGATGTAGTAGATTCTCCAGATTTCCTCAATGTTTTGGCTGCTTGCCTTGTTATCATCTTAAATTCTGGTAAATACTACACACACAGAAAATAAGTTGCATTGTTGGTATCAGTAAAATGTAAGACAAAGAACACCTTGATAAATGTGAAACTTTAGAGCAATCACTAGTGTCCAAATCATCACATATACTGGTAGAAGAAATATACAGTCCTTTTCCCTGACCTAGGAAAAAGGATTTTGTCCAAAGCATTACACAGATTCTGGTGGTAGAACCATGCAGACCATTTCCTCGGACTAGAAAAACGATTATGTTCAAAGTGTAACACCGTGGTAGAATAGCGAGCAGTCCTTTTCCCTCATCTAGAGAAGACCTAAGATCAAGAGATCAGGTTCTCATGCGAAGAAGAATTTTTTGTTTAGTAAATAGGAGGAAATGGTGTTTGGTACAAATTGGTATTTAATCCTTGATACTAACAGTGGTATTGCATGCCTAGGAACACCTGCAACCAAGGCATCCTGTACTTTACATGAGATACTCGTTCTTGTTTGTTACTTAAGACTCCAACAATATGCTCAAACAAGTGTCAACCCTGTGCAATTGGACCATGAGAGGTGGTTACAAGAAGATGCTCTGACGGATTTGCAGAGGCAATTTAGATAATTAAGGGGAAAGAAAGGCCAAAATCAAAAATTATTTCAAAGGCTTTTGTCTTATGATCTATGGTAATTATTTATTTATAAACTTAACTAAAATTTCAGGAAGGCAACTAACTGCATATATATTAAGGTCAAGATAATGAGATTTTGAGCAGGAGGAAAACATAGAGAAGGAAAATGGAAAATATTAGAGTCGTAATGGCTCCTAGAATTCAGACCTAGGGCTTCTATCTCTCAAAATTTTAGGTTATATCAAGCCAAGTGCTTGATTCAGATGTAAACATTAATTGTATGCTAGAGAGATAGAATTTTCAGCTTGAAGTTGGTACACTAATATATTAGTCTTTCATTTGATACAACTAGCCCCATCAAACTAGAATGTCTAAAATGCTTCTCGATGATCTTGTAACAATGTACTTGGGCACACACCTTTCCGATTTGAGAGGTTCATACATTAGCTAGTTTTGAAGGCTCCACGATATTACTTCCATTATCATTCAATTTTACAAATAACATGACCAAAATTAGTTACTTCACAACCACAACATCTCTAGACAGGATTCGGTACTTAACTCTCTCTGGTAATTTCCCCATCCTGCAAAGCATGGCAATACGGTATACTGTAACACTATCAGGTTCAAGAGGAATGGACAACAATGGGAAATCCAACCTGACGACATGCTACAAGAGGCAACAAACATGAAAGGGGCAAAACAAAGAAAGTAAAGAACTGAAAAAAGCCGTATAAGTTTATAAGATTAAGTGCAGGTTTCAAACTAAAACTAGTGAAAGATCCAGTTTTTAGATCAATTCTGAGGAGGGTCAAGAGAAAAGATTTATGAGATAGACACCAACGAGAAAGTTACGAACAAAGAAAATTAGAATGAGAACCCGTAAATGAGCTTAATAAACACTAAATCAGTGCAAATTCGTTCCTCGAATAGTTAAAGAGTGCAAAGATCGAACCAATAGAGACAAACAAAAGTCATCCACATCTGAAGACATTCTTCAATGATTCCCCAAAAGGTAAGAAAGAAACCGAATAATTTTGAAGAAACTGAGGCTTACAGCACGACGTCAGAGTTGGTGCTCCAGATTTGCTCTCCAGCGCCGGAACGAAGAAGCTACAAGGAACGCAAGAATTTTACTGTCGTTAATGGGCGATTCACAGTCTAAAAGAGAGGGCGAGGTTCGAAAGAAAGACAACTAGGTAAATAGGAAGACAGAGGGCGGTGTCTAACACCCACTGCTTCCGGTGATGCAGTGGTGGCCGACGCCACTGGAATGAACGATAGACAAGTTGATCGGATGCCGGCTGCCGTTGCCGGAGTTGCGCCGGTGAGGAGGAGACATAGGAGAGGACAGGAAATAGAAACGATCTTACGCTGAGCGGCGGATCGGCGGCAGACGAGCGGCGGGTGGAGCGCCGGCGGAGACGGGCTTCTTGTTTTATCAGCCTTCCCACATTTACATTTATCGGTGTCGTGAACTCTTTTAGTCGGAGACGTCGGATTCGGGAAGCACGGTCACGATTCGCCTTAAGTCTCGCACGGCAAATCAATCAAGGGAACGGATCGTCAATCAATCAACGGAAATCGAACGGCGAATGGTCAGATTGGATACCAAACTGTCCGACTAGTGCATGAGCGGATCGGTTGCGTCGAACTCGATGATTTAAATATTGACTGCTCGATATAAATGCTAATTGAAAATAGCGAATTATGGGGACAAATTACTTTTTTTTATTTTAATCTTTCTTTATCGTAATCTCTAAAATATGTGCATTAATTAATAATTTAAAAATTATTACATAATTAAGACCTATTAGTTATATAATAATGTACTAATTATTTCGGATGACTCGATAAAAGTATATTAATTAATAAGTCAAAAGATAATAGGGAGAATGATTCATATGCTCATAATAGTCACAATAAGAACAGGGTTTTGAGTATATTAAGAGTTGGGAGTCTTCCTAGAGAGAGCCTCGTCTTGAATTCTTGGATTGTGTTCTTTAGTAAGTGCACCTAGAATTCATCTTCAGCTCGTACATTGGTCTTGGGTTCTAGTACTGCCATGTTTCTGCTCGTACATTGTGTTCTTTTGTTATCTATATTCGAAGCTCTCATCTGTTCAACAGCTGTAGAAAATTTCATGATCCTTTTCTTCACATTCTCGTATCTCTGGCATCTTCTACCAATTCTGTACAGGTCTGTCCAACTGCTACAACTGTTCACCATCATCAATTCAACCTCTGAAGAGTGGAGAAGGGTTCAGAGATTCGCTGCAACTACTTGTACTTATATTGATCTTGTCTCTTTAATATATTAGATTTTAATTATAATTATAATTTAATAAAATAAATAAATTTAGTTATAATAGAATTTCTTAGAAGATAATCTTGATGGATGAGACTCTACTCTTGTCTATAAAAAAAAATAGGATATTGATAGATTACACAATGACAAAACAATCAAATTAGTTAACGAGATATTAGATATCTTTTATAAAAAGATAAGATCTCTTAGAGGTGAAACAACTTTGTTATTTTTTCTTTGTCTTTAATTCGTCGCTCGTAGTGATCTTATGAAGAATAGAAAGATAGGAGAAAACGAGTCTAGCTTTTTTTACCGATCGACATCATTATAGCTTTCAGATCCGATGATGGTACACCTATAGATTAGATAAAAGCTTTTTGAGTAGCATAAAAAAGTATGCATCGTATATTTGATCTACTATTATTTGATTTTATTTTTTAATATTAAAATTATTCACATAATAGCATAATCATGATTTTTATGCTTGGAGCCATGTTTTGAAATCAAATACTTTATATCTTAAAAATATTTTAGATTCATTTTATATTTAGATTTGTTTATTAGTACCTTTACTTGTGAAAATGTGTTATCTGTTTTTGATTTATGATGCTTGAACGATTTATTTATATTGTCGATCTGCTTTCAATCTAGTCTATCCTATCATTTATTTGCGAGCGATGCAAGGTTCCTGGTGTTTGATCGATGGACCACTTTTCGATGGCTATCTATCAGCGATAAAATTGTTGAGGGTGGTGGCCTCTGGTGGTCACCAGTCTAGTCATGGGCAATAGCTACAAACACAATAGAAGCATCGTGGGGTGTAACAATCTTACGGTGGTCGACCTTTGTTGCAGGCGGCTACAGCAACGGTGTTGTTGCTTGCGATGACTGCTGATGTGACGTTTGCTAGCTGCAGTCAACATCAATTAGACCTCATAAGTCATGATTCCCATTGGTTGAGCAATAAAAAAGGAAACGACGACAATGGTTGGTGGGTTGTATCGCTAACCCACTATAAGCGATGACTCCCCAATGGGTGACGATGTGGGTGATGCCGTGACAATCACAAGCGATGCACACTATGCACCGTCAACGAGACAAGCATGGTGGAATACGACAATGACAGTTGAGAGATGTTTTAGGGATTCTTTCCTTTTTAACTAATATAATATTTTTACCCCTAAAAAAATCTAATCAATGTCTTTAAATTTACTTTCTAATTATGCCCTTAAGAAATTAAAAATTTTCATTATATATCCCAAGAAAAATTATAGTTTTACTCCTTAGAAATTATAAATTTTATGACTTATGTCCTTACTTATAAATAAACTAATTCAATTTATTTTAATCATATTTTGATCGGACGTTATCATGATTGTATTTTGATTGCTTGATTGGATTTAGATTTGATCAATCAAGTTTTAATTGAATTCAAAGAAAGTTAAATTTTGATTTTTTTTTTTTACTTTGATCAACTTTAATTTTGATAAGTTTAATTGGATGAATGATTAGCCCAAATCTTTGAACCATAATAATAAAATTTTATATGTGATAGTTAAAATTTTAATTATTATTTTTGGATACTTATATGATTATTTCAATATATATTTGAAATTATAAAATAATAATTATTTTTCATACAAGGACATGATTTATTATTACAGTTATCATATGAGTTTTTCTTTATATTGATTAATGTTTGATAATTATTATGATTGTGCTTGGGATATTAGGCTTATGAGATATGAATTATAATAAAAATTTTATTATTTATAGGATATTCTAAAATAATTTTTTTATTATATTAATTTTATAGTCGTCAAAGTGGCATAGATCAATAACTTATAAAATTATATTAAAGAATTAGTCTAAAATGATATTAAAAATATATAATTCATAATGACATACATAATTAAGATATTTAAATAATCTCAATGGAGAATCTATTTTGAATAATTATATAATGTAGTAGGATGATACTGTTTTAGATATCCTTATAGTTCAGGGTTATATATCTAAAGACAATAATATTATTCCATAAGGATGATATCAATTATCCATAAATAATTTTGTTTTAATACTATAAATATTAATATTTCATTCAAGAGTGAAATATAGATAATATTAATAATTTAATATTTATTAATAATTTAAAGTATTAATATTATTTTATTATAATGATACTTCTAGCATTGTATTTGTATAAATGTCCTTATATTTCTAGATTAAATTGTTATAAATTGCTTAAGCATATGCAATTTATACTATGTATATTAGACCTTGATCAAACTATTTGAAAAATCATACACATTACTACTAAAAGTTCTATAAAATAAATACTTGAGATATATAATCAAAAAATAATTTAAAAGATTAAGTTTTATAGTAATTGATAATAATATTTAGGTTTCATTACAAACTACAACGAATATATTGAAATATTTTAAAAATAAATTTAAATTTACTAACAATTCATTGGCTGACATATTAATAAAAAAATTGACTAAAACTTAGTATGACGATAAAGTTATAAGCTTAAGAATATTTGACATGAATGTAGTTGAGTCATTTCTCATATAATTTATTATTAATTCTATTTTCTTCTTAGTTTCACTCATTTAAAATTTAGTGTAATAAAATTAAGGATAAATAAATTTTTAATAAGCTAACTAGTATATGTATTTAAAAGGAATTAAGATTAAATGAGGAAAGACTCCTAATATTTTGGATACTACTTAAGGAGTAAGTAAAAATAAAGAAAATATTAAAACGTAAATCATTCAAGTTTTTAAATGTTATATAAACTTATAAAATGAAAAACTTCATAATAAAGTGTTACTTTTGTGATAAGAAATGTCACGTGAAAAAAAACTATAAGGTTTTGGTTCAAAAGAAAAAAATATAAGTTCAAGTCAAATATTATAGAAGTCATGTTTTAATACTTAGTAGATTGATACTAATGCTTTTAATTATGTTAACAATAATAGAGACTTATTTTAATACGAGAACCAAAAGAATATAAAATATTCATTATCTAGGAAATCATCTTAAAATAAAAGTGATAATAGTTAGTACTGCTTACAAACGGTTCATTTGATAAATCTTAAGGATAAATGTTATGTTCTTACAATTCTAAAAGTTTAGTTTCTTTATCTAGAATTATTATGATATTATTTCTCTTTTAATGGTTATAAATTTAATATATTTATAATTCTATAAAAGTTAATATTAAAATTTTGTATGACAGTTTGTACGAAATTAATATAAATATTGAGTTTACAAATATCTTATAATCAAATATTGAAATGAAACGTAGTTTCATAAACTCTCTAAGATTATATATGTTTACATCAACGTATCATTCAATATTTCTTATTTAGTAGAGAGAGATATTTTATCAAACTTATATATTACCTGTTGAGATATAACTATTCAAGGTCTCAGGTTATTAACACCATTAGGTATACATAAGTAAAGTCAAAGAATAATTAGATAAAATATTAAAATTATCATATATACCATAATAAAATTGAATTACTGAAAGGTAAAATCATACTATTATAGATATGGTTATCAGCATGATGAGTTATTTTCTATACTTGAATTGAAGAGAAACTTTAAGGATAACTATTTTATATCTTGAATAGAGTTTCTAATAAGTCAGTTTTATTAACTTATTTTGAGTTATGGACTAGTAGCAAAACTTAATTTGATATATTTATATATTTGAGAATATACTATAAAGATAATGATCTTCAAATCATATGAAAAGAAATTAAATTTAATGACTATTTTTATATATTTTATTATTTATCTAAAAAATTAAAGAGGTATAGTTTTTATTACCATATGAGAATATGGTTATATAAGATTTCTATATTATAACAAATCATGAGAGTGAAAATTTTAAATTTTAATTTGTTACTAATGAACTTATAGAATAATCACAATCAATATTTTGAGAAGATCTCAAAGGAAAATAAGACTTACTATTTCTGATTATTATTTAGTATATCTACAAAAGTCAGATTATAATATAAGAATTAAAAGGATCTCTCATTATTTTTATAAATTATGAAAGTAATGATTCTGAAAAATGATACGCTACAATAAAAGAATAATTAAAATCGATGAACCAAAATGGTATCTGAGATCTCGTTGAATTACCTAATATAATGATCAGACTTATGGTTAAATATTTTAGTATTGATCATAACGAGATATTTTCTTTATTTTTTAAATAAAGAATCATCATGACATTAGTAACTCATTATGATTTTAAAATAAGATTTATTCTTCTGAACAACAATCAGAAGGTATGCATCATAATATTGTTATATCTAATTTTATTTAATTTTAATTTTGACATAAAATTTTTCGCATGATTACAAATTTTATTTTATGCTAAAATGTGGACCTCCCAAGATCATTGCTAGTCAACTTAAAAGAACTTTTTCATATATTGAATACACTAAACATATATGTTGATCGATGCTTCTACTTACTTTCTTCACTCTTTTATTTTTATTTTTACCCATACCACTCAATTTAAAAGATTAATGGAAATAATTTGAACTAAAAATATAAAGTGATTATTTTTTGGTAAATATAGTTATATTAATCATACATCTCCTACGATAAATATGATATTGTATCCATGATGATAACCCGACAATAACAATATTTTCTAAGAGACATTATAGAGATTAAGACATTATGTATCGTTAAGATCACGATCGATACGTAACTTTGATATCGATAACATTTAGATTATCCAAAAGATAATATATAAAAACTAGAAAAAAATCTAAGAACACAAACAACATTTAGATTATCCAAACGAGGTGGAGGGTATTAAAATAGGCACCGGAATTTTCTCTACCAACGACCATTGTGGTGGCTGACAACCAGTGCTCTAACTCAATCCACACACACAAACACATGGAATCTAAGAGAGGACAAGAGGATAGCCACACTGTGAACGACCCATGGCCACAGCCTCAAGGAATCCAGAGGCCATGGCAGGTCCACAGCCGAAGCTCCACACTCTATGATGCTGTCATGATGGTATAGTGTAGGATGTGACACCGTTGGTGGTGGGCAACACAGCAACAATTTCAGCCACAACATTGCAATATGAGATACAATATCTATCTATCTATCTATCTATACTAATTATCCTTTCCTGCAACTATATTCCTGATCTCATCATTTCTTCATTGCATTGCAATAAATGCTACAAACAGTTAAAAGCCCTGCATAAATGCTTACCTGCCCAAATTAATCACCATAACGATGGATAAGACCTTGAAGCTAAATAAATAATTGAAGAATCAATAACAAAATACAAACTCAAATGATAACAAGTAAAAATGGCAGACATATAGCCATCAAGTCATTAATGGCAGACAACAGTCCATCATAATTGTCTCCAATTTCCTTGTTCCCAATAATTGGTCAATGCGGAATGATCTTATCGTTGAGGATAAGTCAACCTGGGAGTTGAGAGTAAATGGCATGCCATTTACTCTCCATCAACTCCAAAGACAGTTTAGCCTTTTGCTCCCCAACAAGCAAAGCCATCAACATCATCTTTCTTATTTAAATGATGATTCAACTTTACGATGTGATTTGACAGTGTTCATTCACATCAAAATAGATTCCCAGAAGGATCAATACATGCAAAATTTACTTCTACAAACAAATTATTATATTATTATTTTTTGTTCATCCTCCTTTACCAAAACATCGATAAGGAATTGTATTGACATTATTGATCTCAAATTCGAATCTGTATAAATATCATTTATACTATTTAATATAAAATATATTTTAAATTAAAAAAGCATGAGCAAATGCAGCGATATCTAATCCAATTCCAACTTTGCATCTAGAAAGGTCGATGAAGGCACTCGGTTGACGCCGTCGAGGAAGAGATAACGAGGTCATCCAATACGAGAAGCAATTCAATTGGTCCAATGAGAAGGTCCGATAAGCCAAATCCATTCAAGATCATGAAACATGCATGGATAATGCATCAAGAAACGTGTGAGACGTGCATTCCATGATCTGTACAAGGACTTTCGAGCTTCTTTCATTTTATAATTAACTTATATATATATATATATATATATATATATATATATATATATACTACTTCGCCACGCGTCGCGTAGACGGAGATCCACGTGGTATATGGAATACTTTTTTGTTATTTATTTATTAGGCCTCCACGACGAGACGTCAAAAAGCCTTCGACGCGTCGGCCGAAGTGGGCCCCGCCCTCGGTCTGACCACTCCGAAAAGTCCAACCGCCCACATCGGCGCGCTTCCGTTGGTTTCCCAAAGAACTCACGGTGGATCCAACGGCCAGCGTTTCATCCAGCGGGCCCCACGAGGCCGATCCTCGTCGGTGGCCACAACGAATCCGTACCCTGTTTTGAACGGAACAGGATATCCCGGCCCGTCTTTGGAACCGTCGACGAAGACGGGAAGTAATTCTGTTCTCCTCGTAGGCCCGATTTGGTAATTCTGCTCTCCTCGCAGGCCCGAAAGGGAAGGATTTGCTGCGGGAAAGAGGCGTCCGCGATTGGAGAACCGGCGTGTACTCTTTGGTTTCGTCGCTGTCGACCGCCGCGTCAAAGGGGTCGGCGTTGGCGCGCTTCGAGGGAAGCAAACACTCGATCCTCCGCAACCGAACGCGGTTACATAGAGCCGTCGTCTCGTCGTTTCCACGCCATGAAGACGATGAGATTGATATAAATCCTTTTTCTTCTTTTATTATATTTCACTCGAAAAGTTTAAAGAAAGCTCCAGTAGTTTCTACACGTCACGCTGGGACACTATATTCCATCGCTATTTACGTGGTCGCTGAAGAGACGTATGGTTCGGTCTTTGCCCCTTTCCTCAGGACCATTTTTTGGCTTTAAATTATCTTCATAAACAACTTCGCAGGTTTGTACTCATTCGACGAAGTGCAATTGGGAGAGTCTCGTGAATAGTGGTCCTCTTTTTATTCGATTTATTCCCGATCGCACCAAATATAATTTCTAAGGTCTGCAATCTGTACGACGAAATGCCATTCGTGTTCCAACCGAATGATTGATGGAATCGAACTAAATAAAAGTAATCATTTAATTTGATTAAAATTTTAAGTAGCATCGGTTCTGTTTTTGAGATTTTTAAGTTTAGTTGATATTTTTATAATTAAAATTAATTTAATTCGATCTGAATCGATTAATCGAAATTATTTATAAATTTCAAAATTAAATTATTGACGAATCGATTTGGATGAAGTCTGTTCGAAGCTGATTTGATACAGATTTAATCCGGTTTAATTTTTCGGTTCGATTTGACCACACGAAGCTTAGGCCACAAATTGAGGTAGGTGCGGGTTTGGCCGTGGCCGTCTGATGTTAAGGGCTTTTCCGTCCAAAACGTCGCCAACTGGCATTAGATGAGCCTTCTAAGTTAGCCGTTCACTAACTGCTCCGTCAAGAAAAAGCAATTAAGATAAAGTTACTCAATTATAATTACTTTTGCCACACATTGTTCTCACCCGACTCGTTACCCGTCGTCTCAGGCGGCCCACAGGTGACGCGAACGATTTAATCTTCCAACTGAAATGTGGGTAAGAATGAGGGTGCCGAGGAAAGGAAAAGGTCTCGTTCCCTCAAAAAGAAGCCATCCCTTTATAAAGCGACCGGAGAGAAGAGAGGCGAGGCGAACTCAAAAGGAAACGTGTGATCCTTCGTCGAATTGATCTCGATCGATACCTTCCCATTCCCATTCTTCTTCGGGTTTGGTCGGAGGAGTCTCTACTTGGCCGATTCCTTCGTGGAGGGTTTGTGGAGCGACCGTGGTAGGCCGATGGATTCGTGCGGGGCGGTGGAGTCACCGGAGGCAAGGCCTGCGGCGGTGGCGATCGACTTCACCGATGGGGACACGTCGCCATCCCGCGCGAGGATCCCGAGGAGGATACGCCGGAGGCTCCTTGAGGGCAAGAGCAGCGGCGGCCGCTCGAGCGTGGAGGAGATTGAAGCTAAACTCAGGGATGCCGACCTCAGAAGACAGGTGGTTTATTCGAGAAAATTTGTGTCTTCTATCGTATTTTGGTTATTAGGTTGACGTGTTGCTTCGATTTTTTGTTCTTTCATGAAATTTTAGGGTTTTTCCCCCTCCGATTTTAGAGTCTGTGGTTCTCTGAATACCAGTGTCGTTTCGAAGTTGAATTCAGAGAAAACTAGCTCAGAAGTCGGCTTTTGTCGAAAGATCGAAATTTTCGTTGTTCTGGAGTCATTATTTGGTTTTATTTTCTTTGCTTTGCTTTTCTCTAGTAAGTTTGATTACAGGTTTTAAGTATGGGGCTTTTTTGGGGGTCCTTTTTAATGATCTGGAAGCCTTGTCTTCTTTTGTTTTTATTCTTTCTCGGTTCTTTCTTCTTTGGATGCTTCTTGGGTAAATGATTTTGTTTCTTCTTTGTGTTCGTTGGTTGTGTTTCAATTATGTCCTCCATCAAATTATGTCATATCTTTGGATGTTCGGTCCTTCTGCTATCATACCAGGATTTATTAGCTCCTTCAAGTACTTGCCGTAAGTTTTTCTTCGAGAACCTAAGACTTCCATGTGAATGATTTTCTTTTTATAAAAAAAGGTGCTTTTTCCTTGCCATATTTTTTATTCTTCACTATAGAACACTGTGGTATTAACAACTAATTTTGTTTATATTACACAACTTTTGTGTTTTTTGCTATTTGTCCGAGTCAGCAGGGGTAGCTCTTTCCAATTTATAACTTGTAGTACTCCGAGAACAAAAAAAACTGTAGCACTACGGAAATTTTAAATAGATTTTTTTTTTATTCTGCTGTCCCTTTTGTATGACTTTTTTTTTGTTTTATATTCACATAATTGCCTGAACCTCTCTTTTACTTCTTTTTTTCTTACTCATTGAATTTCCTTTCTTACTCATTGAATTTCCTTATGATGTATGGCTAATTTTTTCTCTTTCCTCCATGTTCACAAAATTGTCTGGTAATCTATCTTACTTTCTGCTTGTTTTCTTTCTCCTATCTTTTACATCGGATTTGCTCATGATGCATGGTTGGTTTTTTTTTTCCTTTATGTATGTTTCTATGGAAATAAATGGTTCCTTTGCGATTTTTATTACTGCTAGATTGTAAGGCATCAATGTGGTCCTTTAAGAAATTGCCTTTTATCAATTTTGATAAATTTCCTTCTATCTATTTGGATCCTAAAAGATTGTTTTTTGTTAAACATGTTCTTTCTAGTTCTTGATGTTGAATTTATATGCACATACATTTCCTTGTGGAGGTTTTGTACTCTTAGGTCCTTTATCTGATTGTCACTTCTTTGTTTTATGAATTGTAGAAATTTCTTTTTCATTTGCAAGCAAAGTGTTGGTTTGCATTGGGCTTCTTCTTTTACGTGACATGATAGTTGTTGTGTATTTTGACGTTTGTTTTTTGTGTGGCAGCAATTTCACGAATTGTTATCGAGCAAAGCAAGGCCAAAACCAAGAAGCCCCTCATGGTCATCTCAAGAGGATGATCCTGGTCAACGGATTGAAGCAAAACTTTTTGCGGCTGAGCAGAAAAGGTGATTTTCTTGGTAGTCTCAACCTTTGGTTGTTTTATCAATCCTATTATTCTGTAATACTAATTTTTCTGTAACAGTTTAGATTGGTATGAAGCATTAAATGGCACGTATCGCTATTTCCAAATATTGAAAATGTTTTGTTTTTGTTTAGATTTGTACAACTTGAAGTTGTTTATAGTTAACTTAGCATTCTTCCATTGACAACTACATATTGTGAATTTTTCTGAAATTGTACCTTATATTTCCTATCCACTTTAGCTTGTTTTTGAAAGCCATTTGAAGCATCCAAAGCACTGTGGTGGTCTACGGTTAAAAGCTTAAAGTTTAAAGTTGAGATTACTTGGTTTTGTCAGTTGGAGCAATTACATTTTTTGGTCATTTTGTCCAAACTGAAAATTGGTTCTTCCTTTTTGAGTGGATAGGTTGAACCTTTTGGCAAAGGCGCAGATGCGGTTAGCTAGATTGGATGAGCTACGACAAGCTGCTAAAAGTGGTGTAGAAATGCGTTTTGTAAAGGAACGTGAAGAGCTGGGTACAAAAGTTGAATCCCGTGTACAACAGGCTGAGGCAAACCGTATGCGCCTTCTTAAGGCTCATATGCAGAGAAGAGCTGCCATTCGCGAGAGAACTGCATCATCTCTGTTGCAACGGGTAATCCGAGAGAACAAACATAAAGAGTGTGTGCGCTCTGCAATCTTTCAGAAGCGTGCTGCTGCTGAGAAAAAACGTTTGGGATTGTTAGAAGCAGAAAAGAAAAGAGCCCATGCTAGAGTAGTGCAGGCACGCAGGGTAGCCAAAACTGTGTACCATCGAAGAGAAACTGAAAGGAGAAGATTGAAAGAGCAGTTAGAATATCGGCTCCAAAATGTATGTGCCAGTCATTTTCGGTTCTTTTTCAATATTTTGTAAAATTGTAATCTCATCACTCTAGTCTAAATACTATCTACTGGTGTAGGATTATAGCTGGATACTGTTTTAACTTGTAGTGGGCATAGCTGATTGGACTTATTTTGGCTGCAATTGGTTTATAAGATTATAGCTGGACTCAATGATTAATATGAAACTGTTGTTGAGAAAATTAGGGATGCATGGTTTGCAATTATGTAGTTTCTGTCACTGTTATAAGGTTTGGTTGCTCGTTCTTATACAAGCTACACTGGTGTTCAGGCAAAGCGACAAAGGGCAGAGTATCTTAAACAAAGAGGTGGCTCTCATGGTTCTGCACGGATCAATTTGATCAGACATGGAGATTTTCTTTCAAGAAAATTAGCAAGGTGATATTTTTTACTAGTTGATAATTGCAGTCTCTGATTTTTATTTGCTTCTCAAGGTTGACTGGGTATTTAGGTGCTGGAGGCAGTTTGTGAAATCAAGGAGGACTACTTTTGCCTTGGTTAAAGCTTATGCAGCTTTGGGGTTAAACGAGAACTCTGTTAAACGTATGCCATTCGAACAAGTCGCTCTCCTTATTGAATCATCCAAAACACTGGCGACAGCGAAATCCTTGCTAGATCGGTTGGAGAGCCGTATCTCACTCTTACTTTCATCTGGACCTTTAAGTGTCGAAAATATTAATCATCTGCTGAAGCAGCTAGCCTCTCCAAATAGAAAAGTCCCATCCGGTAGAACCTCAAGAGAGAGAGGTGGAACAAAAAGAGTGGCTGTCAGAGAATCTAGAAGTTCTGAAACAAAGATGTCAAGGTATCCGGTCAGAGTAATACTCTGTGCTTACATGATATTAGGTCATCCAAATGCTGTTCTCAGTGGCCAAGGGGAGCGCGAAGTTGCCTTGAGGGAGGCAGCTATAAACTTTCTTCGGGAGTTTGAATTGTTAGTGAATACCATATTGGATGGTCCTAAAAGTGCTCACTCCTCGAGGCAATCATCACCTGATGCCTTGTCTTTGAATCATCATGAAGACTCCTCTACCGGTTTGCCTCGGGAACAGAATTTTAGATGCCAGCTGAGAACATTCGACACGGCATGGTGTTCTTACCTTTACAGGTTTGTGGTATGGAAAGTGAAAGATGCTAAATCTCTGGAGGAAGACCTTGTGAGAGCTGCTTGTCAATTGGAACTGTCGATGATGCAGACATGCAAGATGACTGCAGAAGGACAGACAGTTGATCTTAGTCATGATATGAGGGCTATTCAAAAACAGGTTTGTCTGATCTTTACCGATTATTTTTCTTCTTAAGAAAACATGTTACTGGAACATGCATGAGACAATGATTTTCCATTACTGTAAAGAAGTGGGCATAACAAGAGTTGGATGGCACAAAAATGTCCTTGTAGCCAGACAAAAATCTAGTAGTTGAAGTTTTTTTTATATTAATCATTGACTTTGTTTGTTAAACACGAGTGACAAATTCATATAACCCAACATTCTGAAGTTGTTCTGCCTTTATCTTTAGCTAGCACCGTTGTTTTGCTCTTTTGGAAGGAGGCTTCAAAATTCTGAGAGAGAATTACATGAGACCTTTATTGTGATGTTACAAGGCTACTCAGGCTTTTCTAAATTATATATTCCGATCAAAAAATTTGGTGTGGTTTACTTCCACTGGTTGATTAGGAGAATTGTTGGCGTGTTTTATGTTTACTGTTATCACCTGACTATTGCAATCTGCATAGAGAAATCACTGATATTTTTCCAAAATGAAAATAGTTCCTTTTCTTTTTACTCTTTTCCAAGGAGGACAGCAAGGCAACTTCCTCATCTATCCATTTCTCTTTGTCACCCTCCCCACACTTCAACCATATGTTTTACTTGCTAGCGTCATCATAACTGAGAGAGGGAGTAGGGTAATGATAATAGAGGTGAAAGAGAATGAGGATGACTAGGAAAGGGAAATAATTGACAATGAAGAGAAATTAAGAGATAAATGAAAAGAGGACCAAGTTGAGGAGAAGTTGGGCAAATCAAGAGCAAGAAAGGTCGGGTTGGAATTAGAGAATTTGATGGGTAGTCGCTATCAAACAGAACTGTCAGGATGGAATTAGAGCAAGAAAGGAGGGATTGCCTTCTTAAGAATTTTTACTAATTAAATCCAAGAGTTCTTTTTGACTTTTTAGAAGACTGAGTAACAGTTAAATCATCACTATGGTAAACCTAACAAGACCATCAGATGTTTTCTGCAATAAGTAAGTTCATAATTTTCTGAGTCTTATTAACAAAATTATAGGTCTTAACTAATAGATACATATCAAAAACACAGATGTATATATGCCTAACTTCATTAGCGTAAAGGAGTTAACTGCTTCACAAATGTTGATTAATGGTAGAATAATTTAGCACCTCGAAATTACAAATATTTGTAATATTTTGTTCATCAGATTGAAAGGTTGATGGCTACCATCATGTTCTTTCTTTTACGTTTGTGTCATGAATATCCTAAGGGTGTTTTGATGTAGGTTATTGAAGACCAGAAACTTCTGAGGGAGAAAGTGCAACACCTAGGTGGCAATGCTGGAATTGAACGAATGGAATGTGCTTTATCAGATACACGATCCAAATTCTTTGAAGCAAAAGAGAACGGTAGCCCTTTGGCAACATCTGTTGCTCATATTTCATCACCTTCAGCACCCGACACTTCAGGAAAAAATGTGGTCTCTGTGCCTCATGAGCAGAGTGTTGATATTAAAGGGAGATCCAATCATGTTGTTCGTTCTCTGTTCGGTGCTTCATCTTCCGCTCAGCCTACGGTTGGTGCAGAAATTCAAAATGTAGATGTTCAGTCAAGTTTCAGAACGGTCACACAGTCGCCCACGGAAAATGAACTGCTTGTCAATGAGATAATGCATTGGGGCAATGGAAATATTGCTGATAATCTTGACCTCAAAGCTGAAGAGATTGGTATCCAGGTAATTGGACTTCTTTCCCCAAACATACAGGTGGCGCTCAAAACATTTTTTTTTTTTATATGAGCCATGCCATAATGCATGAGAAAAGAATCAGTAAGACCATTTTGACATCAGATGCTTTAGGCATGAATGTTCATATTTTATGCTCCATTGTTTGATAATCTTTTAGACCTACTCGTATAGAGGGTTTAATTTTCAGATTGATGATGTCTTTTGAGGATGATTGGTGATGCATGATTGGGCAATTTTTTTCTCTTGTTTTTTTTCCGAGTCACTGGCTCATGTGAATAAATTTATTGCACATGGCTGGTCTACTGTTCTCTTGAGGTTGATCCTTGTTGTATTAGGTTTTTTATTCAAGGGGCCATTAACAGATTTCTTTTCATGTTTTGTCTGCCTGGTAGGTTAAAGAGACGATGGAGAAGGCATTTTGGGATGGAATATTGGATTCTCTAAAGGAAGACAGACCTGATTACAGTAGAATACTGGGTCTTGTCAAGGAAGTACGGGATGAATTATGTGAATTGGCTCCACAGAGTTGGAAGCAAGATATTCTCAATAGTATTGATCTTGACATTCTCTCCCAGGTAAATCTATGATCTACTAGATTGTAAAGTCTCTATGGTGTTAGTGTTTCTTTTTGTCCCTGACATTTTTTATAATATGTCACACATATTGATCCAATATACTTTTTAATCCCTTGGCCTTGATTTCCAACTTCAAGCTCATACTTTCCTTGTTAATTTTGGTGAAAGGTCCTTGAGTCAGGCTCTCATGACATACATTATCTTGGAAATATTTTAGAGTTTGTGCTGACCATGCTTCGGAAATTATCTACTCCTGCAAGTGAAGATGACATGAGAAAGGACCACCAGAAGTTGTTAAATAGTTTGGAAGATATTGCTCGATCTAATGACAAACAGAACAACCTTTTTGTTATTGCCGCAATCAAGGGTCTGCGCTTTGTTTTGGAGCAAATACAGGTCAGATCCTATGTCATTCATCAAAGTACTTTTGTGGATATACTAGATGAAAATGATTATTATTGTGCTTTCACCAACTTAATTGATTCGATTTTATATTGAAACATGGATAATTATAATTGTCTTTTCAGAGTCGTGGATTTCGTGGATGATACATATATAAATGTGAACAAAGTGATACTTGTATATAATCTTTAGTTAAATTGGCATTCAAATGTTCAAACTATTTTGATGCCAGTGCAGATTCTCTAGTTAAAATGGCAGAAAATGACCAACATTTCAAGAGTGAAGATCTTGTCTGACGAAACTATGGTTTCTGATAGTTCTTATGAGGAATCTTGGCTTTTGAAATATGTGCACTCTTTAAATGTTGTCATATTTTTCAAAAATATTGAACTAATATATTTCACTGCATAAACTATTTGTCATACTTTTCAAAAATTTGATTGAGACATTCCGTTGACAGACACTGAAGAAGGAAGTTAGTCTTGCCCGTATAAAGTTGATGGAACCAATCATCAAGGGATCTGCCGGATTGGAATATTTGCAGAAGGCATTCATGGACCGCTGTGGATCTCCTGTTGGTGCTGCCAACTCTCTTCCAAAAACTTCTCGATGGTTATCCTCATTTGTTGACAGTTTGGAAGAAGAATGGAACGAGCACGTCGACCTCTGTTCTGTTCTATCGGCAAGTCATGTGAGTTTCTCTTAAATTGGCTTTGGCACATATCATGTGTAATAAATTGCCTAACAAAATGTGCTGGACATCTTCAATTTAGGGACTTCCTATTACTACCCTCCGTACAGGTGGTGGCCTTTCATCCTCATCAAAACAGTATGATGTTCTTTTTAATGCTTCAGGTAAAATTCTCTGTTAATTTTCTTTCTTCATAACTTTCAAGATGACCAAGTTCTAGGCCATTTGAATAATTAACAGTGATGTACAGTGCATGATTGTTCATAATCATCAATGCCATAGTAATTTATAGTGACCTTGCTTCCCGAGCCAGGTGGTGACGAACTACCAGAATGCAGTGGAGAAAAGGTGGACAAGTTGGTTCGGCTTGGTTTGCTAAAACTTGCGAGTGCAATAGCCGGATTGACAACTGAGATGGCTCCTGAAACTCTTGAGCTTAATGTTTTGAGATTGAGAGCTGTTCAGAGCCAACTCCAGCAAATAATTTTTGTCGCAACAAGGTGATTTTTCTAATCTGATTAGACTAGGTGTGCTCTCCATCAGTAAATAAATGGTTCAAACGTAGTTTGTCATCGTTTGTCATCTGTTAGTTACTCCTTTATTCATGGCATGCAGCATTTTGGTTCTCCGACAAGTTGTCCTCAGCGAAAAATCTGTTGCCCCTTCAGAGTTGGAATCTGTAGTTTCAAAAACAGTCGAGGGGCTCTCCGATCTCTTGAAGAATTCACCTGATGTAGGTTTTGAAGAGATCACTGAGATGATGGTGAGCTTATCTGGCTCATATTCAACTTCCTCTCCGGAAACAAAGCTTCAAAGCAGAAAGGAGATTATGGCAAGAATGCTCACAAAAAGCCTGCAAAATGACGATGCCATATTCGCAAAGGTCTCACGGTCAATTTACTTGGCTGTACGAGGAGTCGTACTTGGGGGGAGTGGTGCCCGAGGCCGGAAGCTGGCAGATGCAGCACTCCGACGAGTTGGTGCCGCCATGCTCTTGGACCAAGTGGTTAATGCAGGCAACATGATTGTTATAATGGCAATGGTCACCAGCCGAGTTCATGGGCCGTGGTACAGGGTCTTGGTGTAAAGATTCAGTGATTCAGTTTGCATCTTGTACGTAAGAAATCAGCATAAGCACTTCTGATTGGAACCTGTGGGTAAGACCTGCAAGATATGGTGTTCATGATTCAACCTCTAGCGTACGTAGGGCTGCTTTTTTAGCTTTAATCTGTTTAACATTGCAAAGTGTTGGGGGAAGTAACTCTGCATTGTTGTGTACATAATTGTATAAAGATGCATAGATAAATGCGAATGCATTACATGTTTCAGGTCCTTTGGTCGTATGCACGTTGTTCCCTAATGTAACCACCCTTAATATAAAGCTTTTATGTTTTTGGGTTTGCCAGTTTAATGTTGATGTCGATAAATCAGATTTCGCCTCTACTATGAGAGGATTTCTCTCATCTGTGATCATTTAATTATGGCCTCATCATAAGTAAATTATGGGCTATATATATCTTTTGGTAACTTTGCACATGCACTAAACTTACTTTATCAATGTGGAAGAATTAAGTCAGATAATGGTATAAGTCCGATAACATTTTAATGGGATATCTGAAACATGATAGAATCATTCATATAATACCTTTAAAAAACAAAGAGGAGCAAATGGGTGAGGTTAATAAAAAGCCATATTTGCAAAATATTTAACAAAATCTAACGCAGAAAGGAATTGGTAATTACATATTCGAAAACAGTGTCAACCTAACAACAGTTGGAGGAACAACTACATGGAGTCAGATACCAATCATCCTCAGAAGAGAAAACTTCAGTTGCTTGACAGATCTATATCCTTTTCGCGTTTGGTGCAGATGGTCTCAGCTTGTTACCTTGCGATACCATATATGGTCACATCGGGAATCAGTTACCTTTAGGAGGGGAGCCACTGCTCCTACTGTTGCTAGTGCTTCTTCCTCTAACAGGTCTGCATGATGTATCCAAGACTAAGTCGAGAGAATATTCTACTGTGTCCGATTCAAAACAAATCTGTAAAACTACACTCTTTAAGAGGAGGAAAGTGCAATTCGGTGAAGTTCAAATCTATTGTGCATCCACTAGAAGGAAAATAAAAAGTGTACCACAAGCAACGCAGCTCGCACTGAAACCAATTTTCAGCGATCATGACACATTACCACTATGTTGTGTTTCAACCTAAATGTAATCATGAGATGCAAATGTGCTCAATAAAAAAAAAGCCGAACAATTACCTTCTAGGACTGCGATTTCTTGATATCTTGCGAACTCCCTGGGAGGCAAAACAAGAAAAATAAATATTAATATTCCCTAATGTGTACCATCTGCAATTGAGGAAGATGCAAGAACGTGCCTCCATGTAAGTGCACATATAGCATGCTGAAGATAACTACCTTGCGAGGACTGGGAGAACCAGAATATGATGAACCAGAACTTGCACGCCTTGGTGGTCGCCCTCGCCCCCTGCTTTCAAAGATGGTCAGAAATGACAAATTTTAAGACAGGCATGCCATGCAAAAATAACCATGGAAAATTAGACAAAAGATCTTTTGAGCTTGGCTTATAAAAACTAGGGAAAAGGGGGAACCAAATTGAACTAGATAAACCAGAATGCAATACTGCTGTTACCTGCGAGGAGAAACTGATCTAGAACGCGAATGAAGAGGCCTCCTTATCGGTGAACGACTACGACGGCGAGGCGGTGGTGACCTCCTCGGTGGACTCCTTGGTCGCCTAGGAGGTGATCTGACATGAAAGCAAATTCATTAAGAAAATTAGCACAATAATCAAATGGAGCGTAAGTTCCTTCGAGACATCATAGTGTATGTCATCATGATGTAATAAGAAAATTTAGTACTATATTGATTTATTCCAAAAACAGCTCACTGGACTATTAGAACAAGAAGATTTAATGAAAAGAGAAATGCAAGGTTTAAAGAAGTTTGTCTAGCAACGGGGTCACAAAAGTGGCAGGTTCGGGGTAGTTGCACTGCTTCAAACAAGGCAAGCAGGTTCGGGGTAATTCAACCAAATCTAAAATGGGAACCTGTACCTTAGTTAATCGAGTTTGAATGCTAAATCATACAAATCACGATCCAGATGGATTTCTCATTAGGAAGAGGTCAAAACTTATTAGCATGGAGACGATAGATGAAAGATTTGGAGTTGATTTGCCTAAATCTGAAGTAACTTTCCTCAGCTTTTCATTAGGAAGAAAGAGGGCGGGCACTAGTTACACCAAGTTAGTGTCACTTTAGACATCAGGAAAATCTGCTGCCAGTGTCTATTAAGATATTTTGGTTGAGACTTGAGACTTCCTTTCAATGATAATGAAAAATATACTATATATGTATATGTTACAATTTCAGATATATGTCATGATCAGATGCTCTAATGACGGTTGAGAGCTCCTTCATTGGAACATCAGATGCTCCAATTTCAGATATTTTGGTTGAGAGTTCCTTTCTCATAATCAGATGCTCCAATGAAGGTTGATCTGATCATGATCAGATAAACCTTCATTGGAGCATCTGATTATGAGAAAGGTAACTAAAGGATGGTCAAGCTGTTGGTAAAAAAAGCTCTTCTTAAATGTGAAGATCTATTCCAACCAGATAGAGGGACGAGTCCATTCACAGGCCAACTTACTGGAGCTTCCACTTAAATAATGTAAAAAACGTAAATACCATGCTTGAGAACAAAAGACACTGTGAAAGCAATAGCAAAGAATGTCAGCATAAGACATTCACCTATATCCTCCAGAATATAGGTATGTCAATTCCTGCAACAAATTATGATTAACACTATTTTCCAGTATCATTTCCACAATCGAAGGACGATTGACATCACTGTTTATCAGATAAACTTCAGAAAGAAATTCAAAACATGACAAGTGACAGTGATTAAAAATAGCATATCATATTGGTCTTTCTTCAGTGTCATTGAATGACACATCATATTCATAATTTTTGCTTAAATTCACAGCAAAACACAGTATCAATACATTATCATAAAAGACAACTTACCGCCGCCTTGGAGGAATAGGGGATCGTTTACGGACAGGGCTCCCACGCCCCCTTCTTGGAGAAATCCTACAAATATATACCAATTATATTAAACATACCAATTGACATGATACAAACATTGAAAACTTCAAAAAATTAACTAACCGAGCCGGTGACCTGTGCCTTCGAGCAGGAGAAGGAGAACGTCTTCTAGGAGGAGATGCTGCTCTTCGTCGAGGTGGTGTTTCACCACGTCGGTGTGGGGAAGAATCTACTCGGCGACGTACGGGAGACTCCACACGACGACGAGGAGAGGAATCAGGTCGACGTCTGGGTGAACTAACTCTTCTATTTGGAGGAGGGGATCGCCTCGGTGGCGGTGACAGAGGTTTCCGCCGTGGAGAAGCTAATATAGTAAATCAGAAAAAGAAGATAAATTTGCAAAATCTCGAAGACAAGAAATAACAAATAAAACAACATGCTATTGGACACATCCATTTTAAGTCGGAGTCCTCATATGAAAGAAAATAAGTCACAAATTGTCAAAAAGGAAAAGTGGAAGAAGCATATAAATCACCATGAGCCCCAAAAGAGATCCTTAAAATAATAAGTTCCTGGAGAAGAGAATGTCCAAGTACAGCTAAGAAGAATAATTTGAAAAGTTAACTTACGCTCTCTAGGACGCAGTGGAACATCTTTTTCTGCACTAGTACCAACTTTATCTCTCAGTGGAGCTTCTCTTTTTGGAGCCACAGGTATAGCCTTCGGGGGGGAAGAAGGTTTTTGGCGTTGTGTTAATGTAAATCTCACACGGACAACACATCCATCAATCTGGCCCTGCAATCCAAGTATGAAGGAAGCAGGTTTGAAAAAGGATCTTTGAGTGTCTAGAGTTGGGTCAAGAGGGTCTCAGCTTAAGAACCATATGTATTTGCAACATTTTTATTTAAAGGAATGAGAAACATACACCATCCATGTAAAGAAGAGCCTTCTCAGCATCGACCCTCTTCTTGAACTCAACATACCCATACCCTCGAGGAAGATTAACCTAAACAGCACGTAGAACAGGTGATCAGATGAAAAAACTAGTGTCCATGTCCATAGGTTACAACCAGAAATTGTTAACATACCAGGCGGTCCATTGCCAGTTCCACATTAATTACATCACCAAAATTGCCTGCAAAGCCAATAGCATGGCATTACAATTTTCCACCATCATACTTGAAAAGAACATATATAACATGGATTAGCAAGCCCTATGCACGAAAACAGAAAGCACTTATATAATCAATAAAATGAACTTAAAAACATATGCAAAGAAACTAAAATGGCTCAAAACTCAATTAAGATCTGATATCAGCACAGGATATTTTGATATTCAATTATCAACTTTCTTTCTTGCTTTATAAACTGATCAATTTCAGGTAAAAGGATCTTCATACTCATTCACTACTAAGAGGATCCTCGTTAATGTTATATATAGCCCGTGGCAGGCACACAGAAGTGAAAGGATACTCATAGCTAAAACATATTTATATAAATTCTACACTCTTGGAAACAAATGAAACGGGGCTGAAATTAACTTACCAAAAATTTCTTTAAGATGTGCTTCATTAACATTCCTAGACAGATGATCAATGTGAAGAACCACAGACTCTGACACTGGAGATGGTTTCCTGAAGCAAAAGCAAATTCCATCATATAAAATTACTTTCCATCACGAAGAAAATGAGTAAATAACCTCTATGAGAGTCATGAGGAATTATCAAGTGTACAGATAAATGTTACTTTTCTGCTTTAATTTTGTTTCTGCTTACATATTTATGTGAGTCCACTTTATCCTATTTCTAAAAGAACTTCTCTATCTTTGCAAAATCATCATCCTTTGAATTATTTTTTAATTGTATTGTTCACTGCTTGGGTATTCCGCTTGTTAGGCCAAGCAACTAATTGTCTTGGTCATGGTGTTTTGCATAGATCCTATTCAATGTGTAAATCGTGGCATTCTTTTTTATGTTTAGAAACTACTTGAAAATTATGGAAAACCAAAAAAAAAAAGTTTAACCAGAATAACTATCTTGTTCAATTTATACTAAACCTGCCTACCTTGTTAGGATGCTCCACAACAAATTCCAGGTTCTAAACTCGCCACAGTTCTCATTAATCACAGTGAATTTCACCATTTAAAACATCCCTTTTACAGAAACATTATAAAAAACTTTAAAGCAACAATATAAGAACGACTGAGCATTGCTATGTACCTGCAAGGGAAAGAAATTATTCAACAAAGAAATTGAAGAGATGCTCTATGTTACTGTTTACATAACAATTGAAAGAAAAGTACAATGAGTGTAAAGCATGTAGTCGATAAAATCAAGGTTCTAGGTAAGAATTTAATAGGATCAGTTCAGATTGGGCAGAGCTAGGATCATCACCAACAGCAATCAACTAGAACTAGCTATAATATATTGGCTGGTTCTTATAACCAATCCATGATTTTTTAGGAATTCAGGGGTCAGCAATATGGATCCTCCTTATTTTGATTGACCAATTCTTCAAAGCATTCACAGAGTTTACTTGGCGTGCATAACAAGGATCAGAACACATTTTAAATATAACCATACCTCTCTGGTGAAGCTTTTTTAGGCGGTGGTGTTGGCGAATGAGCTCTTCTACCAGTTAGAGGCGGACTGAGTGGACAATCATCATGCATGAGATAACTTGTTTCAGAGAAATTGACAGTCTTTGACAAAATGGATAAGATACATACAAGAAAGTAAACTAGTGAACACATTGCTGTAAATTTATCATCACTAAACAAAAGAATCATTCAATAACATCAAAAGCGTATTGGACAGATATTAAAGGTGAATCTATTTATGTCTAAGCATACCTCATTGAGGAAGAAACAGGAGGAAATGCATGAAAGCGTTACCAAAAACATGTTTTGTAGCACCAATCTACTATGTTGTCATATAAAAGCAAAATTTATAATTTATGTTGGATCGGTCTGCATAGGCCATTATTTCTGGTTGGTGAAGACATAAGCTAGATTAGTATAAATCTAAAAAATATTTGTGCATATCTAGGTTAGATCCATGCAAATATATTCAACATCCCCTAGACCTAGATTGTATGTCCACTATAGTGTAATATTTTTATTATATACCTGAAATCCGTATTTTAACTTTTGTAAGATAAACACACTGAAGCAACTCTGACATGGTAGCAAGCTCATCGCTTTGAATACCTATGTTGATTGCATTGTAAGACTGATAAAACTAAAACTGCATTTGACTAGTGGATTCGACATGGCCAAATGCACAAAAGTCCCACAAGAAATCAGATGGACTTTCATGGTACTATTGGATGCCCAAAAAGCCCTAATAGTGCCAAAAGCACAGAGGGAGGGCTCGATGGACAAGCATACGTGCAGTCTGATAGGAATCAATCAATACGTGCGGGAGCACAAGTAAGGATTAATATCTCTAACAACTAATCGATTCAGGTGATGCTAGACGACTCAGCATATCTACCAGCATTTTTGTGCTGAGCAGGAAACAAAGACAACCACTCTTATGCAAACAGAGATAATATGCAGATCCCAACAAACCACCCACCAAGAAAAAAAGACAAATATATTTAAATCAACAAATAGTAATTCAAAGGTGATCAATTGTCGTCAGATTTTGTTACTCCAGAGTACCACATGCACGAAAGAACACATGGAGAACAGAGTAAATAAAGGTCGAGCGGAGACACATTTTCCTAGCTCAACAAACCCGACTCAAAAGTTTGGACTTCCCGGAGGGTCTCCAAAGCGATGTTTCGGGCACAGATTTAACGTGACCGACTCACCTCTTTCTCTGCGGGGGAGGGGACCGGCTTCGCGAGCTCACGCTTCGCGAGGGCGAGGAGGAGGAGGAGAGTGACCCGGAACGGGATCGGGAGCGGGAGCGCGACGGGGAATCCGAGCCGGAGAAGGAGCGCGAGGGAGACGAAGATCGCGACGGCGACACCGACGGGCTCGTCGGCCGCGCTCTGCCGGGCTTGGCCATGGGTACGGTGGGTGTCGGTGGAAACCCTAGAGAAAGGGTAGGGTTTTGGGTCGAGGAACGGCCGAACGATGCAACAATGAAAGACGAACACGTTAAAGTGCATTTATCTTTCTCCGTTTACTAAAATACCCTCAAGTTTTGCTCATATTTAGTCATTGGGTCCGACGAATCCAACGGACTCATAAGGGAAAAATTATGTGGCTTTTGCTGATATTAAAAAAATTATTCCAATAAATTTCTTTTTTTATTTTATGTATCAGACTTATAACAATTATGTGGCTTTGAGGGTTATTATGTTAGATCTTGTGATGTTATACTAAATTTATATATATCAGGTATTGATGTTTGGAAACTTCATGTTATATATTTTTGTTTGTGTAAACAACCTTAAGTCGTGGCCTCGGGGCCGATGTGGTTGGGTTCGGGTCCGAATGATGGGAATCTTCCCGAGACGGCCTTCGCGTCCGCCAAGGTGGTCGAGTGCGGTGGTTGGAACGGTGTCGTTGTCTCCTCAGGGCAGGAACTCCTTGCCTTCGCGTCCCGCGGGGACCTTCGGCTTTGCACCTGCACAAAGGTCGAGTCGGGGTGCTCGGCCCGACCCCTCCGACGATCAAGTTAGTGGATGGCGGAGGGAGTTTCAGACGAAGAAGACTTTTTGTCTGTCTCTCTCTTTCCCGTTCGGAATGCGAGGGTATTTATAGGGAAGCTTACTGTTTTCTGATGTGCCCGCTTGCAGGGGGCAGGCTAGTAACGTTTGACGCTGGTGTTGGTGTGGCGTGAAGAACCGAGCCTGAGCAGACGTTAATGCGCCTCGGTCGACGTTATGGTCCGTTTGACTAGGTGTTGTCATGTTGATCGAGGCATGAGACGTCATCTGACGTCAGCCGAGTCTTATCATAATTACTATCCTCATCATATTCCCCCCCGGAAAAGAAGCTATGCGTCGGTCGTTGGGAGTCCGAGGCATTGCTTCAGCTTTCAGGCGGGCTGGCCGCGCAAGCGCGGTCTCGGGGAGCATGGAACCGAGGAGCACGACACAAGCGGGCAAGCCGCGCAGGTGTGGTCTTGGGCATCATGCGGCCGAGGAGCACGACGTAGGCGGGTTGGCTACGCAGGCGTGTCTCGGGAAGCATGGAGCCGAGGAGCACGACGCTGGCGGGCAAGCCGCACAAGTGTGGTCTCAAGCATCATGCGGCCGAGAAGCACGACGCAGGCGGGTTGGCCGCGCAGGTGTGTCTCAGGCAGTCGGCAGACGAGGTACATGCTCAAGGAGGCAGGCTGCGCAGAGGCGTACTCGGGCAGTCGGCAGCCGAGGTACATGCTCAGGCAGGCAGGCTGCGTAGAGGCATACTCGGGCAGTCGGCAGCCGAGATACATGCTCAGGCAGGCAGGCTGCGTAGAGGCGTACTCGAGCAGCCGGCAACCGAGATACATGCTCAGGCAGGCAAGCTGCGCGGAGGCGTGCTCGGGCAGTCGGCAGCCGAGGTACATGCTCAGGCAGGCAGGCTACACAGAAGCGTATTCGGGCAGTCGGCAGCTGAAATACATGCTCGGGCAGGCAGTCTGCGCAGAGGCGTACTCGGGCAGTCGACAGCTGAGTTACATGCTCAGGCAGGCTACGCAGAGGCGTACTCGGGCAGTCGGCAGCCGAGGTACATGCTCAGGCAGGCAGGCTGCGCAGAGGCGTACTCGGGCAGTCGGCAGCTGAGATTCATGCTCAGGCAGGCAGGCTGCGCAGAGGCGTACTCGGGCAGTCGGCAACCGAGATACATGCTCAAGCAGGCAGGCTGCGCGGAGGCGTACTCGGGCAGTTGGTAGCCGAGGTACATGCTCAGGCAGGCAGGCTGCGTAGAGGTGTACTCGGGCAGTCGGCAGCCGAGTAGGTACTTGTGTTGCTGTCCCTTCATACCAACTTACCCGTGGTGGGGGGTTGGGGACTCCTTTGCCTTGTGAGTCCTTGGGAGCCGGCTCTTTGCGTCAGCAGCGTGCTTTTAGGCGTCAAGATCGAGGCGCCAAGGCTCCGTTGTTTGCTTAGCTTGCCCTTGAGCCGTTGCGTCATTTATGGCGAGACGTCCTTTGGCCTCCCTGATGCGATGTGGCGGGCAAGCGGGCACGTGAGTGGGCTGTCGCCCACTTTTGGGAGGCGAAGAGACGCTGGTTTTGGCGGGATCTCTCCCTTAAATAGGGTGCGTCCGGCTTCGTTCCCATCCCTCACTGCTGAGTCTTCCTCTCCGGATCTCGCCGTCCCCTTTCCAGTCGTTCTCCTCGCCTCCAGCGCCACCTCTCTTTCCCAAGGAGCCCCTTCCTGTTTACCATTAAGGTCAGTGAGGATGACCTCCTCTTCTTCTTCCTCCTCTTCATCTTCCCATAGAGCTAGGGAGAGACCCCTTCCGCCGTCCCCCGTCCAGTCCTCCGATGGGGAAGCGGCGTGGGCCCTTGATGCCTTAATGTGGCCGCATGACCTCGACTCCACCGTGAGCGGGTCATCGCTGAGGAGACTTCGGGAACACTATAGTATCCCGGAGGATTATGTCCTCAGCGCCCCCGAACCGGGGCAACGGGCCTACGACCCAATTCCGAAGGGTTTTGCGCTAACCTTAGTTGCCCTGGAGGCGGGTCTGCGCCTTCCCCTTCACCCCCTCATTGTCTCATGTATCTCTCTGTGGCGAATCTCGCCATCCCAGGTGGCGCCAAACTCTTTGCGCTACATATTGGCGTTCCTGGGGGAATGCCACTACGCCAATATCACTCCCACCCTCAACCTTTTCCTTTCATGCTATCGTCTTTCCAAGGGGTTAGGGGGTTATTTCTTGTCAGCCCGAGCAAGTTTTCGAGTCAGGTGCACCCCTTCCAGTAACAAAGGGTGGAAGGGGAGGTTTTTTTATGTTAGTTGTGCGAGAGATTGGGGCTTTGGGGTCCGGTGGTCTGCGAGAGTGATCGATAACACCACCCCGAGCCTGAGCGATGAAGAGCGCTGGGATCTGGGGAGGCTCCGGGAGGTTCTCCCCAGCTCCTGGGCCATCCGAAACATGACCAAGCAGTGGTTGGTCGAGGTGGGTCTCAGTCCGACACCTCGGGGTATGTTAATTGTGCCCGGTCCGGGTATTCTGTGGCTCACCCTTAGTCCTAACTTTTGTCCGACTTCTTGCATAAATGGTGAACCTCCGATCCCTTCTAGACAATCGGGCGTTGTCGGCTCCTTCTCCACGCCCATCGGCCGACCCAAAGCCCGGCTCGAAGGATGCCCCGTTGGAGATTGAGGCCGGGCGTCCTCGGAAGAAGGCAAAGGTCACTGCCTCCAAGGGAGTTGAGGCGGCCCCGGGACGGGTGGACCGAGCAGAGGCGGGCCCTCTTCGAGGCACGGCAGGGCCCAGTCGGGAGGCGACAGGGAAGGACCCGCGCCCTCCCTCCGTGCGCTACTTGTGCCGACTACCCGCGGGTGACGACGAGCCGTTTTTGTCGTGGGTGGTGGGTGAGAACCCGACGGGGGAGGCAAGCGACCCCCTGGTCGCCCGCTGGGGAGGCCTGTCCCAGGGTGACAGAGTGTGGGCCGAAGGGGATTCCTCTGCCGCATTCCTCCGGGGTGCGCTTCATCCCGACATGGCTCGGGATATATATACCTTGCCCTCGGAGGCTCTGCTTGGCAAGTTAGCCAAGTCCCTGACATTGGTAAGTGTTGCGCCTACTATTCCTAAATATACATTCGACGATGTTCCTCCTGACCTCTCCTCTCTCTTACAGGGCCTTCACTACGCGACGGCCCTGATGGATTGGGTGCGTGACGCTAGACGGATTATCGGGGGCCTCAGCGGGTGTAATGCCGAGCTGCGCCGCCAAGTGGAGGAGGTCCGAGCCAGGGTGGGCCCGGAAGTCGTGGCGGTCGCCGAGAAGCGCGTGGCGGATTCGGAGGCGGAGGTGGCTCGCCTCAAATCGAAGCTCCAGACATCCGAAAGGACGAATAAGGAGCTCCAGAAAACTTTGCGGATAGAGCGGACCGAGCTCCGCTTGATAAAGACAGAGGCGAGCACCCTTAGCAAAAAGTTGGAGGAGGTGAAGGTAGAGGCAAGAGCAGCTTCCGAGGCACTCGCCTTCGCCCTGACAAGGACAAGGAACTGATCGAGACATACAAAAAGTCCGAGGGGTTCGAACTCGGGCTTACGCGGACGGGGCGAGTATCTTTCGAATATGGATACCGGATCGCCCTGGCCCGCTTCCGTGCGTGCCACCTCGGCCTCGAGGTGGAGGAAGATCCCTTCACTTCCCATCCCGAAGATCTGGAGGTGGACATGCTGATAAGACCCTAAAGTCTTATCGTAGGCTCTGATATCAAATGATAAGACCCTAAAGTCTTATCGTAAAAAAGAAGAAGAGAAAGGGGATGATCACTTCGAGGGGATCGGCCTCCTTGATCGCTTCGAGGGGATCGGCCCTCCTTGATCGCTTCGAGGGGATCGGCCCTCCTTGATCGCTTCGAGGGGATCAGCCCTCCTTGATCACTTCGAGGGGATCAGCCTCCTAGGGTTAGTCAAAAGACAGAATAATATTTTCCATAGATTACTGAAAAGAAGCAATTACATCCCTATTTATAGAGTTCCACCCAAAGTCCATCAGGACTTGAACTCTAATAATAAATAAATATTAAATAAATCTCTACTTGACTCTAACTGAACCAAACCGACTCAATAAACAATTGGACTAAACAGACTCAATAAACATTATTCAAAAGCTTAGAAAAAGGGTCCTAACAGTTCCTCCCTCTTCAAATCAGCCTTGTCCTCAAGGCTGAGCAGCATAAATCTCAGGGAGCTTCTCTTTCAGCATTTTAGTCATAGACTATCTGCAACGCATCACAACTCGTTGATCAAGTAAGTATGATCTCCACTTTTTGATAGTGTAAGCAACAGGTCGGTCTTTCAGTGTAGTAATCGTTGCATGAAACTTCTGGCCCTGTATAATCAATTTTATCTTTGAACCTGTGCTATCACAAGTGAAAATCCGTCCATCAACGATCTTTACTTCGAATATGTCATAGTCTTCAATGTGGAGGGCCAATCGGTCAATAGTCTCACTGTCCATAAAAATTATTAGTGCTACCAATATCAAGCAAAACTATAATAGGCTGATGCTCTAGAGTTCCGGCAACTTCCATAGTTTGCGGGTTAGAGTAGTCGGCTAATGTATGCGTTGTATGTACGGTAGGTTCAACGTCTTCATTAGAATTTATACCTTCATGATCGAAGTCCACATTCTTAGCTTTCGGCTCCTCTCCAATTGGTTCAATCATCAGAAGTTTCCCTTGTTCACATCGGTGCTTTATACTCCATTTTTCATCGTAGTACAAACCCCTTGTTGATCTTTCCTTGCTAATTTTTTTCTCATGTAGATTTGCAAATGAGATCGCAGCTATCATAGTGCGGGGTTGACGAACCTTAACTTCATACCGGATCTCTGGAATAAGCCCTTCAATAAATGTATCCAGAAGTTGTCGGTCCGACCAATCTCTAGCTTGATTTGACAATCTTTCAAACCTACTCTGATATTCTAACACTGTAGAAGTCTGACAAATTTTTGAGAGCTGTGCATCCACCTTCATGTATGAGTAGATTGTGTCACAATCTTGGGGCCCTTTTCTAGTATTTCCAGATCTGTGCAATGTAGAACTTGAGCTCCCATCTTGTTGAAATTTACTAAGGCTCCCCAGTAAGTCCTTTTTGAAATCATTAAGTACTTCTTGTAACCGGTTCTCAATTCTAATTTTCAATGCTTCCATTTGTGCTTTCACTGAGTTATCGGTGGCTATTTCGTAAGACTGCAAATCTGTAATCTCAACTCATATTTTTGGTGTTGGTCAAGGGCATCAATCACTGCCCTATTCGGTGCTGCTATTGTGACGCAGTCGGTGGCAACACTATGGGAATGAATGGTTGCTATGAGGATGCGGGGATGTAGCTGCGGTTGTCGCGTAGGAGGCAGCGATGCTTGTTGCGGTTGCTGCGTAGAGGGATCGCTATTGCTGAGGGCTTGGAGGCAGTGTGGTGGTGCGGCTGGGGCAGCACCGCCAAGGGCTCACCGCTGCGATGGCTGTGACGCCATGGATGGAAGGCAGCGTTGCTCTGGTTCTGTCACACTACGGAAGGAGGCGCTGGTGAGAGGCAACGATGCTTGTTGCAGTCGCTGCGTGGAGGGAGAGTTGCTGCCCTGTGTTTTTATCACCGTATGAGATGAGAGCGTCGAGGCTGAAAGGTGACGGTTGTGACTGCTGTGACCCAAGGAAGCAATCGCCGAGTAGCCGGGTTGAGGCTGCGGTGATGGCAACCAACAACTGCAGCAGTAGAGGCAGAACAAGAGGGAGGTGGCGTTGAAGCGGCTGGGGTTGAGGCTGTAGTGGTGGCAACCGGCGGCAGCGGCAAAGATGCAGAGCAAGGGGGCTGCAGCAACGGTGCAGATCGAGGGGGTTGAGGTGAAGGCTGCGGTGGCATTGCCGAGGTTGAGGCTGCAGTGGAAAATAGGAATCGACGGTGGCAGGCTGGGCGGCGAGCAGCATCATTGCTGGCTGGGCAGCAGCGGTGACGGTGGTGGCAACCGGCGTTCGCAGCAGCAAGAGGACCGGCGACTGCTTCGCAGCAGCAAGAGGAGGATTGCCCTGTTTTGGTCTCCAAGGGGGCAGAGCAAGGGGGAGTGGCGGCGGTCATTCTCGCTGGTTGGGCAGTAGTGGCGATGGTGGTGGCAACCGGCGTTCGCAGCAGCAAGGGGATCCGCGACTGCGGCAGCAAGGGGACCCGCGACTGCGACGGTGGTAACTGCCCTGTTTCGATCGCCACGGATGCAGAGCAAGGGGGAGCAACGGCTGGGAAGCGAGCGGGAGTAGTGGCTGGGAGGCGAGCGACGGTCGTTGTTGGGAATTCTTGGGGGCGACATCACATGCGCAGCGGAAGAACAAGAAAACAAAATCCCCGATTCCCAAAAAGATGTTCGTTGTCGTGCGAAGATTGGTGCGAAAAATCCGCGAAACATAAAACTGCGTATAGAGTAGATTGTGTTACCTAGGGAGATCGTATATCCCTGTTTCCTTGCAGATCCTTAGGAGAGGGTGAAGGAGGTCAAGCGTCCTCCTCTCTAGCGGTGATCCACACAGCAGGGTTGCGACGACGCTCCTCAAGACTCCAGGCCTGCTCTGAGGTGGAGAGGAAGAGGAGAATAGGAAAGGCAAGCAAAGGCTCTAGCCTATGAGGCTCTGAATCCCTCCTATTTATAGAGGTCCCCTGTCAAACCCTAATGGGTCCTCCCCTAGTGGGTATTGGATCTGCATCCAATAAGATAAGGGCTCCGTCGGATATCTCATATCTGAACCTCTACTCATCACAATGCCTACCATATGTGTGTGACCCTCTAGGCCCAATATCGAGCTGGCCGTAAGTCATACCTGTTCCTTCTAACTCAGTGAATTATTATCTCTGTAATAATTCACTTGACTCATCGACTACGGAAGTATTAGGCCACTACGCCATAGTCCCCAGACGATACAGGGGAATCCAATCCATTGGACCTGTCTGTCCTCAGTTACCGTGTACCTATAATCCCTCATCCATCTAATATCCCAGAGACCGTATATCGAGCATGGTGTTGTCAGACCCATACGATTTCTACTCGAGTCTCGCTCTAATCGGATTCTCCCGGAGAACTCTTTCTCTCTCAACCCGAATGACCCTGGCCAGGGATTTGTCTGAGCAAGAACACATGGGATATTCCTCTCATGACGCCGAGAGTGGATGATCCTCTATCGACACTCAATAGCCCTCGTAAGGTCGACTACCACTCTCAATGACCAGCTGTACTAGATCTGGGACAGCCAAACCTATAAGTCTGGTATCAAAGAGTGGAGCACTCATACAGGACATCCTTGGTGTCTCAAGTCTAAGGACCAGATACACCACTAGGACTACGGAATCGCTGTCTGACAATAAGGCATCATCAACCATCCAGCATTCCGTAAGCGGATCAATCAGTGAACTCATTCTCCAATGAGCACATGTATTGTATCCCTAGTGTCTCTACACGAGCAACTATGTGACCAGCTGCATCCATCATATGGACGGGTATACAGCACACCAGTCTATCCGGTTATCACGATGTCCCTCTCGAGTAACCTATGACTGGGATTATTTAGGATATGTGTTTAAAGGTGAATCGATCTCATTATCGTGATCTCATCACGATCCGATTCCCATTGCACAAATCCAAGGACATCACAATATATGTATGCATTTATGCAATAGTTATAAAGTGATATACGCCAAAATATAATAAGCAAAAAGATTCTATATCAAGTCACACGTGCCATCACTCACGTGATTGGCTTGCTGGACACCTATGACTAGCAATCTCCCACTTGACCTAAAGCCAATCACCTATGTGTCTGATCCCCATCAGACCCCTGTGACGCTCAAAGACAATATGAGACAACGGCTTTGTCAGTAGATCTACAATGTTATCTTCGGATGGAACTCTTTCCACTGCTACATCTCCTCGGGCTACGATCTCTCTGATAAGGTGGAACCTCCTCAGAACACTTCTGATGAGACCTAGGTTCCCTTATTTGAGTAATCGCCCCATTGTTGTCGCAATATAAGGAGATCGGCTCCTCGCTACCCGGCACGACTCCCAAATCTGTAATGAACTTCTTCACCCAGACTCCCTCCTTTGCTGCATCTGATGCAGCAATGTACTCCGCCTCTATGGTCGAGTCAGCAGTGGTATCTTGCTTGAAACTCTTCCAGCACACTGCTCCTCCATTCAAGGTATACACATACCCTGAATTCGACTTGCTATCATCGACATCAGATTGAAAACTTGAGTCAGTGTAGCCTTCAATCTTAAGGCTATTACCTCCATATACTAGTAAAAGATCCTTAGTCCTTCTCAAGTACTTAAGGATACACTTTACTGCTTTCCAGTGCTCCAAGCCTGGATCCGCTTGATACCTGCTCGTGACACTCAGAGCATGCACTATATCAAGCCTAGTACATAGCATGGCATACATGATAGACCCTATTACTGAGGCATAAGGTATCATATTCATGTTTGCCCTTTCTTCTGGAGTCTTTGGAGACATACTCGTAGAAAGCGATATCCCATGTCTCATCGGTATGAGACCTCTCTTGGAATTTTCCATGCCAAACCTTTTGACAATGGTTTCTATGTACCTGGACTGGGACAAGCCAATCATCCTTTTGGATCTATCTCTATATATTCTAATCCCCAAGATATAGGATGCTTCCCCTAAGTCCTTCATGGAGAAGTGTCTAGATAACCAAGCCTTTACTGTGGATAGCATTCCTACGTCATTCCCAATGATGAGGATGTCATCCACATATAACACCAAAAAGGTGATAGCGCTCCCACTTACTTTCCTGTACACACAAGGCTCATCTTCGTTCTTAACGAAGTCATAAGATCTGATTGCCTCATCAAATCTTATGTTCCAACTTCGGGAAGCTTGCTTTAGTCCATAAATGGATCTAAGCAACCTACACACCTTATCTGGGCAGTTCTTGGACACGAATCCCTCAGGTTGCATCATATACACCTCCTCCTCGAGGTTCCCATTGAGGAATGCAGTTTTCACATCTATCTGCCAGATCTCATAATCATAGTGTGCTGCAATAGCCAATATAATTCTAATGGATTTTAGCATTGCTATGGGTGAGAAGGTTTCGTCGTAGTCAACACCTTGCCTTTGACGATACCCCTTAGCCACTAGCCTTGCTTTATAGGTCTCTACCTTTCCATCCACTCCGATCTTTTTCTTAAATATCCATTTGCAACCGATGGGTACAATACCTTCGGGCGCATCAACTAGGTTCCAAACCTTATTGGAGTACATAGAATCCATCTCAGAATTCATGGCTTCTTGCCACTTCCCGGAGTCTATACTCATAATAGCCTCCTCGTAGGTCTGAGGATCAATATCCTCTACATCCTCTCCTCTAATATGTCCCACATATCTCTCAGGAGGATGGGATACTCTATCAGACCTGCGTAAAGTTGATACTTGTGTATTAGGTACCTGAACAGACTCGGGCTGTAGAGTGGTGCTTGAGCTTGGTTCTCTAACCTCGCTCAACTCTATCATTCTCCCACTATCTCCGCCAAGAATGTGTTCCTTCTCAAGGGACACTACTCTCTTAGCTACAAAGACCTTTTGGTCCTCGAGATGATAGAAATAATACCCACAAGTTTCCTTGGGGTGTCCCACAAATTTGCATCGCTCTGTCCTTGATTCTAACTTATCGGAGTTGTGTCTTTTAATGTGGGCAGGGTAGCCCCAAATCTTAACAACCTTAAGATCAAGCTTCTTCCCTTTCCATATCTCATATGGTGTAGACACTACCGACTTAGTTGGAATTCTGTTCAGAAGGTAAGCTGCGGTTTCTAAGGCATATCCCCAGAATGAGATGGGTAGGTCAGCGAAACTCATCATGGACCGTACCATATTCTAATAACGTACGATTTCTCCTTTCAGAGACACCATTGAGCTGAGGTGTGTAAGGAGGTGTCCATTGGGATAATTGTTGAATCTCAGATTTTGATGATGAAGTCAATTGACAATTGGTTGCCTAATCAGTGTGTTGAGATAAGTGTGCAGGATTAACTACGATGAAAGTAAGACATGCAGCAGGAGTTGCGCCGGAGTCATGACAATGATCACGTTGGGAGTTCCAGAGCTCGACGGAAGTTCGGACGGTCGTCGGAGGTTCTGCGGGAACAAATCCGAGAAGTCCAGAAGCTTGCCAAAGGAGCTCGTCGGAACTTGCCAAGTGGATCGTCGCAGTCCAGGAGTTTGTCGGAAGTCCGCAGGAGCATCACCGAGAGTTCATCGGATGATCGACGGAAGTTCGCCGGAAACTCGCCGGAAGAAGCGAGTGACGCACCGAAGCAAACTGCAGAATATGTCTAAGGAAATAATCGTAGTTAGCACTTTGATTAAGTTAGAAATGGGAGGTGATCCCATTAGCTTAATCATGGGGCAATTGGGCCTCTGAAGAACTCAAGTTGGGTCGAATGGTTCAACCCATTCGGACCCAGGTTGCTGTGGGAGGTGCAACCGCCCAGGCAGGGAGGTAGCACCGCCCAGGCTATGTCTCCCAGTGAGACTGGGCGGTGCAACCGCCCCAGCCAAGAGGTGCAACCGCCCAGGGCTCAGTCTCCGAGCGAGACTGGGCGGTGCAACCTCCTCTGTCAGGAGGTAGCACCGCCAGAGCTCAAGTTTCGAGCTCTGCCAGGCGGTGCAACCTCCCCAGTCAGGCGGTGCAACCGCCTGAGCTCGGTCTTCGAGCTCTGGCAGAGAGGTGCAACCGCCCCTGACAGAGGTGGCACCGCCTAGAGGCTCAGTCTTCGAGCTCTGCCAGGCGGTGCAACCTCTCCAGTCAGGAGGTGCAACCGCCTGATCCCGGAATTCCGGGATTTGATCGTTTTGAGCTCCAAATTTGAACTGGGTTGGGGCCTATAAGTACCCCACCCATTCAGCACTGAAAAGATACAGAACCACACCGAATTCTTGATCTTTTCTGTGATTCTAAGAGCTCAAATTTGTGTTAAGTCCAAAAGTTCTCCTCTTTCTATTCTTCAAGTCTTGAGTTGTAAAGAGAGGAGAGAAAGGTTCTGTAAGGGTTGTCTCCTGAGCCCGTCAAAAGGAGTGAAACTGTAAAAGGGCAGTTGGCCTTCGCCTATTGAAGGAAGGCCTCTAGTTGACGTCGGTGACCTCGTCGGTGGAGGAAGCCAAAAGTGGAGTAGGTCAAGACTGACCGAACCACTCTAAATCTCTGGTTTGCTTTCATTTTGAGCACTTTATCATTACTGCAAACCTCCTACACAGCTACTGCTCTCTGCGCTTTTACGAAGAAGTTTCTAAGTTCTGTTCTTTCCGAATCTGCATTCAGACGTAAATCGGTGTTTTCTTACGATCTCTACATTACGGTTTACGTTTACGTCTTGATTCTGTTAATAACTGCAAACTGATTTCTACGCTTTTACGAACGAGTTCCTCTGCAGTTTACGTTTACGTTTTGATTCCATTTATAACTGCAAACTGACTTCTGCGCTTTTACGAATGAGTGTCTAAGTTCAGATCTTTCCGAATCTACGTTTTGACGTAAAACTGTGTTTAGACGCAAACTGCGCTTAAGACGCAAACTGTGCTTAGACGCAAACTGCGCTTAGACGCAATCTGAGCTTCGACGTAATCTGCGCTTAGACGCAAACTGCGCTTAGACGCAAACTGCGCTTAGACGCAATCTGAGCCTAAGACGCAAACTGCACTTAGATGCAAACTGCGCTTAGACGCAATCTGCATTTAGACGCAAACTGCATTTAGACGCAAACTGCGTAAACTGCGCTTAGACGCAAACTGTGTTTAGACGTAAACTGTACTCAATCATAAGTAATCTTAGAATCGGCTTTTGCATCAAAATAGTTTTTATCAAACGAACGCAGCTTTCGTTTTAATCGCTGAAAGATTTCCGCTGCACTAATTTACCCCCCCCCTCTTAGTGCTCTCAATCCTAACAATAATATCCCATGGTCCTTGAGGAACTGAGTAAACTCTGTACTTAAGTACTCACCTCCTCGATCTGATCGAAAGTTTTGATACTCTTTCTAGTCTGGTTCTCCACCTCATTCTTATACTCTCTGAATTTCTCAAAGGCCTCGGACTTGTACTTCATTAATTACACATATCCATACCTTGAGAAATCATCAGTAAATGTAATGAAGTAGGAGTAACCTCCAATGGCATGAGTTGACATGGGTCCACATACATCACTATGTATGAGTTCCAACAACTCAGTGGCTCTCTCTCCAGTTCCACTAAATGGAGAGTTGGTCAATTTTCCACGAATGCAAGGTTCACAAGTTACATATGACACATAGTCAAATGGATCTAGATATCCATCATTTAGCAACTTTTGAATCATTCTTTCATGGATGTGACCTAGCCTACAATGCCATAGGTATGCACTGTTCACCTCATCTCATTTCCTCTTAGACACTTACCTTCATGATATATGGAGTAGTGTCTTGCATAAACAAACCTTTATGCAATATTTCTCTCGTCAATCTCCCCTCGGCATTGCTAGAGTTTACAATAAATTGTAGATGTGATAAGCAATACTAGTATCCAATACCAATGCACTTTCACAAAAATCTGACAATTGGAGATTGATCATTAATGTACCTGAAGCTTCTCCAAGCTTGTATTTCGCCCTTTCTGCAAGGTACCCTTTGCAGTTTCTCTTCCAGTGCCCATCTTTACCACAGTGGAAGCACTGGCCTTTATCCTTTGTTGGGTCTTTCTTAGCAACCTTTGCTTTACCTGGTCTGCCTTTGCCCTTTCCTTTCTTAAGGGACCTTTCTGCTTTCCTTTTCTTTCTGGTCTCACCAGTGTAGAGTACTCTCTGCCTCCCTCAACATATTGAGGAGCTCTGGGAGAGTCACCTCAAGCTTGTTCATATTAAAATTCATTATGAACTGTGAAAAGGAATCTGGTAGGGACTGAAGCACAATGTCTACACACAAGTTATCCTCTAGGGCCATTCCTAGACTTGTGAGTTTCTCTATCCACTCAATCATCTTTAGGACATGGTTTTGAACCGGTGTCCCCTCAGTCATCCTAGCGCGGAAGAGGCTCTTAGATATCTCATATCGCTGAGTCCTTCCCTGTTCCACAAACAATTTGCGGACATGTAGGAGAATGGATCTGGCATCCATCTTTTCATGTTGTCTCTGTAACTCAGGAGTCATAGAGCCCAACATATAGCACTGAGCAAGAGTGGAGTCATCAATGTACTTCATGTAGCGAGCGATCTCATCCTCGTTTGCCCCTTCTTCGGGCGCAGGCATCACTGTATCAAGGACGTACACGATTTTCTCCGCTGTGAGAACAATTCTCAAGTTACGGAGCCAATCCGTATAATTTGGACCAGTGAGGCGGTTGACATCAAGTATGCCACGTAAGGGATTTGAAAGCGACATTTTCTGAAAATAAAGATGCAGCAAAAATGAATAACATGCAGATTTTGCAAGAAATAAACTATCAAGATATGGACTTCTATCTTAATATGCTCCCACTATTTTACTAACGAGTCACGCGACACCCTCAGCACGTGAAACGGAAGTCTCCGGCAGACTTCTAGTGGGGATCAGGATCCAATTAGCGTCTTAGTGTAACCTCGAGGGACTCGACCAATCACACTAAGCCTCAAAGGTAGGCAACTCTTGCCGATCACAACTCCTTGTGATTCCCGTCCTGTTCGGCCTCCGAATCACCATGGCCTCGAGGGACTCGACCAACCATGATGCTCGGTTAAGTCAACACCTTCGTTACAAGATGAGTCTGATTTGATGATATACCCTCGAGGGACTCGACCAAGTATACCATGCCCTCAGGTCACCGGTGACATCTCTATGTCGTAAGCAAGATAGCGAATCGCGATATAGGTGAGTCTCGAGGGACTCGACCAACTCAACCTACACCGGGAATCGGTTCCTACTCATAACGATGGAAGGCCACGTGGGTCAATCTAATTGCCTCACGTTTACCGACTTAATATTATCGAGAGATGTTTCTAAGATTTGGTCTCCTAATATGACATGTCACACATATACATATTTAATATATATCTACATCGCATGCAAATATATATACTTATCTAGTATGTGTATAATCAATTACACCAGATGATCATGGACCACAACCTAATGTGATTAGGCCCGAGCCAGTAGGCCTAATCATTCACATCAAGATCTATGTGTGCAATGGTGCATCTCCATGCCCTGTGATCGTCCATCTCATCCTCGTCGGTTCCGTCGACATCTTGATGCATCTTCATGCATCGCGATCATCCTTCTCGTGGGTCCCGCTATCGCATCCACGCTCCCGCTGCGCCTCTTCATGTGATTACAACTTAATTATAGGCACGCAGGCCCGATAATAAACGAGAAATATAATGGAGGCTCGCAAACCTCAATAATAATAATCACAAGTACACACATCACACGGTCCATGATCATCCGTCCACACATCATACATCACATGTATAAATATTCATCACCATGTAGGACTACTAGATAATAATAAAAATAATAATCAACTAAACCTTTTAATTAATTAATATTTTCTAAAATCAGGGACATGTAGGGAATTTCTGAATTTATAGGGGTATTTTCATAATTTGGACAAAAGACAGAAATTGGAATTTCTCAAATTCCGAGGGGCAAAACTGTCTTCTGCCCAAAAACCCTAATGTCCTTTCCCGATTTCGCTGCTGCCGCCGCCGCCACCCTGCCGGCGGCGACCTGTGCGGCGAGGGGCGGGGCGCTGCCCTCGCCTGCGGGCGTCGCCGCCTCCGCGGGCAGTTCTGCCGGCGGGGCAACGCCTGCAGGCGGCCGCCCCTGCGGGGTTTTTGCCCGTGGGAGCAGCGGCCACAGGCGCCGTTGCCCTGCGGTGCCTCAGCCCGCGCTGCTGCCCCGCGGCGCCTCTGCCGGCAGGCTCAGCGGCCGCAGGCGCCTCTACCCGCGGGCTGCCAGCCCCGCCGGCCGCAAGTCTGCTGCAATCAGACCGCCAACCGGCTACTGCAGGCACAGCGCTTGCGCATGCGCCGGCGCTGTGCTGCCTGGCTGCGGTTGCGGCTGCCGCTGTAGGTGGCTGCAGGCATGCAGATCGAGGGCAGCAACAGTTGCTGCCCTTCCTCGCTTTTGCGTCAACTATTTTGACGTCAAAATTCTTCCTAAACACAACACATGCAGTTCAAAACCAATCATTCGCACGAACAACCTGGCTCTGATACCACTGTTGGGAATTCTTGGGGGCGACATCACATGCGCAGCGGAAGAACAAGAAAACAAAATCCCCGATTCGCAAAAAGATGTTCATTGTCGTGCGAAAATTGGTGCGAAAAATCCGCGAAACATAAAACTGCGTATAGAGTAGATTGTGTTACCTAGGGAGATCGTATATCCCTGTTTCCTTGCAGATCCTTAGGAGAGGGTGAAGGAGGTCAAGCGTCCTCCTCTCTAGCGGTGATCCACACAGCAGGGTTGCGACGACGCTCCTCAAGACTCCAGGCCTGCTCTGAGATGGAGAGGAAGAAGAGAATAGGAAAGGCAAACAAAGGCTCTGGCCTATGAGGCTCTGAATCCCTCCTATTTATAGAGGTCCCCTGTGAAACCCTAATGGGTCCTCCCCTAGTGGGTATTGGATCTGCATCCAATAAGACAAGGGCTCCGTCGGATATCTCATATCCGAACCTCTACTCATCGCAATGCCTACCATATGTGTGTGACCCTCTAGGCCCAATATCGAGCTGGCCGTGAGTCATACCTGTCAGAACTCCTTCTAACTCAGTGAATTATTATCTCTATAATAATTCACTTGACTCATCGACTACGGAAGTATTAGGCCACTACGCCGTAGTCCCCAGACGATACAGGGGAATCCAATCCATTGGACCTATCTGTCCTCAGTTACCGTGTACCTATAATCCCTCATCCATCTAATATCCCAGAGACCGTATATCGAGCATGGTGTTATCAGACCCATACGGTTTCTACTCGAGTCTCGCTCTAATCGGATTCTCCCGGAGAACTCTTTCTCTCTCAACCCGAATGACCCTGGCCAGGGATTTGTCTGAGCAAGAACACATGAGATATTCCTCTCATGACGCCGAGAGTGGATGATCCTCTATAGACACTCAATAGCCCTCGTAAGGTCGACTACCACTCCCAATGACCAGCTGTACTAGATTTGGGACAGCCAAACCTATAAGTTTGGTATCAAAGAGTGGAGCACTCATACAGGACATCCTTGGTGTCTCAAGTCTAAGGACCAGATACACCACTAGGACTACGGAATCGCTGTCTGACAATAAGGCATCATCAACCATCCAGCATTCCGTAAGCGGATCAATCAGTGAACTCATTCTCCAATGAGCACCTGTACTGTATCCCTAGTGTCCCTACACGAGCAGCTATGAGACCAGCTGCATCCATCATATGGACGGGTATACAGCACACCAGTCTATCCGGTTATCACGATGTCCCTCTCGAGTAACCTATGACCGGGATTATTTAGGATATGTGTTTAAAGGTGAATCGATCTCATTATCGTGATCTCATCACGATCCGATTCCCATTGCACAAATCCAAGGACATCACAATATATGTATGCATTTATGCAATAGTTATAAAGTGATATACGCCAAAATATAATAAGCAAAAAGATTCTGTATCAAGTCACACGTGCCATCACTCACGTGATTGGCTTGCTGGGCACCTATGACTAGCAGTCGTCGCACGGGGGAGCAGCGGCTGGAAGGCAACGACGACGGTGCTCGAGGCGACGCCGGCGGTTGGAAACAAGGGCAGCAGATGTGAGTTGCCCGTGATTGCCCTGTTTTGGTTACAAAAGATGCAGAGCAAGGAGGATCGGTTGCTGGAAGGCGTGCGGCGGTCGTCGCACGGTGGCTGGCAGCGGTGGTGGCTCGGCAACGAAGGAGAGGGGTGCAGTTGAAGTGGCCGAGAAACAGCGGCGGCGGTAGAGGCAACCGGTGCCTGCTCCAGCAGAGGGACCAGCGGTTGCTCTGTTTCTATCGCACCACAGAAACAGCGACGCCGACAGATCGCACGGCTGAAGCTGCAACCAAAGGAAGGCAGTGATGGCGGTGATGCTAGGGCAGCGTCGCCGATGGTAGAAGCGGCGATGGGTGGTCCGCTGGCTGGGAAACAACGGCCGCGGCCCTTCTCGCCCGAGCGAGATGCGGGCAGCAAGGAGGCGAGGTGAGAAGGTTGTTGGCCGGGACACAATGGTAGCGGTGGGCGCTGGCGAGGGAGCAGCGGCGGCGGTGGTCACTGATCAGGAAGCTACGCCGGCGATGGAGGAGAAGGAAAGCAGGGGTGGTCGGCGCCAGGAAGCAAATGTTCCACAAATTTTTTTTTTTTTAGATGACGAACTACAGCGAGAACGCCGAGGATCACTGCTCTGATACCAAATGATAAGACCATAAAATCTTATCATCGGCTCTGATACCAAATGATAAGACCCTAAAGTCTTATCGTAGGCTCTGATACCAAATGATAAGACCCTAAAGTCTTATCGTAAAAAAGAAGAAGAGAAAGGGGATGATCACTTCGAGGGGATCGGCCCTCCTTGACTCTAACTGAACCAAACCGACTCAATAAACAATTGGACTAAACAAACTCAATAAACATTATTCAAAAGCTTAGAAAAAAGGTCCTAACACATGCTTGAGGACATCCCTTTCGACGATCGCCTAGAGGTCCCGAAGGAATAAAAAGGGTCCTATAATAAAAAGGGTCGGTCAGTCTGTAAGTCAGGGTCGAGTCCTGTAGTCCTAGTTTTCCTTAAATGAAAGAAATTCATCTTCTCTTGCATATTGCCAACTTTTGTCTTTTCACACAAAAAAACTTCTTAAGGTTTTGGACGTTCCATGTCCTCGGCAAAGAACAACCTGCCATCGTTGCGAGCCGGTACGTTCCCGGTCGAACAATCTCGATGACCCGATAAGGTCCTTCCCATTTGGGAGTAAGTTTACCATGCGCTCGGGTAAGGTTGGTTACCTCGGCCCTGCGGAGCACTAGGTCGTCCAGCTTGATAGGTCGTGGGCAGACCCTTCTGTTGTAAATCCTAGCGACGGCTCTCTTGTAGGAGAGGGTCTTCAGGTGCACGTCGGCTCGCCTTTCCTCGAGCAAGTCCAACCCGGCTCGGAGTCCGTCGGCCGATGTCCTTTTGTTATACGATTCCGTTCGTGGGGTGGTAATTTCCACCTCAGCGGGTAGGACAGCCTCGGCGCCGAACGCTAGGCTGTAAGGGGATTCCCCAGTTGCGGTTTTAGGTGTGGTCCGCAAGGACCATAAGACGCTTGCTAGTTCGTCAACCCAAGCGGATCTGGCCGCGAGCGTCCTCCTCCTGAGTCCGCCCAGGATGGCTCGGTTGGTCACCTTGGCGAGCCCGTTCATTTGGGGGTGCACGACCGAGCTGAACCTCAGCTGTATCCCGTAGGTCACGCAGAACTCCTTGAACCGGGCACTGGCGAACTGCGTTCCATTGTCGGTGACGATGACTCGGGGTAGACCGAACCGGGTAACAATGTTCCTCCACACGAATCTCTCCACATGACGCTCCGTGATCGATGCCAGCGGTTCAGCCTCGACCCATTTGGTGAAGTAGTCAATCCCGACAATAATATATCTTCGTTGTCCTGAAGCTGGGGGGAAAGGGCCGAGAAGTACCATTCCCCACTGCGCGAAAGGCCATGCGCCGTCCATGGGCGTCAGCGGTAACGCCGGCTGCCGGGGGGTTGGTGCGTGCCTCTGGCACGCATCGCACTTCTGCACATACGATCTCGCGTCGCGGCACATAGTGGGCCAGTAGTACCCTTGACGGAGCGCCTTGAACGCCAAGGTACGCCCACCTATGTGCTCCTCGCAAACACCATCGTGGACTTCAGCAAGAACCGACTGAACCTCTTCGGGCTCCAGGTAGCACAGGAGGGGACGTGAATACGACCTCCTATATAACCGTCCGTCGATTTCACAATACCAGGCTTGGGTTCGACGCAGGCACCGAGCCGCAACTTCGTCCTCAGGAAGCGTCTCGTGACGTTTGAACTGCAACATCTCCTGCACCCATGTTGTCGGCGGGCCAGCGATGGCCACCGCTGCGACCGCGATGGCTCGGATGGGGAGTTCCTCCACGTCGGGCTAACCCTTGGGACCCGATCTAGAGGCCAGTTTAGCCAAGGTGTTCGCCCGATCGTTCTGGCGTCTCGGCACCCTGGATAATGTGAAGCAGGAAAAGTGGGCGGCGAGAGCTCTTACCTCCGCCAAGTACTTCGACATAATTGAGTCCCTGGCCTCGTACCCACTGGAGAGCTGCTCGGCTACTAGTTGCGAGTCGGTGAGGATGTGTATGTCGCCGACTTGCATTTCGATGGCTAGTCTGAGCCCCGCCAGCAGCGCCTCGTACTCCGCCTCGTTGTTGGTGGCTTTGAATCCGAAGCGAAGGGAGCGCTCGAACGAGCGCCCGTCGGGGGCTTCTAGCACCAGCCCGGCCCCCGCGCCTTTTCGGTCGGATGATCCGTCAATGTAGAGGGGCCATTCCGTCTTCACGCTTTCGGGCTCAGCTTCGGGCTGAGTCGGTTCGGAGATGAAGTCGGCCACCACCTGTGCTTTGATGGCGGTCCTCGGGACGTACTGAATATCGAACTCACCGAGCTCTACTGACCACTTGAGGAGGCGACCTACAAGGTCAAATTTAGACAAAATCTATTAGAGCGGTTGGTCGGTGTTAGAACCCTTGCAGATTCTAAACTTGGGGTTGATCTCTTTAGGGGATCGGCCTCCTGAAACTCTATAGGGGTTCCTCCCTCCAAGTTGCTGCTCAAAGGCTCCAGAAAAGATTCATCTATTGCTTATCAAAAGAGAAGGAATACATGGCTATTTATAGGGCTTCTAAACCCTAACTCCTAATAGGACTCCTACTTAAGACTCTTACTTCTAACCAACTCCTAATAGGACTCCTAGTCAAGACTCCTATTCCCTTACAACTCCTAATTCTTCTCTAAGAAAACACCTCCTACATGAATGCCCCTCTCAATTAGGACTCTCCTAGCTAGAGTCCTAACAAAATGTCCCTCTCAATTAGGACTCTCCTAGCTAGAGTCCTAACAGTTTTACATGAATATCCCTCTCAATTAGGACTCTCCAAGCTAGAGTCCTAACAGACCCGCCCTCTTTAAATCAGCCTTGTCCTCGAGGCTGATGATTTATGAATTCTGGGAATTTGATCTTCAAGTCGTCATAGTTCTCCCAAGTGGCATCTTCTATTGGTAGGTTCGCCCATTGTATTAGAACTTCATTAGTGGGTCGTCGTCGTCGAGTCACGATCCGTCGATCAATAATGGCACTTCGCTGGGTCTGGAGTTCTCTTTGGGTAGTCATATTTGGTGGGTGGCTTTGGGCTGTCTCCAAGCACCTATTTACAACTGTCTCGCCGTCGATTTGTGGGTGATATGCCATACTCCTTTTCAATTTAGTACCCTTATAGTGTAATTCTTTTGAGTCCCAATTGTAATGAGCCATGGAGCTTGGTGCTTCCTCCAATTTTTTTATAATCTTACTAGTCTCTGAATCTTCCTGCCATTCCATCTTAATATCCTCAAGGAAGTCACTAGTCGGAAGTGAAACGGTCGAAACTTCAACTTGCTCGGGTAGCTGCGAAAGCGCATCTGCAAGAACATTCTCTTTCCCCTTTTTGTAAGTTATTTCAAAATCAAATCCAAGAAGTTTTGTTACCCATTTTTGCTGCTCGGGGGAAGATATCTTCTGCTCCAAGAGATATTTTAGGCTTTTATGGTCGGTCTTGATTTGAAAGTATCGCCTGATCAAGTACAATCTCCACCTCGTTGCTGCGCGCACAATGGCGAGCATCTCCTTATCATATGTTGACATATTTTGATCGGAGGGAGATAATGCCTTGCTAGTGTATGCGAGTGGTCGACCATCTTGCATGAGAATGGCTCCAATTCTGACTCCAGATGTGTCGGCCTTAATAATGAAGGGTCGGTTGAAATATGGTAGTGTTAGCACCGGCGTCGTCGTCATGGCTGCCTTAAGTTTGTCGAAGGCAGCGGAGGCTCTGTCCAACCATTGGAAGACATCTTTTTCTAGTAAGGAAGTAAGTGGTGCACTGATCTTTCCATAGTTTTTCACGAACTTGCGGTAGTAGCCTGTTAAACCCAGAAAGCCATGTAGCAATTTTATGTTTCTCGAGGTCGGCCAGTTTTGCATTGCTCCAATTTTGAAGGGGTCCACTGCCACACCTTCCTCTGATATAATATGCCCAAGATATTCTACCTTTTGTTGAAGAAAGCAAAAATTCGTGGTTGTTGTGTGTTCAAAAGGTGGTTTTCCGTATGTCTTCTTCGCATGCTCGTATTTGATGATACCCGGATCAAAGGTCCAGCTTTGTAAAGATTTGTGCTCCCTTTCATCTAGCAATTCATCTACTATTGGAATAAAGTATTTGTCCTTTGATGATTATGCCATTGAGAGCTCGGTAATCAACACATATTCGCCTTGTTCCGTCCTTCTTGCGTACAAGTAGCACCGGCGAAGAGTAGAGGTTGCAACTTGGCCGAATAACTCCTGTTTCGAGCATCTCTTTTATAATCCTTTCTATTTCATCCTTCTGGAGATGTGGATACTAATATGGCTGAGCATTTGCTGAAGATTTGCTTGGAAGAATCATTATACAATGATCATGCCGACAGGTAAGAGGTAGGTTGCGCGGTTCGTCAAATATATTTGAAAATTCAGCAAGCAAAGGAAGTAGATTTGGATCTTCAAATTCTGTTGGCTCTCCCTTAGTTTGCTGCTCAAGTTGTATCAAAAAGCCGCTGCATGCTTTATGCAAAACATTCTCCATTTGTTGTGTGCAAATCGTTGTTATGTCGCCCCCACGTTTCCCGTGCAATGTCACATGTTTCTCCTTACTGTAAAATTTCATAATTAGTTTCATAAAATTCCAAGAAATATCACCTAATGTCGTCAACCATTTAATTTTGAGCATGGCCTCATGATTGTTAAGAGGGAGAAGGAAGAAATCTGCAATTATCTCTTGGTCCTGCAGCAATAGTTTCTCCTGCAAGCGCCTATGATCACAATTCAAAATCGGTCCGTCGGTGACCTTAACATCAAACCTGCAGCGATTCTCGATAGGTAATGATATCCGAACAGCAAGCTTACTATTTAGGAAGTTAGTAGTACTGCCCGTGTCGATGAGAACAGTGATTGGTTGTTGTTTGAGAAGGCCTCCAATTTTCATCGTTTGCGGGTTTGAGTAGTCAGCTAGTGTATGTACCGTAACTTCGGTCGGTTGTGGCTCTTCTTCTGCATCTTCTTCTTCATGTTCAAGGCTCTCTTTTGGATGTTCAATGACCTCTTCTTCTATCGGTTCAATCATAAGAAGTCCCCCTTTACGACAGCGATGCTCACGGCTCCACGGCTCGTCACAATGCCAACATAACCCCTTCGCATATCGCTCCCGAAGCTCTTCTCCTGTTAACCTCTTTGGTGCAGGGACATGGTCGACAGTAGGGGGGGCTGAGGGCTTTAATATTACTGGTTGAGGAGCGATCCTAGTCCTCCAAGCTTCATGGTTCAATTGCTCCTCTTGATGTCGTGCGAAAGAGATGACTGCCATAAGCGTATACGGTTGTCGCGCTTTAACTTCTCCTCGGATCTCCGGCTTCAAGCCCTCAATGAAGGTCCTCAATAGCTGTTTTTGAGACCAATCACGAGTTTGATTAGATAACCTTTCAAACCTGGTTTGGTACTCCTGAATGGTGGAGGTTTGTTGGATCTTTGCTAGTTGTTCGTCAATATTCTCGTAATCGGTTGGTCTGAAGCGAATCAGCAGTCCTTCTTTGAATTGATACCATGAAAGGACTCCATAAGTATGTTCAAACCAGTCAAACCACTGTATAGCATCCCCTTCAAGATGTATAGCTGCAATTTTCACCATAGATACATCCGCGGTTTTGTGGTACCGAAAATATCGCTCCGCGCGCGAGATCTAACCAATCGGGTCTCCTTCTTCCCATCTAGGGAAGTCCACTCTCATGCATGGATAGTTGGGGTCGGTCATAGAGCCTCTCCTCTCTTGGAAGTCATCTCTTCGGGCTTGGTGTGATTGGGCAAAGCTCTCTCCTTGATATGATTTCTTCGGGCTTAATGGTCGGCCCAATCTGAGTTCGGTAAAGAGCGTCCGAATCTTATCCTCCATTCGCGCCTCCAAGGCTTCGAATTTAGCATTGATTGCCTCCTTAGATGCCAGAGTATATGCCCCGAAATCTATGATGTTAAGATCTCTCTTTTGTTGTTGGGTTAAAGGCATGTATAGGTTGAGAGAAGTGATGGTTGAAAGGGTTGGTGTATTGGTGGATGTAGGCTGCGGTTTAGGCTTGTTTTGTGGCTGTTTTGGGTACAGTTTGAGGGTGTGGTTTGGTAGAGTTTTAGGGCTGTGGATGAAAGTTTTGGATCTGTGGTAGATGGTAGCAAAGGTTTGACAGAAATCCGTGGAAGTTGCAGCAAGTATGTGCTGTCTTGTAAGAGCAGAATTGTCGTCGAAGAAACAACGGTTTCTCAACGTAATTTCCACCAAAAACTTGAGAGAATTGAGGAGGGAATTGATAGCAAAATCACAGTTTATATGACAGCAAGGACATCTAATTTAATCAAGAAAATTTCGGCAGTATAACAGCAAAGAAATTGGTGCAAGTTGCAATTGCAGAATTATCGTTGAAAAATTTCAGCGGGTTACGATGAAAATTTGCAGCAACATAAAATCGTTTTTAGAGATGAATTTCTTAATAGATCAATCTTAGATGGAAGCCAAGATAATCTATGAAGTGTATAAGAAATTTCATTCAAAAAAGATTGCAAATAGATGGGTTAAGGCAACGATATGCAGCTGAAATTTTCTGCAGCATAGATTTTCAAGTGCAGCAGATTGGACATAAAACATCAGTAGTTTATATTGAGAATTTTTCGATGAAATCAAAGGAAAATATACTGTTAGGAAGTGTCAAAGATGTCATAAAAATTTCGTAGAAATTTGGATAGAAAAAGCACAGTAGCAAGATCAAACAGATGGTGCTATGCGGCTTGAATTCTGCAATTCAAGTGCAGCAGATTGGACATAAAAGATCAGTAGTTTATATTGAGAATTTTTCGATGAAACCAAAGAGAAATCCACTGTTAGGAAGTGTCAAAGATGTCATAAAAATTTTGTAGAAATTTGGAAAGAAAAAGTACAATAGCAAGATCAAACAGATGGTGCTATGCGGCTTGAATTCTGCAATTTAAGTGCAGCAGATTGGACATAAAAGATCAGTAGTTTATATTGAGAATTTTTTAATGAAACCAAAGGGAAATCTACTGTTAGGAAGTGTCAAAGATGTCATAAAAATTTTGTAGAAATTTGGATAGAAAAAGCATAGTAACAAGATCAAACAGATGGTGCTATGCGGCTGGAATTCTGCAATGTATCTTTCGTCGTAGAGATGAAAACTTTGTGACGAAAAGTTTATGCAGCAATATAGGAACAATTTTTTTTTTTTTTGGATTTTCGAATAAGGATAACTAAATTGCAGCAGCAGTAAGGTAGGAAACCAGAACCTGTTGCAATTCACGGGGAGATCAAAGGATGATCCGCGGTGGTGGAGATGATGGCGAAATTCGGTGACGATCTTTTAAGCAATTGTGGGAATTGCTTTGGATGGTTGTAGAGGGTTGATGGATGGCTGTGGAAGGGCAACGAGACGCCAAGAACGCTGCTCTGATACCAGGTGTTAGAACCCTTGCAGATTCTAAACTTGGGGTTGATCTCTTTAGGGGATCGGCCTCCTGGAACTCTATAGGGGTTCCTCCCTCCAAGTTGCTGCTCAAAGGCTGCAGAAAAGATTCATCTATTGCTTATCAAAAGAGAAGGAATACATGGCTATTTATAGGGCTTCTAAACCCTAACTCCTAATAGGACTCCTACTTAAGACTCTTACATCTAACCAACTCCTAATAGGACTCCTAGTCAAGACTCCTATTCCCTTACAACTCCTAATTCTTCTCTAAGAAAACACCTCCTACATGAATGCCCCTCTCAATTAGGACTCTCCTAGCTAGAGTCCTAACAAAATGTCCCTCTCAATTAGGACTCTCCTAGCTAGAGTCCTAACAGTTTTACATGAATATCCCTCTCAATTAGGACTCTCCAAGCTAGAGTCCTAACAGTCGGTGATTACCTCGATCGGATGAGCTTGGAAGTAGGGGCACAACTTCCGGGCGGTTAATACGAGCGCCAGCTTCTCGATGGGAGGGTATCGCTCATCGGGTTCGTTAAGGACATGGCTAGTCTAGTAAACTGGTAACTGCTCTCCAGAAGCCTCCTTGATCAGGACAGAACTTGCTGCACGCCGAGAGGCGGCCAGGTAGACACCCAGCTTTTCCCGAGGGGACACCAATGCGAGGCGAGGGAGGGACGCTAGATGCTCCTTCACTTGGGTGAAAGCCTCCTCGCATTCCGCTGTCCACGCGAAGTCCTTGCGGGTCCTTCAGAGCCCGGAAGAAGGGGAAGCACTGGTCTCCCAATCGGGACAGGAACCTTGACATGGCTGCGAGCCTCCCGTTCAGGCGCTGCAACTCCTTAATTGTTCGAGGGGCCTGCATGTCGACGATTGCTCGTACCTTTTCGGGGTTCACATCGATTCCCCTTTCATGTATGATAAACCCTAGGAATCTACCCGAGTTGACACCGAAGGCGCACTTGGCGAGGTTGAGCCGCATGTTGTACCTTTGTAGTGTGTCGAAGGTCTCGGCTAAGTCGGACAAGTGAGTCGCAGTCGCGCGACTTTTCGCAATCATATCGTCGACGTAGACCTCCATGTTTCTCCCGATCTGGTGAGCAAACATTTTGTTCACGGTCCTTTGATACGTAGCCCCCGCGTTCTTCAGCCCAAATGGCATAACCTTGTAGAAATATACCCCTTGGTCGGTGAGGAACGTGGTGTGCTGTTGATCCTCGGGTGCCATCCTGATCTGGTTGTAGCTGTTGGGAAATCATGGGGCGACATCATATGCGTAGCGGAAGAACAAGAAAACAAAATCCCCGATTCCCAAAGAGATGTTCGTCGTCGTGCGAAGATTGGTGCGCAAAATCCGCGAAACTTAAAACTGCGTATAGAGTAGGTTGTGTTACCTAGGGAGATCGTATATCCCTGTTTCCTTGCAGATCCTTAGGAGAGGGTGAAGGAGGTCAAGCGTCCTCCTCTATAGCGGTGATCCACACAGTAGGGTTGCGACGATGCTCCTCAAAACTCCAGGCCTGCTCTGAGGTGGAGAGGGAGAGGAGAATAGGAAAGGTGAGCAAAAGCTCTCTAGCCTATGGGGCTCTGAATCCCTCCTATTTATAGAGGTCTTCTGTCAAACCCTAATGGGTTCTCCCCTAGTGGGTATTGGATCTGCATCCAATAAGACAAGGGCTCCGTCGGATATCTCATATCCGAACCTCTACTCATCGCAATGCCTACCATATGTGTGTGACCCTCTAGGCCCAATATCGAGCTGGCCGTGAGTCATACCTGTCAGAACTCCTTCTAACTCAGTGAATTATTATCTCTGTAATAATTCACTCGACTTATCGACTACGGACGTACTAAGCCACTACGCCGTAGTCCCTAGACGATACAGGGGAATCCAATCCATTGGACATGTCTGTCCTCAGTTACCGTGTACCTATAATCCTTCATCTATCTAATATCCCAGAGACAGTATATCGAGCATGATGTTGTCAGACCCATACGGTTTCTACTCGAGTCTCGCTCTAATTGGATTCTCCCGGAGAACTCTTTCTCTCTCAACCCGAATGGCCCTGGCCAGGGATTTGTCTGAGCAAGAACACATGGGATATTCCTCTCATGATGCCGAGAGTGGATGATCCTCTATCGACACTCAATAGCCCTCGTAAGGTCGACTACCACTCCCAATGACCAGCTGTACTAGATCTGGGACAGCCAAACCTATAAGTCTGGTATCAAAGAGTGGAGCACTCATACAGGACATCATTGGTGTCTCAAGTCTAAGGACCAGATACACCACTAGGACTACGGAATCGCTGTCTGACAATAAGGCATCATCAACCATCCAGCATTCCATAAGCGGATCAATCAGTGAACTCATTCTCCAATGAGCACCTATACTGTATTCCTAGTGTCCCTACACGAGCAGCTATGAGACTAGCTGCATCCATCATATGGACGGGTATATAGCACACCAGTCTATCCGGTTATCACGATATCCCTCTCGAGTAACCTATGACCGGGATTATTTAGGATATGTGTTTAAAGGTGAATCGATATCATTATCGTGATCTCATCACGATCGGATTCCCATTGCACATATCCAAGGACATCACAATATATGTATGCATTTATGCAATAGTTATAAAGTGATATACGCCAAAATATAATAAGCAAAAAGATTCTGTATCAAGTCATACGTGCCATCACTCACGTGATTAGCTTGCTGGGCACCTATGACTAGCAGTAGCCGGAGAAGGCATCCATGAAAGAAAGGCGGGCGTGACCGACCGTTGCGTCGACTAGTTGGTCGATCCGTGGGAAGGGGGTAGCAATCCTTCGGACAAGCACGATTAAGATCGGTGTAGTCAACGCACATCCTCCAGCTTCCATTGGGTTTTTTCACAAGAACTACATTGGACAACCAGTGCGGGTACTTGGCCTCTTCAATGAAGCCTACCGCCAGAAGTCGCTCTACTTCTCCTCGGATGACGTGCTAGCGTTCGGGAGCAAGACGTCGGGGCTTTTGCTTTACCGGCCGCACGTCGGGAGAGATGCACAAGTGGTGCTGAGATACCTCAGGGTTCACGCTTGGCATGTCAGCGAGTGACCAGGCGAAGACATCCACATTCTCGTGTAGAAGATTGATGAGCTGGGCTCGCTCCCGCTCAGGAAGCTCCTACCCGATCTTCACCGTTCGATTTGGGTGTCCCTCCTGTAGTGGCACATCCACTGTAGGGTCCGTTGGCTCGGGGTGCTGGGGCGACCTTTTTGCTTCTCGGGGGTCCTCGAGGGGCGGTTCATCCCTTCTCCTCTTATGCAGGGAGACCGCGGTCAGGTAGCACCACCTTGATTCGCGGGGGCTCCCGCTGACTTCCTCGACCCCCGCACGGGTCGGGAACTTCACAGTTTGGTGGTAGGTGGAGATAACTGCTCTGAACTTATTGAGGGTGGGGCATCCCAGAATCACATTGGAAGCGGTAGGGAGCTCGACTACCAAGAAGGTTGCCATTACCGTCTTTGTCCTCGGTACTTCCCCGAGGGTTAAGGGTAGGGTGATTACGCCCAACGGTGAAATTGACTCGCTGGTGAACCCGGTGAGCGCTGAGCTCATAGGCTCCAGGGCGTCGTGGAGGAGTCCGAGCTTTTGGAAAGCTTCCAAATAAAGGATGTCGACCGAGCTTCCAGTGTCGACCATGATTTTTTTCACTCGGGCATTAGCAATCCTGGCGGTCACCACCAACGCATCATCGTGTTTGGGCTGCTTGGCTTTCTCTGCGGGAAATGTGACCTCGGGCCCGGGCCCGTTCCCATAGTCTTCAGCTGCGGCCGCGCGGGCATATGCTTTCCGCCCAGACATACTGTTTCCCCCAGACGCCGGGCCGCCCATGATCACGTCGATCTGCCTTTCAATGGGGTTCTCGAGCCGTGGGGAACGCTCTTTATCCTACCGTAGATAGCGGCTGAGGTGCCCTCTTCGAATCAGCTCCTCGATCTGTCGCTTCAACTCGCGGCACTCCTCTTTGTCATGCCCGTTTTGCCGGTGGAAACGGCAATACCGCGTCTGGTCCGCGAGCTCCCGTGGGTTTCTCATCGGGTTGGGGGTTCGGAGCAGCCCCTTCTCCTTTATCTGGAGAAATATCTGCGTCCGGGATGTTCCCAAGGTGGGGAGTGGCGACCTTGGCACGGGTAGGTCGAATCGGTCCGACCTGCGCCTCGGCAGGCCGGGTAACTGCCCTCGCGGTTGCTCCATCTGGGGCCTTTTGTGTTCCTCTCGCCTCCCCGACATCCAGGCTTCGGCCGCAACATACTGGTTGGCTCTCTGAAGCATTTCTGAAACTGCGGTGGGGGGCCGTTCCACGAGGGACTAGAAAAACCTAGAGGGACGGAGACCCACCATGAATACCTGCATCAATAGGGAGGGGTGAGCATCCGACAAACCCCAGATTTCCGTGGCGAATCGATTTACATAATGGGAGAGGGGTTCGTCCTCTTTCTGGTTTAGCCCTAAGAGCAGGGCGACGGATGGCTTCGGTCGGGCCAAAGCTAGGAAGTTGAGCTCGAACTCCCTGGCGAGCTAATTCCCTCGGTCTTTAGGCCGCTGTACCACGTGCGAGCAGGCCCCCTCAGGGTTGTAGGAAACGCTCTGCACATCAGAGCGTCAGAAGTTTCGTACAGCGCCATTTGAGCCCGAAAGGCAGACACATGGTCCGCCGGGTCGGTGGTGCCGTCATAAGCGCCCAGGGAGGGGAGTCGAAAGTTCGCGGGCACCGGCTGGTCCCACATTTCAGCCGCGAACGACGACCCCCTGTGCGGATCGTCCCCTAGCTCTCCCTTTGAGGTACAGACCTCCCTTTGTACTTCATTGAGTCACTGACCAAGAAGGCGTAGTTGGGCCCGGAGGGAGTCCGTCGAGCCCGAGGATATCGTCTCCTGCTCGGGTCGATCGGCAGGGTTTCACACTGCTTGATCCCCAAGGGGAAACACCTGGGTCTATGGTGAGCTCGGGAGTTCCGGGGTGGTTACGTGAGTAGGCGCAGACGGCTCCAGTCGATGCGCAGGCTGGGCCGCCGACGGGTTTGCTGATTGGGAAATGAGCGGAATGACGGTCTGCACCATTCTCGTCAAAGTTCGGACCTGATGGGCAAGGTCCTGGAAGGCCTCGGTCGACACGGGTGAAGGGACGCTAGGAGCGCCTTCGGGCGGAAGCAGACCCGGGTCGTTGAACAAACGCCAGTAGCGTTCTGAGGTCGCGGCGAGGTCGTCTGCCCGTGGCCCTTCACGCAGGGGCGCACGACCGACGCCCCTGTTAAGAACGACCCCTCGGTTGGGGGCTCGTTGGTGTCGGTTAGTGGATCCCTCGACATTGGTGCCCTCCTTCTAGCGCCAAAATGTTTGTGTAAACAACCTTAAGCCGTGGCCTCGGGGCCGATGCGGCTGGGTTCGGATCCGAATGATGGGGATCTTCTCGAGACGGCCTTCGCGTCCGCCAAGGTGGTCGGGTGCGGTGGTTGGGATGGTGTTGTTGTCTCCTCAGGGCAGGAACTCCTCACCTTCGTGTCCCGCGGGGACCTTCGGCTTTGCACCTACACAAAGGTCGGGTCAGGGTGCTCGGCCCGACCCCTCCGACGATCAAGTTAGTGGATAGCGGAGGGGGTTTCAGACGAAGAAGTCTTTTTGCCTGTCTCTTTCTTTCCCGTTCGGAATGCGAGGATATTTATAGGGAAGCTTATTGTTTCCTGATGTGCCCGCTTGCAAGGGGCAAGCTGGTAACGTCTGACGCTGGTGTTGGCGTGGCGTGAAGAATCGAGCTTGAGCAAACGTTAATGTACCTCGGTCGATGTTTTGGTCCGTTTGACCAGGTGCTGTCACATCGATCGAGGCGTGATGCGTCATCTAACGTCAGCCGAGTCTTATCATAATTACTATCCTTATCAATTTTAAAGATGTCAACTATGTTAACTAATAAATATCTTGATTATTGATAATAATAAAATTATTTCATATTTTGATAATAATATTTTTATTTTTCTGAATGTTGTTATATTTAAAAAAATATTATTTTGTAAGGGAATGCAGTCGATGAATCATGACTCACTCGATCAAGTAAAAATATTATTTTCATATCTCGTTTTAATTTATTTCTTAAAAAAAGATCGATAGTGAAAAGTTTGTAAGTTAGTATCTTACAAAACTAGTATGGCTTATTAGTATGATATCAATCAAATATGAGTTATTAAGATGTTACAATATAATTTAAAATTTCCAAGGAGAAAAATATATTTTTAAAAATATTTATATAATTTTTATAGGATGAAGGGAAAAAAATTTAAAATCAAAAGAATATTCAAAGACTAACAAGCTAAAAAGTATATCAAAAAATCGACCAAGTTCAACAAATCCGAGAAAAATTAAAATTTTCAAGATCAATTACGAAACACTGAGTTAACTCTACTTAAATATAATTTTTTTTATAGATCCTCTCATATAATTTTTTAAAAAAATTATATTCTTTTCTTTCACTCCCTTTAAATATTAAAAAATTTTAAGAACATCAAAAATATTTTTTCTCTCAATAAAAAAATTGTAAGATATTTGTCAATCGTAAAACGATAAAACTTTGTTTTATTATCAATAGATATATCACTTATAAACGGGATGGTTTGACCCGATTGACTGTATCAGACAAAGATAACTCCATCACAAAACAGAATCCAAGACATTACACTATTCTGCAAATGCCTAACATGAACTCGACCATCCGTAAATTGCATCACTAAGATGGCAGCAACAGCAGCAGCAGCAGCAGCAGCTTCAAATCAAGAGCTACGAAGGATTGCACACCACAGGAAACCCTCCTTCAAATCCCATCCATTCGTCCCACTCATCCCACTCGTCACCATAGCCATCCACCACGTCCGAGTTGCTCTCTTCCTCAAACTTGGACATGAGGCTCTGTCCACCTTACACGAGCACTCGTCAGATACATGCAGGAAGAGACACCAAACAAACGTCTATCGCCTCCGTCACTTACCTCGTAAGCCGACTTGATCTCCCTAAACGTCTCGTCCTTCTCTCCGCCCCCGTTGTCCCCTCTCACCACGTCCGGATGATACTGCGCACGTTGGCAAAAGAGTTGCCGAGTCAACCAACAGGAAATGGTCACAAACCAAAGCTTCAATCTAATATATACAGTTCCTTTTCGATAAGATTGTGATATGAAACTATCCATCATGTTCTAACATAGAAAAGTCAACGTTTATGCACTTTGACTTTGGAACTGCTGCTCCACGATTGTTTCCACAGAGAAACATATATCAGCGCTAAGGAGTAAATGTAATCCAGAAAGAAAAAGGATGCAGATCGCTTGCCTTCAACGCGAGGCGCTTGTACGCGCGCTTGACGTCGCACCTGGACGCGAAGGGCGTCAGCCCAAGAGCCGCGAACTCGCCGGCGATGGGGAGCGACCTGGCCGGGATCCTAAGGCACCGCCCGCCCTTCGCCAGCCTTGCAGCCGGGAAGCGGTCCATCGGTCCGTTCCCGAGTGCCCGCGGAGTCGCCGCTCTCCTCATCGCCCCCCTCTTCTCCTCTCCTCTCCTCTCGAAGGCCTTGAAGAAAAAAACTGGAAGAAATAGACCTGAGACTGGGTCTAAATGACGACGTTGCCATTGTATGACCACCCGTCGATTAGTGTGGGAGTGGTTCTTTTGTAATAGAGAGGGCCTCCTGGAATAAAAAGACGGATATAGCCCTTAGCTACTTACTCCTTGCGACGTGTACTTTTCTCCACGGAGTCGGGAATGTTCCGTTCGTTAGCAGCCATTCATCTAAAATATGTCATACGAGAACGCTAATCTAAAAGCTCCGATGCGAACAACCTCATCATGTTTGGTGCGATTGGACGAAGGTGCATGAGAGGAGCACCGCGTCATGGTTGCGTCAATATCCGTGCGCGAGCATTTTGCCGAAGTGCACCGGTACTGATGCAGCACGCACAATGATGAGATTAGATTTTGTTGATGTATGTATACAACACCGCATAGATTCTGAATCAAGAGAGAGATGACCGTTCTGATGTACCTTTGAAGTTGGGCCCAAATTATATATAAGGCCCAATTTAGGCGGGGGTTAGTCTCGAAAATATCAGTCTAATATGTATGTATATGTGTATATACAGGATCCAAATTATTCATTAGCCGATAAATAATATATTTAATGGACTTTGGAATTCTGCTTCTCATCTTACAAATTTTTTATTTTATTTTTTCCAAGAAATCTAAAATAAACATGATATTGAATTGACATTTAGCTTGATAAAGATCTGCTCATGGCCTTAGAAATTATTCTTGTTCAGTTTTTTCGAATTTTAGATTTTATTATTTGTAATTTTATGGTTTCTTTTATGAATAAAACAAAGGATTACAAGCTGATTTACTGAAGGGCATTTTATCATATTATAGATTTTTTTCTCGGTTCCTTTTGCTTACCTGAATGCCATTCTTGTAATTATTTTGTATGTTAATTAATATACACAGGTATTTTCTTGTGTGCGATCTATTTGAAAATTCTTAATCTATAGCAAATTATTCGTGTTTGAAAATTCTTAATCCATAGTAAATTAAATGAATATTCTTAATTATGTCATGTGTTGAGAGAAGATGTTGTTGACATGTTGGTCAGCCTGACATGGTTCAGACCTATATGCGTATGGTTATCCAAAGTGCTTTTGAGGTAGAAACGTCGAGCTCTCGAGATATCACCTGTACAAATATGAACGTTGGAAGAGGTTTCTTGACTCAATTCCTCTAACTCCTTAACTTGAGGCATCTAAATGTAGATGCAAGTGGTCAAAAAAGATAACCCCCATTTTCATTGTGTTGAAGAGGAGCTTTTATAGCTGCTCGTAAAAGCGCAGAATATTCTATGAAATGTTTTATGAGGAGACGATCTCTAATTGCCTTTAATAACCTCTCTTTGGTGTCTTATCCACGTGGGTGACAAGAGGGCAACTGATAACCGCCTATCTTGGACCCTAGCCCACATGGGCAGACGGGTGGAGGGTGACGATCACGTGTCATATGAAGATTATTTGATGATGTACTTTGTATTATTTGTCTCCTCCCAAGGTGTGCTTTGGGGCTCTCACGAGAGTGATCTGAAGTACAACATCTAGTTCATTTGACACGTTAAACTTGTTGAATCTCAGATTTTGATGATGAAACCAATCAATATGTGTTTATGTTTTAATCTGCGTTTTGAGTGACGAAGGATGCTTCGATCAAGATAAGACGATTAAATCAAGAAAAATCATGTTGGGCCGGAGGAACATGTCAGAAGATTGGACGTCAGACCGATGAATCGGTCGACGTATCGACAGAAGGCTTCAGACCGTGGATTCGGGCATCGGGCCAAGAAGAGCGGAGATTGCACCAAGGATATCGGAGTTGCGGAGTCAACTGGCCGATTGGGCAATAGGCCGCAAGAGTGGACGATGTGCCGAAGAATCGGACGAAGCGTCGAGGGACCAATGACATGCCGGACAACTTGATTAGATGCTTAGGATTAATTGTCTAGATTGAAGTGTGTTTTACATGTGCAGGATTAACTATAATAGCAAGACATGAAGCAAAATGAAGTCCTGAAGTCAAGATCGAGATCATATTGGGAGTTCGAGAGTTCGTCAAAAGTTCTACGGGAACCAGCCGAGAAGTCGCGGAGCTTGCCAGAGAAGCTCGTCGGAACTCACCAAGAAGATCATCGTGAAGTCCAGGAGCTTGCCAGGAGTCCGTCGGAACATTACCGAGAGTTCATCGGAGGTTCGCCGGAAGATCGCCGGAAGCTCGCCGGAAGAATTGACATAGGGATTTGTTTAGCTTAGAATATGTCTTAAGAATCGTAGTTAGCATGTAATTGGGATTAGATTTGGGCCAACCCAATTAGGGTCCAGCTAGGCCCATGTAATCACTGTGTTGGGCCCAATAAGAAGCCTAAACAGTGCCCCAAGAATACTCACCGTCGTGGCACAATCTTCGAGGCTGTGTCAGGCGATGGTACCGCCAGTCTGGGTGATTATACCGCCACTGATAGGGTGTCAGGCGGTGGTACCGCCAGTCTAGGCGGTGGTACCGCCCAGCACTCTATTAGAACCCTTGCAGATTCTAAACTTGGGGTTGATCTGTTTAGGGGATCGGCCTCCTTGGAACTCTATAGGGGTTCTTCCCTCCAAGTTGCTGCTCAAAGGCTGTAGAAAAGATTCATCTATTGCTTAAGAAAAGAGAAGGAATAATGGCTATTTATAGGGCTTCTAAACCCTAACTTATAATAGGACTCCTACTTAAGACTCTTACTTCTAACCAACTCCTAATATGACTCCTACTCAAAACTCCTATTCCCTTACAACTCCTAATTCTTCTCTAAGAAAAAACCTCCTACATGAATGTCCCTCTCAATTAGGACTCTCCTAGCTAGAGTCCTAACAGAATGTCCTTCTCAATTAGGACTCTCCTAGCTAGAGTCCTAACACCCTCTCAATTAGGACTCTCCTAGCTAGAGTCATAACAGAATGTCCTTCTCAATTAGGACTCTCCTAGCTAGAGTCCTAACAGACCCGCCCTCTTCAAATCAGCCTTATCCTCAAGGTTGAGATTCCATGAACTCAGGGAACCGGGTCTTCAGCTCCTCATATGGTTCCTATGTGGCATCTTCAAGTGGTAGATTATTCCAATGCACTAGTACTTCAGTAGAGGGACGTCGGCGACGCATCACGATCCTGCGATCGAGGATGGCTTGTGGTTGGGCTTGAATAACTCCATCCTCAGTTGTGTTGGGCAGTTGGATCTGGGGTGACTCCTGTTCTCCCAACTTGGGCTTTAGGCATGATACGTTGAAGACAAGGTGAATTTTGGCATTCTCAGGTAATTTAAGTCTGTATGCCACGGCTCCAATACACTCTGTGTTTTGATAGGGCCCATAAAAACTTGGGGATAGCTTCATGGAGGCTCGAGTGTTGATAGAGAGTTGCTTGTATGGTTGTAGGCGAAGATAAACCCAATCTCCCACTGAAAATTCTCTTTCACTTCGTCATCTATCGACTTGCTGCTTCATTCTGGCTTGAGCGGTAGAGAGATTATCTTTTAACAGTTGTAAGAGTTTGTCCCTATCAATCAATTCTTGGTCAACCTAATCTACCTTGGCCGAGCCAATTACATACTTTGGAATCACAAGGGCTGGTCGACCATACAATGCTTTATAAGGGGCACATTTTGTAGATGAATGATATGTAGTATTATACCACCATTCTGTCACGGACTTAGCTGGTTTTGCCTAAGTCGTGCGACACCCTTGCGTGTCCGTTCGCAAGGGTCAGCCTCCCCGAAGCCTCCCATTGTCCCTTAGGACCAACAAAAGAGAGAACAGGTTAGAGAGAACGCCTCAATCGGGATCCACAAGCAAACATCTCTGAAAAACACTTCATAGACAATGCAAATTACAAACAGACTTTACAAGCTCTGAACAGTGGCACAACAAAGGGTAAAATGGTCCATTACAGACCGAAAATCTCTCGCACGTGTCCACATGACACAACCTTTATTTACAAGCTAAAGAGGCCACAAACCCAACTAAAAATGAGACTATTAAGCCTTCGGCTGCCCCTCTACATGTTGTACAAGGTATGAACATGCCAACAGACACGGACATACATAAGCATTACATCCAACATCTTGTTTAGAAGTTTGTCCGTGACATTCTCCCCCACTTATTCCTTCGACGTCCTCGTTGAAGCCTTTGTCGACACTGCAACTCCTCGCCTTTGCTGAGTCTTCAATCTTCTGCTCCAGCTACAATGCGCCTCTTGGCTCCCAGCTGCTCTCCGTTGCTATTTTTGAGTAGTCGAACCTTTGATCCGCCATGCTGCTGTAACTCACCAATGACTCTGACTCTGGTGTGGGGTTGGCTGAGTTGTGTTGATCATTGTTGATTCATGCGGATCCCCCAGATGAAGGAAAAGACCATTCTTACTGCGCCAGTCTCTCAAATTCCACATGCTGCTTGAACTGGGTGGATGCTTGTTGGAGCTTTAACGAGCATCGTCTCGCAAACTTATGAAGTTTTGGGTCCTTCCTCCACAAAATTTGCTCATTGACTCTTCTTTCACTTAGTTGTCGTATCCAAGTAGGTTCGCATCACTTCCGCTTTCGATTGGCATTTCGTTGGGAAATGAAGCGGACAATCTACTCTCAATAACACCGATCACCGTTGGTGAGGATTTGACAACTATTGTCTTCCATTCTCTTCGAAGGGTCTTTGAACATATGCAGAGCTCCTCTACTGGATAGATAAGAGAATTGGGGTACTCGGTTTCGCCCATTCTCTTAAGAGTTGAGAAGGTAAAGGTTTCTTGACTTCGCCCGCCTCCTCGAGGTTGTACTCCATGCATCGAGCTGGTTACTAGCCTTCGCCTGCTCTTTGCTCACACTTCTGAAGCACTTGAAGTGTTTGCACTCCTTGCATTGAGTTAGTTACTATGATTCACCTTCTCAATGCCATCGAACTTCTGGAATGCAGGAAGTTTTCACCCTGACTTGGAGTAATTCTCTCATAGGTTTGGTCGCCTCTGGGATTGTACCGTCTTCTCCATCAACCTTGCCGCCTACTCCACTGAGTAGCAAAGGTACAGCACCGCGTACTGCCTGCTTCATTCCTTGGTTATGCACTCTTGCATGACCCGAAGTCCTTCACTTTCGGCTATCTTGATGAGAAGCACATTGACACCGGTCTTATGAAGTTCTTCGGCCTCTACCCTTCAGCCTTGTCTCGGTACTTGGAGATTGCCTCTGCATTCTCCACCTCCTCGGCCCCTTTCATGACCAAGCGCTCTCCCTCCATGAGAGCAAGGGATCAATGACTTTCACGGAAGTCCCACCTCTGCGGTACCATGGCGCTACCATGCCCATGGCCCTACTATCCGTCGCCTCGCATCTGCATCCCTTTCCTTCACGATCAGTAGATATGTCTCCGTGGCACTCCTCTGAGTCCACCTCTATTCTAACTGATGCTTGATTTTGGGTAGCTAAGTCCCTCTGGACTCGTCGTCGCTTCCTCGCCCCTTTCGACCCCCTGCTTCAACACCTCTGTGTTCTCCAGGCAGTATATTTGGTCGATGGAGAGACAAACTGCAACTCCCATGCATGGCCTCTGCCATCACGTTGTAGGGTTTACACCGATTCTGTTCTCCTTAGCTTTCTTGGTAGCAACGTTCGCTTACTCGGCCTTGTCCTCTGACTTGCCGGGCTCCCTTAAGCGAATATGAGCTCTGGAGCAGTCAAACTCTCCAGCTGCTTCGATCATACCTATGTATGATCAAGTCCCTCCCATGAAACTCACTGGTACTTGTATGATCAAGTCCCTACAATGCGCCTCTTGGCTCCCAACTGCTCTCCGTTGCTATTTTTGAGTAGTCGAACCTTTGATTTGCCATGCTGCTGCAACTCACCAATGACTCTGACTCTATGCTAGTCATAGGTGCCCAGCAAGCCAATCACGTGAGTGATGGCACGTGTGACTTGATACAGAATCTTTTTGCTTATTATATTTTGACGTATATCACTTTATAACTATTGCATAAATGCATACATATATTGTAATGTCCTTGGATTTGTGCAATGGGAATCGGATCGTGATGAGATCACGATAATGAGATCGATTCACCTTTAAACACATATCCTAAATAATCCCGGTCATAGGTTACTCGAGAGGGACATCGTGATAACCGGATAGACTGGTGTGCTGTATACCCGTCCATATGATGGATGCAGCTGGTCTCATAGCTGCTCGTGTAGGGACACTAGGGATATAGCACAGGTGCTCATTGAAGAATGAGTTCACTGATTGATCCGCTTACGGAATGCTGGATGGTTGATGATGCCTTATTGTCAGATAGCGATTCCGTAGTCCTAGTGGTGTATCTGGTCCTTAGACTTGAGACACCAAGGATGTCCTGTATGAGTGCTCCACTCTTTGATACCAGACTTATAGGTTTGGTTGTCCCAGATCTAGTACAGCTGGTCATTGGGAGTGGTAGTCGACCTTACGAGGGCTATTGAGTGTCGATAGAGGATCATCCACTCTCGGCGTCATGAGAGGAATATCCCATGTGTTCTTGCTCAGACAAATCCCTGGCCAGGGTCATTCGGATTGAGAGATTCTTGCTCAGACAAATCCCTGGCCAGGGTCATTCGGATTGAGAGAGAAAGAGTTCTCCAGGAGAATCCGATTAGAGCGAGACTCGAGTAGAAACCGTATGGGTCTGACAACACCATGCTCGATATACGGTCTCTGGGATATTAGATGGATGAGGGATTATAGGTACACGGTAACTGAGGACAGACAGGTCCAATGGATTGGATTCCCCTGTATCGTCTGGGGACTACGGCGTAGTGGCCTAGTACTTCCGTAGTCGATGAGTCAAGTGAATTATTACAGAGATAATAATTCACTGAGTTAGAAGGTGTTCTGACAGGTATGACTCACGGCCAGCTCAATATTGGGCCTAGAGGGTCACATACATATGGTAGGCATTGCGATGAGTAGAGGTTCGGATATGAGATATCCGACGGAGCCCTTGTCTTATTGGATGCAGATCCAATACCCACTAGGGGAGGACCCATTAGGGTTTGACAGGGGACCTCTATAAATATGAGGGATTCAAAGCCTCATAGGCTAGAGCCTTTGCTTGTCTTTCCTATTCTCCTCTTCCTCTCCACCTCAGAGCAGGCCTGGAGTTTTGAGGAGCGTCGTCGCAACCCTACTGTGTGGATCACCGCTAGAGAGGAGGACGCTTGACCTCATTCACCCTCTCCTATGGATCTGCAAGGAAACAGGGATATACGATCTCCCTAGGTAACACAATCTACTCTATACGCTGTTTTATGTTTCGCGGATTTTTCGCACCAATCTTCACACGACGACGAACATCTTTTTGGAAATAGGGGATTTTGTTTTCTTGTTCTTCCGCTGCGCATGTGATGTCGCCCCCAAGATTTCCCAACAGTGGTATCAGAGCCAGGTTGTTCGTGCGAATGATTGGTTTTGAACTGCGTGTGTTGTGTTTAGGAAGAATATTGACGTCAAAATCGTTTACGCAAAAGCGAGCAAGGGCAGGAACAGTTGCTACCCTCGATTTGCGTGCGTGCAGCGCAGGTGTAGGCAGGCAGCACAGGGGCTGCGTCTGCAGCAGCCAGCCGGCCGGCGGTCTGCTTGCAGCAGGCTTGCGGCCGGCGGGGCTGGCAGCCCGCGGGTAGAGGCGCCTGCGGCCGCTGAGCCCGCGGGCTGAGGCGCCGCGGGGCAGCAGCGCGGGCTGCGGGCGCTGCCTCGCGGGCAGAACCGCCCGCGGAGGCGGCGGCGCCCGCAGGGGGGCCAACCTGCAGGGGCAGCACCGCCTGCGGGCGTTGCCACGCCGGCAGAACTGCCCGCGGAGGCGGCGACGCCCGCGGGGGCGCCCACCTGCAGTGGCAGCGCCGCCAGCGGGCGTGCCGCCCGCAGGCGAGGGCAGCGCCCCGCCCCTCGCCGCACGGGCCGCCGCCAGCAGCAAAGGGTAGTAGGGCAATTAGGGTTTTCTGGGAAAAAGACAGTTTTGCCCCTCGGAATTTGAGAAATTCCAGTTTCTGTCTTTTGTCCAAATTACGAAAATACCCCTAGAAATTCAGAAATTCCCGACATGTCCCTAATTTCAGAAAATATTAATTAATTAAAAAGGTTTAGTTGATTATTTTTTTATTTTTATCTAGTAGTCCTACATGATGATGATTATTTATACATGTGATGTATGATGTGTGGACGGATGATCATGGACCGTGTGATGTGTGTACTTGTGATTATTATTATTGAGGTCTACGAGCCTCCATTATATTTCTCGTTTATTGTCGGGCCTGCGTGTCTATGATTAAGTTGTAATCACATGAGGAGGCGCAGCGGGAGCGTAGATGCGATAGTAGGACCCACGAGAAGGACGATCGCGATACATGAAGATGCATCAAGATGTCGACGGAACCGACGAGGACGAGATGGACGATCACAGGGCATGAAGATGCACCGTTGCACACATAGATCTTGATGTGAGTGATTAGGCCTACTAGCTCGGGCCTAATCACATTAGGTTGTGGTCCATGATCATCTGGTGTAATTGATTATACACATACTAGATAAGTATATATATTTGCATGCAATGTAGATATATATTAAATATGTATATGTGTGATATGTCATATTAGGAGACCAAATCTTAGAAACATCTCTCGATAATATTAAGTCGGTAAACGTGAGGCAATTAGATTGACCCACGTGGCCTTCCATCGTTATGAGTAGGAACCGATTCCCGGTGTATGTTGAGTTGGTCGAGTCCCTCGAGACTCACCTATATCGCGATTCGTTATCTTGCTTACGACATAGAGATGTCACCGGTGACCTGAGGGCATTGTATACTTGGTCGAGTCCCTCGAGGGTATATCATCAAATCAGACTCATCTTGTAACGAAGGTGTTGACTTAACCGAGCATCATGGTTGGTCAAGTCCATCGAGGCCATGGTGATTCGGAGGCCGAACAGGACGGGAATCACAAGGAGTTGTGATCGGCAAGAGTTGCCTACCTTTTAGGCTTAGTGTGATTGGTCGAGTCTCTCGAGGTTACACTAAGACGCTGATTGGATCCTGATCCCCACTAGAAGTCTGCCGGAGACTTCCGTTTCACGTGCTGAGGGTGTCACGTGACTCGTTAGTAAAATAGTGGGAGCATATTAAGATAGAAGTCCATATCTTGATAGTTTATTTCTTGCAAAATTTGCATGTTATTCATTTTTGCTGCATCTTTATTTTCAGAAAATGTCGCTTTCAAATCCCTTACGTGGCATACTTGATGTCAACCGCCTCACTGGTCCAAATTATACGGATTGGCTCCGTAACTTGAGAATTGTTCTCACAGCGGAGAAAATCGTGTACGTCCTTGATACAGTGATACCTACGCCCAAAGAAGGGGCAAACGAGGATGAGATCGCTCGCTACATGAAGTACATTGATGACTCCACTCTTGCTCAGTGCTATATGTTGGGCTCTATGACTCCTGAGTTACAGAGACAACATGAAAAGATGGATGCCAGATCCATTCTCCTACATGTCCGCAAATTGTTTGAGGAACAGGGAAGGACTCAACGATATGAGATATCCAAGAGCCTTTTCCGCGCTAGGATGACTGAGGGGACACCGGTTCAGAACCATGTCCTAAAGATGATTGAGTGGATAGAGAAACTCACAGGTTTAGGAATGGTCCTAGAGGATAACTTGTGTGTGGACATTGTGCTTCAGTCCCTACCAAATTCCTTTTCACAGTTCATAATGAATTTTAATATGAACAAGTTTGAGGTGACTCTCCTAGAGCTCCTCAATATGTTGAGGGAGGCAGAGAGTACTATTAAGAAAGAGAAGCCAGTTCTCTACACTGGTGAGACCAAAAAGAAAAGGAAAGCAGAAAGGTCCCTTAAGAAGGGAAAGGGCAAGGGCAGACCAGGTAAAGCAAAGGTTGCTAAGAAAAACCCAGTAAAGGACAAAGGCCAATGCTTCCACTGTGGTAAAGATGAGCACTGGAAGAGGAATTACAAAGAGTACCATGCAGAAAGGGTGAAATAGAAGCTTGGAGAAGCTTCAGGTACATTTATGATCAATCTCCAATTGTCAGATTTTTGTGATAGTGCATTGGTATTGGATACCAGTATTGCATATCACATCTACAATTTATTGTAAATTCTAGCAAAGCTAAGGGGAGATTGATGAGAGGAATATTGCATAAAGGTTTGTTTATGCAAGACACTACTCCACATATCATAAATGTAAGTGTCTAAGAGGAAACGGGATGAGGTGAACAGTGCATACCTGTGGCATTGTAGACTAGGTCACATTAATGAAAGAAGGATTCAAAAGTTACTAAATGATGGATATCTAGATCTATTCGACTACGTGTCATATGCAACTTGTGAACCTTACATTCGTGGAAAATTGACCAACTCTCCATTTAGTGGAACTGGAGAGAGAGCCACTGAGTTGTTGGAACTCATACATAGTGATGTATGTGGACCCATGTCAACTCATGCCATGGGAGGTTACTCCTACTTCATTACATTTACTGATGATTTCTCAAGGTATGGATATGTGTACTTAATGAAGTACAAGTCCGAGGCCTTTGAGAAATTCAGAGAGTATAAGAATGAGGTGGAGAACCAGACTGGAAAGAGTATCAAAACTCTTCGATCGGATCGAGGAGGTGAGTACTTAAGTACAGAGTTTACTCAGTTCCTTAAGGACCATGGGATATTATCCTAATGGACACCTCCTTACACACCTCAGCTCAATGGTGTCTCTGAAAGGAGAAATCGTACGTTATTAGATATGGTACGGTCCATGATGAGTTTCGCTGACCTACCCATCTCATTCTGGGGATATGCCCTAGAAACCGCAGCTTACCTTCTGAACAGAATTCCAACTAAGTCGGTAGTGTCTACACCATATAAGATATGGAAAGGGAAGAAGCGTGATCTTAAGGTTGTTAAGATTTGGGGCTGCCATGCCCATGTTAAAAGACACAACCCCGATAAATTAGAATCAAGAACAGAGCGATGCAAATTTGTGGGATACCCCAAGGAAACTTGTGGGTATTATTTCTATCATCCCGAGGACCAAAAGGTCTTTGTAGCTAAGAGAGCAGTGTTCCTTGAGAAGGAACAAATTCTTGGCGGAGATTGTGGGAGAATGATAGAATTGAGCGGGTTGGAGAACTAAGCTCAAGCACCACTCTACAGCCCGAGTCTGTTCAGGTACCTAATACACAAGTTTCAACTTTACGCAGGTCTGATAGAGTATCTCATCCTCCTGAGAGATATGTGGGACATATTAGAGGAGAGGATGTAGAGGATATTGATCCTCAGACCTACGAGGAGGCTATTATGAGTATAGACTCCGGGAAGTGACAATAAGCCATGAATTTTGAGATAGATTATATGTACTCCAATAAGGTTTGGAACCTAGTTGATGCGCCCGAAGGTATTGTACCCATTGGTTGCAAGTGGATCTTTAAGAAAAAGATCGGAGTAGATGGAAAGGTAGAGACCTATAAAGCAAGGCTAGTGGCTAAAGGGTATCGTCAAAGGGAAGGTGTTGACTACGACGAAACCTTCTCACCCGTAGCAATGCTAAAATCCATCAGAATTCTATTGGCTATTGCAGCACACTATGATTATGAGATCTGGCAGATGAATGTGAAAACTGCATTCCTCAATGGGAACCTCGAGGAGGAGGTGTATATGATGCAACTTGAGGGATTCGTGTCCAAGAACTGCCCAGATAAGGTGTGTAGATTGCTTAGATCCTTTTATGGACTAAAGCAAGCTTCCCGAAGTTGGAACATAAGATTTGATGAGGCAATCAGATCTTATGACTTCGTTAAGAACGAAGATGAGCCTTGTGTGTACAGGAAAGTAAGTGGGAGCGCTATCACCTTTTTGGTGTTATATGTGGATGACATCCTTATCATTGGGAATGACGTAGGAATGCTATCCACAGTAAAGGCTTGGTTATCTAGACACTTCTCCATGAAGGACTTAGGGGAAGCATCCTATATCTTGGGGATTAGAATCTATAGAGATAGATCCAAAAGGATGCTTGGCTTGTCCCAGTCCAGGTACATAGAAACCATTGTCAAAAGGTTTGGCATGAAAAATTCCAAGAGAAGTCTCATACCGATGAGACATGGGATATCACTTTCTACGAGTATGTCCCCAAAGACTCCAGAAGAAAGGGCAAACATGAATATGATACCTTATGCCTCAGCAATAGGGTCTATCATGTATGCCATGCTATTTACTAGGCCTGATATAGCGCATGCTCTGAGTGTCACGAGCAGGTATCAGGCGGATCTAGGCTTGGAGCACTGGAAAGCAGTAAAGTGTATCCTTAAGTACTTGAGAAGGACTAAGGATCTTTTACTAGTATATGAAGGTAATAGCCTTAAGATTGAAGGCTACACTGACTCAAGTTTTCAGTCTGATGTCGATGATAGCTAGTCGAATTCAGGGTATGTGTACACCTTGAATGGAGGAGCAATGTGCTGGAAGAGTTCCAAGCAAGATACTACTGCTGACTCGACCACAGAGGCGGAGTACATTGCTGCATTAGATGCAGCAAAGGAGGGAGTCTGGTTGAAGAAGTTCATTACAGATTTGGGAGTCGTGCCGGGTAGCGAGGAGCCGATCTCCCTATATTGCGACAACAACGGGGCGACTGCTCAAGCAAAGGAACCTAGGTCTCATCAGAAATCTAAGCATGTTCTGAGGAGGTTCCACTTTATCAGAGAGATCGTAGCCCGAGGAGATGTAGCAGTGGAAAGAGTTCCATCCGAAGATAACATTGCAGATCCACTAACAAAGCTGTTGTCTCATATTGTCTTTGAGCGTCACAGGGGTCTGATGGGGATCAGACACATAGGTGATTGGCTTTAGGTCAAGTGGGAGATTGCTAGTCATAGGTGCCCAGCAAGCCAATCACGTGAGTGATGGCACGTGTGACTTGATACAGAATCTTTTTGCTTATTATATTTTGGCGTATATCACTTTATAACTATTGCATCAATGCATACATATATTGTGATGTCCTTGGATTTGTGCAATGGGAATCGGATCGTGATGAGATCACGATAATGAGATTGATTCACCTTTAAACACATATCCTAAATAATCCCGGTCATAGGTTACTCGAGAGGGACATCATGATAACCGGATAGACTGGTGTGTTGTATATCCGTCCATATGATGGATGCAGCTGGTCTCATAGCTGCTCATGTAGGGACACTAGGGATACAGTACAGGTGCTCATTGGAGAATGAGTTCACTGATTGATCCGCTTACGGAATGCTGGATGGTTGATGATGCCTTTTTGTCAGACAGCGATTCCGTAGTCCTAGTGGTGTATCTGGTCCTTAGACTTGAGACACCAAGGATGTCCTATATGAGTGCTCCACTCTTTAATACCAGATTTATAGGTTTGGTTGTCCCAGATCTAGTACAGCTGGTCATTGGGAGTGGTAGTCGACCTTACGAGGGCTATTGAGTGTCGATAGAGGATCATCCACTCTCGGCGTCATGAGAGGAATATCCCATGTGTTCTTGCTCAGACAAATCCCTGGCCAGGGTCATTCGGGTTGAGAGAGAAAGAGTTCTCCGGGAGAATCCGATTAGAGCGATACTCGAGTAGAAACCGTATGGGTCTGACAACACCATGCTCGATATACGGTCTCTGGGATATTAGATGGATGAGGGATTATAGGTACACGGTACCTGAGGACAGACAGGTCCAATGGATTGGATTCCCCTGTATCGTCTGGGGACTACGACGTAGTGGCCTAGTATTTCCGTAGTCGATGAGTCAAGTGAATTATTACAGAGATAATAATTCACTGAGTTAGAAGGAGTTCTGACAGGTATGACTCACGGCCAGCTCGATATTGGGCCTAGAGGGTCACACACACATGGTAGGCATTGCGATGAGTAGAGGTTCGGATATGAGATATCCGATGGAGCCCTTGTCTTATTGGATGCAGATCCAATACCCACTGGGGGAGGACCCATTAGGGTTTGACAGGGGACCTCTATAAATTGGAGGGATTCAGAGCCTCATAGGATAGAGCCTTTGCTTGCCTTTCCTATTCTTCTCTTCCTCTCCACCTCAGAGCAGGCCTGGAGTTTTGAGGAGCGTCGTCGCAACCCTACTGTGTGGATCACCGCTAGAGAGGAGGACGCTTGACCTCCTTCACCCTCTCCTAAGGATCTGCAAGGAAACAGGGATATACGATCTCCCTAGGTAACACAATCTACTCTATACGTTGTTTGATGTTTCGCGAATTTTTCGCACCAATCTTCACACGACGACGAACATCTTTTTGGGAATAGGGGATTTTGTTTTCTTGTTCTTCCGTTGCGCATGTGATGTCGCCCCCAAGATTTCCCAACACTCTGGTGTGGGGTTGGCTGAGTTGTGTTGATCATTGTTGATTCCTGCGGATCCCCCAGATGAAGGAAAAGACCATTCTTACTACGCCAATCTCTCAAATTCCACATGCTGCTTGAACTGGGTGGATGCTTGTTGGAGCTTTAAAGAGCATCGTCTCGCAAACTTCTGAAGTTTTGGGTCCTTCCTCCACAAAATTTGCTCATTGACTCTTCTTTCACTTAGTTGTCGTATCCAAGTAGGTTCACATCACTTCCGCTTTCGATTGGCATTTCGTTGGGAAATGAAGCGGACAATCTACTCTCAGTAACACCGATCACCGTTGGTGAGGATTTGACAACTATTGTCTTCCATTCTCTTCGAAGGGTCTTTGAACATATGCAGAGCTCCTCTGCTGGATAGATAAGAGAATTGGGGTACTCGGTTTCGCCCATTCTCTTAAGAGTTGAGAAGGCAAAGGTTTCTTGACTTCGCCCGCCTCCTCGAGGTTGTACTCCATGCATCGAGCTGGTTACTAGCCTTCGCCTGCTCTTTGCTCACACTTCTGAAGCACTTGAAGTGTTTGCACTCCTTGCATTGAGTTAGTTACTGTGATTCACCTTCTCAATGCCATCGAACTTCTGGAATGCAGGAAGTTTTCACCCCGACTTGGAGTAATTCTCTCATAGGTTTGGTCGCCTCTGGGATTGTACCGTCTTCTCCATCAACCCTGCCGCCTACTTCACTGAGTAGCAAAGGTATAGCACAGCGTACTGCCTGCTTCGTTCCTTGGTTATGCACTCTTGCATGACCCGAAGTCCTTCACTTTCGGCTATCTTAATGAGAAGCACATTGACACCGGTCTTATGAAGTTCTTCGGCCTCTGCCCTTCAGCCTTGTCTCGGTACTTGGAGATTGCCTCTGCATTCTCCACCTCCTCGGCCCCTTTCACGACCAAGCGCTCTCCCTCCATGAGAGCAAGGGATCAATGACTTTCACGGAAGTCCCGCCTCTGCGGTACCATGGCGCTACCATGACCATGGCCCTACTATCCGTCGCCTCACATCTACATCGCTTTCCTTCACGATCAGTAGATATGTCTCCGTGGCACTCCTCTGAGTCCACCTCCATTCTAACTGATGCTTGATTTTGGGTAGCTAAGTCCCTCTGGACTCGTCGTCGCTTCCTCGCCCCTTTCGACCCCCTGCTTCAACACCTTTGTGTTCTCCAAGCAGTCTGTTTGGTCGATGGAGAGAAACTGCAACTCCCATGCATGGCCTCTGCCATCACGTTGTAGGGTTTACACCGATTCTGTTCTCCTTAGCTTCCTTGGTAGCAACGTTCGCTTACTCGGCCTTGTCCTCTGACTTGCCGGGCTCCCTTAAGCGAATATGAGCTGTGGAGCAGTCCAACTCTCCAACTGCTTCGATCATACCTCTGTATGATCAAGTCCCTCCCATGGAACTCACTGGTAGTTGCATTCGAACTTTTCCCTTGGTGGAACCCAACCCCCATATGCTGATGACCAAGGCTTTCATCCGATGCAAAATTCGATGCACGCCCGGAAGACCCGCCTCTGCGGTACCATGGCCTTCACTCCTTGAATCCATAGCCCTTCTTGTCGTCGTATTGTTCACCGAAGTGGAGCTTCCAGTAGCTCCCGATCATACCTCCATATGATCTAGTCCCTCCCGGGACTAAGTCGTGTGTATCGCATTGCCACGAACTGTTCCACCACGATCCGCTGCACCATATCGCCTCCTGGTGACATCTCCATTGCATTCTGATCCTTGTTTAATAAACTCGAATTGTGAACCCTCCATGTGTGGCCTCTGCCAATACATCGCAGGGTCTCCTCCACCTTCGATTTTGTTCGCTCCTTTGGCAATCGACCTTCATCCACCCACTCTTGGGTCACACCTAGATGAAGCACTGCTCTAGGACAGTCCGTCGCCTAGTAGCTCCCGAAGTCCACCGACTTCACTGTAATTTGTGCACCATTGTCTGGATCCTGGGCCTCTGCCCCTACCAACACAATCTCCGCTGCGCACCGCTTCCTTCATGGCAACTTTGAATGACAACACTGTGGCATATTCTTTAAGAGTACCCGCCTCTGCGTCCTCTTGCCCCGTGCTAAGGTGAACTCAACTTTGAATGACAACACTGTGGCATATTCTGAACTCAACTTCGCCTCCGCAAATTTAGTTGCCTTAGTTCCTTCATCATATGCTCCTCCGAGATAAGGTGCATGTGCCCCGAAGTTCCCTTCGTCTTTGGCACCATGCAAGATGAGTCCACTCCGTCAGAATGAAAGACCCATGAAACAACATGATCCTACTCTTGCCTTTGCAAGAGTTCATGTCCTTGACCTCTGTCTAAGGAAAGCACTATGCCTCTGCTCTATGTTCTAACTTCTATGCTGGCTCCCTTCATGCGGCTTGAGTACTTCGCCAAGTTACACCCAAGTTGCTCCGCTCCTCGTTTTTGCATTGAGTCGATGGTGGCCCTCGCGCCCACCATTCCACGGGTCAGCCCTTCCTTGAGTCCGATCTCCACATCGACTCCAAGTGTGCATTCATTTAAGTTGCTTTGGATCGCTCCCCCACTTGATCTCGCAATGCATCCACCAATGCATTCTCTCAAGCGAGATCATGCGGCGACTCCTCGCCGCCTGCTTAGTCCATCGAGCTTCGTGGAGTTGTTGTTTGTTGAGGTACTCGTCCTCAACATGTGAGGTCCATCTCACATGATTCTCCCTCTGGAGAGCCGATACTTATCCCTCTTGGATAACTGTCCCATTGGAGCAACATCTCTCTTCGTTTCGGAGACCACCATCCCCTTGGACTACTCTGATCTGCTGAACAAACTATGCATTATTCTGCCTCCTACAAACGCACTTGCTAGATTGCGACTCCACGTCAATACAGCCCCCGCTGCACCACTCAAGGCCTAGCAACATGTTGAACTCGTTGCACACTTCAGCCTCCTACGGTCGTATCCTTCACATGCCGAAGAGAAAGTTTCAATGCTCCATGGCGCCGAGTTTCGGTCGCCTTGGGATGGCCACGAACATTCCATCGTCCGCATACAAGCCCATGCATGAGTACCAAATTCTTCGAGTTAGCAATTCCCCTCATCTCTGTGAGCTTTGCATAACTCTTTTGGCCGTTGAGCAACTCATTCCACCTTGCATGGTCTCATCCTTTACCAAGCGCCTCGCTTGCCTTGAGCACCATCAAGTATAGTTGCCAACGTTGAGCCGTAGCTCAAACTCAGCCATCCCAACCTTTGTGCACTCCAAATTCTTCCAAGCTTGCCTATTCTCGTGGTGCCTCTTGCGCGAAGGGTTGGCCATTCCTCTGAATGCCAATGTCGGATGCCAGCTCCTCTGAGCGACTCCTTTTCCCTACATCCCCATGCCCGTTTTCCCCCAAACGATCGCGCGTGTGCTGATTGCCCTCAATGCAGCCCCGCTAGGTCCCCCACGTTTGCATGCTAAGTGTTTCTATGAGTGCTTGTCCCGCTCTGATACCATCTGTCACGGACTTAGCTGGTTTTGCCTAAGTCGTGCGGCACCCTTGCGTGTCCGTCCGCAAGGGTCAGCCTCCCCGAAGCCTCCCATTGTCCCTTAGGACCAACAAAAGAGAGAACGGGTTAAAGAGAACGCCTCAATCGGGATCCACAAGCAAACATCTCTGAAAAACACTTCATAGACAATGCAAATTACAAACAGACTTTACAAGCTCTGAACATTGGCACAACAAAGGGTAAAATGGTCCATTATAGATCGAAAATCTCTCGCACGTGTCCACATGACACAACCTTTATTTACAAGCCTAAAGAGGCCACCAACCCAACTAAAAATGGGACTATTAAGCTTCGGCTGCCCCTCTACATGCTGTACAAGGCATGAACATGCCAACAGACACGGACATACATAAGCATTACATCCAACATCTTGTTTAGAAGTTTGTCCGTGATAATTCGGCCCGGGGAAGCCATTTCGCCCACTCTTTTGGTCGGTCGCTAGCGAAACACCGGAGGTACGTCTCTAAGCACCTATTTACCACCTTTATTTGGCCGTCAGTTTGTGGATGATACGCTGTGCTCATCTTGAGTTTGGTGCCTTGTAACTGAAATAACTCGGTCCAAAATTTACTAGTGAAGATCCTGTCACGATCACTTACGATGGACCTTGGCATCCCATGTAGTTTAACAATATTTTCTATGAAAATCTGGGCAATACTAGCAGCAGTGTAGGGATTTCTCACAGCACAAAAATGAGCATATTTCGTAAGTCGATCAACCACCATGAGAATCGTGCTTTTACCTTTGGAAGATGGCAGCCCTTCAATGAAGTCCATAGAGATGTCAGTCCACACTGAGTCTGGTATGGGTAGTGGTTGTAGCTTCCCTAGATTTGCCACAGTTTCACCCTTGTGCTGTTGACATACATCACATTGTGCCATATATTCAGCAATAATTTTTTTCATCCCTCTCCAATAAAAATTTTGCTTCACTCTTTTATGGGTTCTTAGGAATCCAGAGTGCCCTGCTAAAGGTATGGAGTGCATTTCATATAAGATGATTGTGATGCAAGGGGAGTCAGGTATAAGCACAATGCGACCTTTGTAGCGTAGATCCCTCGAATCCCAGGTGTAGTGGGCTATTGCACTTGGATCATCCTCCATTTTTTTTATGATGTTGCTGATCTCTAGATCCTTCTTCCATTCTTCCCTAATGTCCTCGAGGAGACCGGTGGTAGGAAGGGAGATGGCTGAAACCTTAGCTTGTTCAGGTAGTCGTAAGAGTGCATCTACAACAACGTTTTCTTTCCCCTTTTTGTAAATAATTTCATAATCAAATCCAAGAAGTTTGGTTACCCATTTTTGCTGCTCAGGGATGATATCTTTTGCTCCAAAAATTACTTGAGGCTTTTATGGTCAGTTTTAATTTGAAATCGCCGGCCGATCAGGTAGGGTCTCCACCTTGTTACTGCGTGTACAATGGCAAGCATCTCCTTATCATATACTGACATGTTTTGATGGGAGGGAGATAATACCTTGCTAGTGTATGCGAGTGGTCAACCATTTTGCATGAGAACAGCTCCAATTCCGACTCCAGATGCGTCGGCCTCAATGATGAAGGGTCTATTGAAATCTGGTAGCGCAAGCACCGGCGTTGTTGTCATGGCTGCTTTAAGTTTGTCGAAGGCAGCAGAGGCTTTGTCCGACCATTGGAAAGCATCTTTTTTTAGTAAAGAAGTGAGTGGTACACTGATCTTCCCATAGTCCTTAACAAATTTTCGGTAGTAGCCCGTTAGTCTAAGGAACCCCCGTAGTAATTTCACGTTTGTAGGTTTCGGCCAGCCTTGCATTGCCTCAATTTTTGTTGGGTCTACCGCCACTCCTTCTGATATTATATGCCCAAGGTACTCTACTTTTTGCTGGAGAAAGCTGCACTTTGGTTGCTTAACAAAAAGAGTATTCTCCCGAAGGATCATCAAAACAATCCGTAAATGCTGAAAGTGAGTCTCAAGAGAAGGGCTGTAAATGAGAATATCATCAAAAAATACCAGCACAAATTTACGAAGAAAGCTCCAAAATATATCATTTATGAGACTTTGAAAGGTTGAAGGAGCATTAGTGAGTCCAAAAGGCATTACCAAGAATTCATAATGGCCATCATGTGTGCGAAATGCAGTTTTTGGAATGTCATCGTCACATACCCGAATTTGGTGGTAACCGGATCGGAGGTCCAACTTCGTGAAGACTCGAGCTCCTTTCAATTCATCAAGAAGTTCATCCACCACTGGTATTAGGTACTTGTCCTTGACGGTGATGCCATTTAAAGCTCGGTAGTCGATGCACATCCGCCAAGTTTCGTCCTTCTTGCGTACAAGTAGCACCAGTGAGGAATAGGGGCTGCAACTTGGCCGAATCACCCCTATTTCAAGCATCTCCTTTACGATCTTTTCAATTTCATCTTTCTGGAGGTGAGGATATTGGTACAGTCGAGTGTTCGCTGGTGGCTTGCCCGGAAGGATTTGAATTCGATGGTTATGTTGCCGAGAAGGAGGAAGATCGCGCGGTTCAGCAAATATGTCGGCAAATTCAGTAAGCAATTGGGCAAGATTTTGATCTTAAATTTCTATTTTCTTCTCTTCTGGTTGTGGCTGGAGATGCATCAAAAAGCCACCATTTACCTTGTGCAAAACTTTCTCCATTCGTTGGGTCGAAACAATGGTAATGTTGCTTCTGCGCTTCCCGCGTAGGATGATCTGTTTGCCCTTACAGTAGAATTTCATAATTAATTTAGAAAAGTTCCAAGAGACATCACCTAGTGTAGTCAGCCATTCTATACCAAACACTGCCTCATAGTCATCGATTGGTAGGAGGAAGAAATCGGTGATAATTTCTTGGTCTTGCAGTAATAGTTTCACCTGCGGGCATCTTTGGTCGCACTTTATGATTCTGCCATCGGCAACCTTTACATCGAACTTGCTACAACCTTTAATATGTAGTGTCATCCAAGCAGTAACCTTACTATTCAGTAAGTTATTAGTGCTACCCGTGTCGATGAGAACAGTGATCGGCTGTTGTTTGAGAAGGCCTCCAACTTTCATCGTTTGCGAATTTGAGTAGCCGGCTAGTGCGTGTACCGTAATGTCGGTCGGCTATGGCTCTTCTTCCATATCTTCTTCTTCATGTTCAAGGCTCTCTTCTAGATGTTCAATGACCTCTTCTTCTACTGGTTCAATCATAAGAAGTCTACCTTTTTTACAGCGATGCTCGCGGCTCCACGGCTCGTCGCAATGCCAACATAACCCCTTCGCATATCGCTCCCGAAGTTCTTCTCTTGTTAACCTTTTTGGTACTGGGACTCGGTTGATAGTAGGGGGGGCTGAGGGCTTTAGTATTGTAGGTCGTGGAGTGATCATAGTCCTCCGGGCTTCATGGTTCAATCGCTCCTCTTGAAGTCGTGCGAAAGAGATGGCTGCCATAAGCGTGTATGATTGTCGCGCCTTAATTACTCCCCAGATCTCCGGCTTTAAGCCCTCAATAAAAGTCCCCAATAGTTGTTTTTCAGACCAATCATGAGTTTGATTAGATCATCTTTCAAACCTGGTTTGGTACTCCTGAATGGTGGAGGTTTGTCGGATCTTTGCTAGTTGTCCGTCAATGTTCTCGTAATAAGTTGGTTCGAAGCAGATCAGTAGTCCTTCTTTAAATTGTCGCCATGAAAGGACTCCATAAGTGTGTTCAAACCAGTCAAACCATTGTATGGCATCCCCTTCAAAATGTATAGCTACAATTTTCACCATGGATGCATCCGTAGTTTTATGGTACCGAAAATATCGCTCCGCGCGCGAGATCCAACCAATTGGGTCTCCTTCTTCCCATCTAGGGAAGTCCACTCTCATGCACGAATAGCTGGGGTCAGTCATAGAGCCTCCCCTCTCTTGGAAGTCATCTCTTTGGGCATAATGTGATTGGTTAGAGCTCTCTCCTTGATGTGATTTCTTGGGGCTTGATGGTCGGCCCAAACTGAATTCGGTAAGGAGAGTCCGAATCTTATCCTCCATTCGTGCCTCAAAGGCTTCAAATTTAGCATTGATTGCCTCCTCAGATGCCATAGTATATGACTCCAAATATGTGATGTTAAGATCTCTCTTTTGTTGATGGGTTAAAGGCATGTATAGGTTTGATAGAAATCAATGAAAGTTTGCTACAGAATTGTGTTGTCTTGTAAGAGCAGAATTATCGTCGAAGAAATAGCGGTTTCTCGACGAAATCTCCCCCAAAAATTTGAGAGATTTGAGGAGGGAATTGACAGTAATATCTTAGTTTATATGACAGCGAAAATATAGTATCAAGATCAAACAAACAGTGCTATGCGGCTGAAATTCTGCAATGTATCTTTCGTTGTAGAGATGAAAACTTTGTGATGAAAAGTTTATGCAGCAATATAGGAACAATTTTTTTTTTTTGGATTTTCAGATAGGGATAACTAAATTGCAGCAGTAGTAAGGTAGGAAACCAGAACCTGTTGCAATTCACGGGATGATCCGCGGTGGTGGAGATGATGGCGGAATTTGGCGACGATCTTTTAAGAAATTGTGGGAATTGCTTTGGACAGTTGTGGAGGGTTGATGGATGGCAGTGGAAGGGCAGCGAGATGCCAAGAACGCTACTCTGATACCAGGTGTTAGAACCCTTGCAGATTCTAAACTTGGGGTTGATCTGTTTAGGGGATCGGCCTCCTTGGAACTCTATAGGGGTTCCTCCCTCCAAGTTGCTGCTCAAAGGCTATAGAAAAGATTCATCTATTGCTTAAGAAAAGAGAAGGAATACATGGCTATTTATAGGGCTTCTAAACCCTAACTCCTAATAGGACTCCTACTTAAGACTCTTACTTCTAACCAACTCCTAATAGGACTCCTACTCAAGACTCCTATTCCCTTACAACTCCTAATTTTTCTCTAAGAAAAAACCTCCTACATGAATGTCCCTCTCAATTAGGACTCTCCTAGCTAGAGTCCTAATAGAATGTCCTTCTCAATTAGGACTCTCCTAGCTAGAGTCCTAACACTCTTTCAATTAGGACTCTCCTAGCTAGAGTCCTAACAGAATGTCCTTCTCAATTAGGACTCTCCTAGCTAGAGTCCTAACACACTCTACCCCAGGCGGTGGTACCGCCAGACTTGGGCAGTGGTACCGCCAGACATGGGCGGTGGTATCGCCTAGGACAGTGTCATTCAAACTGACACTATGCGATAGTACTGCCCAGCGCAGGCGGTGGTACCGCCCATGCCCGGGGAACCCGAGATGAGATGTTTTTAGGCTCCAAGTTTGAATCAACTTGAAGTCTATAAATACTCCTCTCATCCCTAGTTAATACACACAAGCACAGAGAGCAAAAAAGAAATGAAACACTATAGAAATTAGTTGAGAAATCCCTCCTTTAGCTTAAGTGTTAGAATTCTGTTTTAGAGAGGAGAGTGAGTGCTTGTAAGGGCTATCTCCTAAACTCGGTAAAAGGAGAAGAGGGGTGTAAGAAGGAGGTTGATCTTCGCCTAGTAAAGGAAGATCGTTAGTGGATGCCGATGACCTCGACGGAAGAGGAATCAGAGGAGTGGATGTAGGTCACGATTGACCGAACCATTATAAACTCCTGTCTTCTCTGGTTTGCATTTTATTTCCTGCTATTACCTTACTGCAAACCCCTTCAATAGCTTACTGCCTTCAATACATTTATGTATGCTTTCAAGTTAAGTTTCCGAAATCAGTTTTACGTCGGAAATAGTTTTTATCGTACGAGAGATTTGACGAAGTTAACATTTTTATCCGCTGCACTAATTCACCCCACCCCCCTCTTAGTGCTCTTGATCCTAACAAAACTTATGTCTCTTCATTTGGTTCTTTGACTCCATGCATTAAGTGACTCCAATAAGGTCAGGGGGCGCCTGACCCCATCTTGAATTGATAACCTTAGTCCCTTAGTAAATGGTCGCTTCTTGTTGATGGGCCCTCATCGGTGGTAGGTTAATCATTATCGTTGTGAATCTGACCCTCATTCAAGTGTGGATATCGACAATAATAGGTATCAGTTTCTTAACTTCCATACCTCGGACGGAGGAGGGGGTCAAGTTTGCTAACCTACTTGGCTCTATGAGGATCACATATAATGAGTGCGAGCATTGCTAACAAGACGGTCATGTTGGAAAATTTGGGATAGCATCACATGCACAATAAAAGAATAGAAAACAAAATCATAGATTTCCTGCAGAAAAAGTTTCATCATCGTATGAAGATTGATGCACAAAAATTGTAAAACCGAAAACTACGTGTATATGAAAGATGTGTTACCTAGGGAGATCGTATATCCTTGAAATCTTATAGATTTACGGGAGAAGATGAAAGATGTCAATTGTCCTCATCTCTAGCGGTGATCCATATGGTAGGGGCTATCAAGACGCTTATCAAATTGCTATAAAGTCTTTCTTTCCACGCGCACCATGCGATCAAGAAGGAGATGTCTCTTATTACTATCCACATGCCCCAAACTAGGGTTGTTGGCTGAGGAGGAGAGGGAGAGATGAGTCTAAGAGGTGGTAGCCGAAAAGGGTCTAGCCTATGACCCTTTGGTTCACTTCTATTTATAGAGGCCCCTTGTCAATTTAATCCTAATGGATCATGCGCTATTGGGTACTGGATCTCCATCCAACTACTAAAGCCTCTTAGATTAGTGGATCTCTACCCAATAATCTCTCAATGACTCTTATTGGATTTTATCCATAATATCCAATAATTTAGGGGCTTATTGGATATCCAATAAGATAGGAGCTCTAGTGGATATCTCATATTAAAACTTCTAATCGTTGCAATACTTACCATATGTGTGTGACCCTATAGGCTTAATATCGAGTTAACTATGAGTCATACATATCAGAACTCATTCTATCTCAATGAATTATTATCTCCTTAATGATTCACTCGACTCATCGACTACGGACGTATTATACTACTATGTCGTAGTCCCCAGATGATATAAGAGAATCCAATCCATTGGACTTATCTATATTTAGTTATTGTATATCTATAGTTTTTTATCTATCTAATATCTCAAAGACCGTATACCAACCATGGTGCTTTCAGGCTCATACGGAATTTGCTCGAGTCTCGCTCCAATCGGATTCTTCAAGAAAACTCTTTCTTTCTTAATCTGAATGACCCTGGCCAGGAATTTGCCTTAGTAAGAACATATAAGATATTTTTCTCATGACACTGAGAGTGGATAATCCTCTATCGATACTCAAATGACCATCGTAAGGTTGGCTATCACTCTCGATGACTGACTATGTTAGATCTGAAACTATCAGTCATATAAGTCTGGTATCAAATAGCGGAGTACTCATACAAAATATCATTGGTATCTCAATTACAATGACCAGATACACCACTGGGACGACGAAATCATGGTCTAACAATGAGGTATCATCAACCATCTAGCATTCCATGAGCGGATCGATCAGTGAACTCATTCTCCAATTAGTACTTATACTGTATCCCTAGTGTCCACACACAAGTAACTATAAAACTAACCACCTCCATCATATGGATGAGTTTACAATACACCAGTCTATTCGATTATCTCGATGTCCCTTTCGAGTAACATATGATTGAGATTATTTAGGGTTTACGTTTAAAAATAAATCAATCTTATTATTGTGTTCTCATCATGATCCAATCTTATTGTACAGATCTATAGACATTACTATACATATAATAGGCAACATAAACTGAGAAAAAATATCAATAAATAATAAGAAAAAAGAGTATATATATTATGTCACATGTGCCATCACTCACATGATTGACTTGTAGGGCACCTATAACTAGCAGGTCCTTCATCGACCTGCCACTCTCATTATTGAGGAACCCATCTTGGGTGGAGGGGGCATGTCTTTACCCAACTTGGTCGAGTTTTTCAACTATCAGACCTCCGGTGAAGGAGGGGGTTAGGTATCCCGACCTCCTTGGCTCAATAAGGATTGCAAGCAAGGGTTATGATCGATGTTAGCTTTGGTCTATCATTGACCTACCCCTCTTCTTCTACTAGTTGTCGAGGTGGGTTGTGAGAGGAGTAAGACGGGTTATAGGCCATTTGAAGGTGGACTCCTCTTCTGTTCATTCTTGAGGGACTCACATTGAGCAATGGATCCATTGAGAAGATGTTGCAAAGCCCCTCATTGCAAACTGTTGGATCCAGCCCATATGTGGGTTTGGACAATTGGGTCGTTTGAGCCCAAATCAGTAATTAAAAAGAGACGTGCACGGCGTGTGCAGCGAAGTTTTTGAGGGTAGCGAACGTGAGAGAATAAAAATGAACGAGAGCGCACAACTGTTGCGGCGCACTGTCACGGACAAATTTCTAAACAAGGTGTTTGATGTAATGCTTATATCTGTCCGTGTCTATTGGCATGTTCATGCCTTGTACAACATGTAAAGGGGCGGCCGAAGGCTTAATAGTCCCATTTTAGTTGGGTTGGTGGCCTCTTTAGGCTTGTAAATAAAGGTTGTGTCATGTAGACACGTGCGAGAGCTTTTCGGTCTGTAATGGACCATTTTACCCTTTGTTGTGCCACTGTTCAGAGCTTGTAAAGTCTGTTTGTAATTTGCTTTGTCTATGAAGTGTTTTTCGGACATGTTTGCTTGTGGATCCCGTTTGAGGCGTTCTCTTTAACCCGTTCTCTCTTTTGTTGGTCCTAAGGGACAATGGGAGGCTGACCTTTGCGGACGGACGCGCAAGGGTGCCGCACGACTTAGGCAAAACCAGCTAAGTCCGTGTCATATGGTATCAGAGCGGGACAAGCACTCATAGAAACACTTGACATGCAAACGTGGGGGACCTAGCGGGGCTGCGTTGAGGGCAGTCAGCAACCCGCGACCGTTTGAGGGAAAAACGGGCATGGAGATGTAGGGAAAAGAGTCGCTCAGAGGAGCGGGCATCTAACATTGGCATTCAGTGGAATGGCCAACCCTTCGCGCAAGAGGCACCACGAGAACAGGTAAGCTTGGAAGAATTCGGAGCGCACAAAGGTTGGGATGGCTGAGTTTGAGCTACGGCTCAACGTTGACAACTATACTTGATGGTGCTCTAGGCAAGCGAGGCGCTTGGCAAGAATGAGACCATGCAAGGTGGAATGAGTTGCGCAACGACCAAAAGAGTTATGCAAAGCTCACTGAGGTGAGGGGAATTGCTAACTCGAAGAATTTGGTACTCATGCATGGGCTTGTATGCGGACGACGGAATGTTCGTGGCCATCCCAAGGCGACCGAGACTCGGCACCATGGAGCATTGAAACTTTCTCTTTGGCAAGCGTAGGATACGTCCGTAGGAGGCTGAAGTGTGCAATGAGTTCAGCATGTTGCTAGGCCTTGAGGGGTGCAGTGGGGGCTGTATTGACGTGGAGTCGCAATCTAGCAAGTGCGTTTGCAGGAGGCAGAACAATGCACAGTTTGTTCAGCAGATCGGAGTAGTCCAAGGGGATGGTGGTCTCCGAAACGAAGAGAGATGTTGCTCCAACGGGATAGTTATCCAGGAGGGATAAGTCTCGGCACTCCAGAGGGAGAATCATGTGAGACGGACTTCACATGTTGAGGAGGAGTACCTCACAAACAACAACTTCACGAAGCTCGATGGACCGAGCAAGCGGCGAGGAGTTGTCGCTTGATCTCGCTCGAGAGAATGCATTGGTGGATGCATTGCGAGATCAAGTGGGGGGGAGCGACCTGAAGCAACTTAAATGAAGGCACACTTGGAGTCGATGTGGAGATCGGACTCAAGGGAGGGCTGACCTGTGGAATGGTGGGCACGAGGGCCACCATCGACTCAATGCGAAAACGAGGAGCGGAGCAACTTGGGCGTAACTTGGTGAAGTACCCAAGCCGCATGAAGGGAGCTAGCAGAGAAGTTGGAACATGGAGCAGAAGCACAGTGCTTTCCTTAGACAGAGGTCAAAGACATGAACTCTTGCAGAGGCAAGAGTAAGATCATGTTGTTCCATGGGTCCTTCATTCTGACGGAGCGGACTCATCTTGCATGGTGCCAAAGACGAAGGGAGCTTCTAGGCACATGCACCTTATCTCGGAGGAGCATTTGATGGAGGAACTAAGGCGACTCAATTTGCGGAGGCGAAGTTGGGTTCAGAAGGCCTTAGCACGGGGCAAGAGGACGTAGAGGCGGGTACTCTTGAAGAATATGCCACAATGTTGCCATTCAAAGTTGCCATGAAGGAAGCGGTGCGCAGCGGAGATTGTGCTGGTAGGGGCAGAGGCCCAGGATCCAGACAATGGTGCACAAATTACAGTGAAGTCGGTGGACTTCGGGAGCTACTAGGCGACGGACTGTCCTAGAGCGGTGCTTCATCTAGGTGTGACCCAAGAGTGGGTGGATGAAGGTCGATTGCCAAAGGAGCGAACAAAATCGAAGGTGGAGGAGACCCTGCGATGTATTGGCAGAGGCCACACATGGAGGGTTCACAATTCGAGTTTATTCCACAAGGATCAGGATGCAATGGAGATGTCACCAGGAGGCGACATGGTGCAGCGGATCGTGGTGGGACAGTTCGTGGCAATGCGATACATACGACAGAGTCCCGGGAGGGACTAGATCATATGGAGGTATGATCGGGAGCTACTGGGAGCTCCGCTTTGGTGAACAACATGACGGCAAGAAGGGCTATGGATTCAAGGAGTGAAGGCCATGGTACCGCAGAGGTGGGTCTTCCGGGCGTGCACCGAATTTTGCATCGGATGAAAACCTTGGTCATCAGCATATGGGGGCTGGGTTCCACCAAGGGAAAAGTTCGAATGCAAGTACCAGTGAGTCCCATGAGAGGGACTTGATCATGCAGAGGTATGATCGAAGCAGCTGGAGAGTTGGACTGCTCCAGAGCTCATATTCGCTTAAGGGAGCCCGACAAGTCAGAGGACAAGGTCGAGTAAGCGAACGTTGCTACCAAGGAAGCTAAGGAGAACAGAATCGGTGCAAACCCTACAATGTGATGGCAGAGGCCATGCATGGGAGTTGCAGTCTATCTTTCCATCGACCAAACAGACTGCTTGGAGAACACAGAGGTGTTGAAGCAGGAGGTCGAAAGGGGCGAGGAAGCGACGACAAGTCCAGAGGGACTTAGCTACCCAAAATCAAGCAATCAGTGAGAATGGAGGTGGACTCAGAGGAGTGTCATGAAGGCATATCTACTGATTGTGAAGAAAAGGGATGTAGATGTGAGGCGACGGATAGTAGGGCCATGGGCATGGCAGCGCCATGGTACCGCAGAGGCGGGACTTCCGTCAAAGTCATTGATCCCTCGCTCTCATGGAGGGAGAGCGCTTGGTCGTGAAAGGGGCCGAGGAGGTGGAGCATGCAGAGGCAATCTCCAAGTACCGAGACAAGGTTGAAGGGCAGAGGCCAAGAAACTTCGTAAGACCGGTGTCAACAAGTTTCTCATCAAGATAGCCGTAAGTGAAGGACTTCGGGTCATGCAAGAGTGCACGACCAAGGAACGAAGCAAGCAGTACGTGGTGTTGTACCTTTGCTACTCAGTGGAGTAGGCGGCAGGGTTGATGGAGAAGACGGTACAATCCCAGAGGCGGCCTCATCTATCAGAGAATTACTCCAAGTTGGGGTGAAAACTTCCTGCATTCCAGAAGTTCAATGGCATTGAGAAGGTGAATCACAGTAGCTAACTCAACGCAAGGAGTGCAAACACTTCAAGTGCTTCAGAAGTGTGAGCAAAGAGCAGGCGAAGGCCAGTAACCAGCTCGATGCATGAAGTACAACCACGAGGAGGCGGGCGAAGTCAAGTAACCTTTGCCTTCTCAACTCTTAAGAGAATGGGCGAAACCGAGTACCCCAGTTCTCTTATCTATCCAGCAGAGGAGCTCTGCACAAGTTCAAAGACCCTTCGAAGATAATGGAAGACAATAGTTGTCAAATCCTCACCAACGGTGATCAGTGCTACTGAGAGTAGATTGTCCGCTTCATTTCCCAACGAAATGCCAATCGAAAGCGGAAGTGATGCGAACCTACTTGGATGTGACAACTAACTGAAAGAAGAGTCAATGAGCAGATTTTGTGGAGGAAGGACCCAAAACTTCAGAAGTTTGTGAGGCGATGCTCGTTAAAGCTCCAACAAGCATCCACCCAGTTCAAGCAGCATGTGGAAATTTTGAGAAACTGGCGCAGTAAGAATGGTCTTTTCCTTCATTTGGTGGATCCGCAGGAATCAACGAGGATCAATACAACTCAGCCAACCCCACACCAGAGTCAGAGTCATTGGCGAGTTGAAGCAGCATGGCGGATCAAAGGTTCGACTACTCAGAAACAGCAGCGGAGAGCAGTTGGGAACCAGGAGGCGCATTGCAGCTGGAGCAGAAGATTGAAGACTCAGCAAAGGCGAAGAGTTGCAGTGTTCACAAAGGCTTCGACGAGGACGTCGAAGGGATAAGTGGGGGAGAATGTCACGGACAAATTTCTAAACAAGGTGTTTGATGTAATGCTTATATCTGTCCGTGTCTATTGGCATGTTCATGCCTTGTACAACATGTAAAGGGGCGGCCGAAGGCTTAATAGTCCCATTTTAGTTGGGTTGGTGGCCTCTTTAGGCTTGTAAATAAAGGTTGTGTCATGTAGACACGTGCGAGAGCTTTTCGGTCTGTAATGGACCATTTTACCCTTTGTTGTGCCACTGTTCAGAGCTTGTAAAGTCTGTTTGTAATTTGCTTTGTCTATGAAGTGTTTTTCGGACATGTTTGCTTGTGGATCCCGTTTGAGGCGTTCTCTTTAACCCGTTCTCTCTTTTGTTGGTCCTAAGGGACAATGGGAGGCTGACCTTTGCGGACGGACGCGCAAGGGTGCCGCACGACTTAGGCAAAACCAGCTAAGTCCGTGTCAGCACGTTGAGAGAAAAGGCAGAGAGAGAGAGAGAAAAAGAAGAGAAGAAAAATGAGGACTTTGAGTTTTCTGCTTGACGATCAGTAGCTAAACGTTGTTAGTTTTGGCCCAAATTTTATGCATAGAATCCTTGTAGTAAGCTCTGCAATCCTAACGATGTTGATCTATAGTTTACCCTTGAAGATACTTTCCTACAATACCCATTTTATGAGACCTAAAATTCTCTCATGATAAGATCCATCTATGTGATGAAAATATGCTATTCTTGAGCCAAGATATATGGTCTTGATGTTATTGTGATCCTTTAGTTATTTTAGAGAAGACTTATTGTAAACCTATTATCATTACTATTGATAGTGGAAGTTTGAGGTGGACTATGGTCCTATGGTTTTTCCCACATTGGGTTTTCCACGTTAAAAATTTGGTCTCACTGTGTGATTCATTTATTGCTTTACTATTTATGCTGCTCTGGTTAATATTTATATTTTGATATCAATTTGGTATTTTGATGAGGAACCCATTTTGATACACAAAGAGGGAAAAAAATTATTCCACTTTAACATGTTTTTTTCCCAATAAGTGGTATTAGAGCAACCAAGTTATTTGATGCTAGTTTTTCTTGTATGATTGAAATAAAGCAGTCAGATTGTATGATTAAATTGAACTCATCAAATTATTCCATTTAGAAGCGTATGATGGAAGATTTGCTCTATTGTAAAGATTTGTATAAGCCTATCAAGGTTAAAGATAAACCTTCTACTATGGACGATGAAGAATGAAAAGTTTAACATAGAAAAACTATTGCTTATATTAGAAGATGGATGGATATAAACTTGCATGAGCATATTTATGATGAAACGATAGCTAATGTTGTTTGGCAAAGGTTAGAAAACCTCTTTAAGAAAAAGACAATAGGAAATAGAATTTCTCTCCTTAAAAGACTTGTAAATTTGAAGTATAAAGATGGTGGTAATATTGTTGAGCACATAAGCCAATTTCATAGTCTTGCAAACAAGCTTGTTGCTATGAAAATGAATATAGATGATGATATGCAAGGATTACTACTTCTCAACTCTTTACTAGAAAGTTAAGAAATATATGTTGTGACAATTTGTAACTCCACGCTAGAGGGGACTCTAACTATAGATATGGTTAAAAATAGTTTGCTAAATGAAGATGTTAGAAGGAAAGAACATGGTGAATCTTCTTCTGGTGCATTTATTACTGAAAAATAAGAAAGACGTGGAAGAAGTCAAAGCAGAAATCTATGTGGTTATAGAGGAAGATCGAAGTCTAGAAGAGATATAAAATGTTTTCACTGTAATAGGCTAGGTCATATGAAGAAAGAGTGTATGTTTTGGAAGCGAGAACAGAATGAAAGGAAGAAAAATGAGAAAGAGACCAATACAGTTGCTATTGAAGGTGATATCATTATTGTTTGTAATGACGGTTGTGTCAGTCTTGCAGCTCAGGACAGTAACTGGGTAATTGACTCTGGTACTTCATTTCATGTTACTTTTCATGGTGATTTTTTCAGATCTTACACTACTGGTGATTTTGGTAATGTCAGAATAAGAAACAGTGGTACATCTAAGATTGTGGGTATTGAATATATTTGCTTGGAGACCAGTATTGGGAGCAAATTGATACTCAAAGATGTAAGGCATATTCCATATATTCGTCTTAACTTGATATCTACAGGCAGACTTGATGATGAGGGCTTTGCACATTATTTTGATGAAAGCAAATGGAAATTCACTAAAGGTTCTCTAATTGTAGCAAGAGAAAATAGCTTATCTTTTTTTATAGCATAGAAGCTAAGCTATACAAAGAAGAGATTAATGCAATTCAGAAGGGTGAAAATATAGATCTTTGGCATAAGAGGCTTGGTCATATCAACGAGAAGAGTATTTAAACTCTTACTAAAAAGCAATTCTTACTAGAGTTGCAAGGTACATCTCTTAAATCTTATAATCATTGCTTAGTTGGAAAAACACATAGAGTTGCCTTTCATACATATCCATCATCTGGAAAATCAGATGTTATTGATTTAGTTCATATTGATGTTTGTACTATGCAAACTAGAACTCTTAGAGGTGCTCTTTATTTTGTTATTTTTATTGATGACCATTCTAGAAAAGTGTGAGTTTTTGCTTTGAAATCTAAAAACCAGGTACTTGATATTTTCAAGGAGTTTCATATCAGTGTTGAAAGAGAAACTGGCAGAAACCTAAAGTGTGTTCGATCAGATAATGATGGCGAGTACAAAGGTCCTTTTGAAAATTATTACAGGTTACATAGTATCAGGCTTGAGAAAACAGTTTTTAAAACTCTTCAACAGAACGGTGTGGTAGAAAGGATGAACAGAATCATTGAAGAAAAGATTAGGTGTATGCTTTCCCATGCCAAGTTACGTAAGTCATTTTGGGGGGAGGCTATGAGAACTACAATTGACCTGATAAATCTTTCTCCATCAATTCCTCTGAAAGCTGATGTTCCAGAGAGAGTATGGAAAGGAAAATATATATCTTATAATCACTTGAGAGTCTTTGGGTGTAGAGCATTTGTTTATATTCCCAAAGATAAGAGGTTCAAGCTTGATAATAAGGCAAAAGCATGTATCTTCTTGGGATATGTTCATGAAGAGTTTGGGTACATATTATGGGATCCAACGAATAAGAAAATTATTAGAAGCCGAGATGTTGTATTTTTTTAAGACCAATTGTTTGATGATGACGATAATGTTGAGAAGCCAAAAACCTCTATTTATATTCCTTGGAGTTTGGGTCTAGTTCATTCGTCTGTAGTTCATAATGATCATTGGGGAGATGAACAAGAAGATCGTGGTGAGAATGTCAGTGATGAGACTCCTACAATTGATGATGTTGAACCAACTGAACAAGTACTTCCACCACCAGTTGAGATTCCATTTAGAAGATCCATAAGAGAGCGACAACCATCTACTAAATATCCTCCATATGTATGTTATGCTTATTGATGGAGGAGAGCCAGAAACTTACCAAGAAGCTATTCTACACGAGCATAAGAATGAGTGGGTTAAAGCTATGTAAGAAGAAATGAGATCCTTGATTGAGAACCACACATATGACTTAGTAAAATTGTCTAAAGAGAAGAAAACTCTTAAGAATAAATGAGTTTACAAATTGAAGACTGAAAATAATAACTCACAACAAAGATACAAGGCACGACTAGTTGTGAAAGGATTCAGTCAGAAGAAAGGTATTAACTTTGAAGAAATATTTTCTCCAATTGTGAAAATGTCCTCTATCCGAGTTGTTCTTGGTTTAGCTACCCGCTTGAATTTAGAAGTTGAGCAACTTGATGTGAAAACAACATTTCTTCACGGTGACTTAGAAGAAGAAATTTACATGGAGCAACCAGAAGGTTTTAAAGTCAAGGGAAAAGAAAATCTGGTGTATAAGCTTAGGAAAAACTTATATAGATTCAAACAGGCACCTAAAAAGTGGTACAAGAAGTTTGATTCCTTTATGATGAGTTAAGGGTATGATAGAACCACATCTGATTATTGTGTATTTATGATGAAATTTTAAGATGCTGATTTCATTATTCTCTCACTATATGTTGATGATATGCTGATTATTGGCCATAATGCTGGTAAAATTAAAAAACTTAAAAGAAAGCTAAGTAAGTCTTTTGCCATGAAAGACTTGGGATCGGTGAAACAAATACTTGGCATAAATATTCTTCATGATAGGAAGAAAAGGAAGATTTGACTATCTCAGGAGACTTATATTGAAAAGGTTCTTGAAAGATTCAATATGAGTAAATCCAAAGCAGTTAGTTCTCCACTTGTAGATCATTTCAAGCTTAGTTCGAAACAATGTCCTACAAGTGAGAAAGAAAAAGAAGAAATGTCCAGAGTGTCTTACTCATTTGCAGTAGGCAGTTTGATGTATACTATGGTTTATACTAGGCCAGATATAGCTCAAGCAGTTGGAGTTGTCAGCCGATTTCTCTCTAATCCTGGAAAGGAACATTGGGCAGTAGTGAAATGGATATTAAGATATCTAAGAGGTACTTCCAGGTTGTGTTTATGTTTCGGCAGTGATGAACCTATGTTAGAAGGTTACACAGATGCAGACATGGCAGGTGATACTGATTCCAAGAAGTCCACTTCGGGGTTCTTGATGATATTTGTAGGGGGAGCAATCTCTTGGCAGTCTAAGTTATAGAATTGTATTGCTCTATCAACCACAGAAGTATAATACATAGCAATTACTGAAACATGCAAGGAAGCTTTATGGATGAAAAAGTTTCTGTAGGAATTGGGCTTGAAACAAGAAGCATATATTGTTTACTATGATAGTTAGAGCGTCATTCACCTCTCCAAGAATTCAATATACCATTCTAGATCCAAGCATATTGATGTGAGATATCACTGGATTTGTGAAGTGCTTGAGATGAAAAAATTACAGTTGGAAAAGGTGCACATACCAATGAGAATGGATCAGATATGTTGATAAAGTCTTTGCTTAAGAAGAAGCTTGAAGCATGTAGGTGAAGAGCGGGCTTAGTACAACCCACCATATGAGCTGGAGGGGGAGAATTGTTGGATCCAACTCATATGTGGGTTTGGACAAATGGGTCTTTTGAGCCCAAATTAGTAATTAAAAAGAGACGTGCACGACGTGTGCAGCGAAGTTTTTGAGGGCAACTAGAGCGTACATTAGGACTTTGAGTTTTCTGCTTGACGATCAGAAGCCAAAAGTTGTTAGTTTTAGCCCAAATTTTATACAGAGAATCCTTGCAGTAAGCTCTATAATCCTAATGTGTTGATTTATAATTTACCCTCTCTTAGGTACTTTTCTGCTATACCCACTTTGTGAGACCTAAAATTCTCTCATGATAAGATCCATGTATGTGATGAAGATATGCTATTCTTGAGCCAAGATATATAGTATTAATGTTATTGTGATCATCTGGTTATTTTAGAGAAGACTTATTGCAAACATGTTATCATTACTATTGATAGTGGAAGTTTGAGGTGGATTACGGTCCCGTGATTTTTCCCACATTGGATTTTTTACGTTAAAAATTTGGTCTCGTTGTATGATTTATTTATTACTCTACTATTTATACTACTCTGGTTGATATTTACATTTTGATATCAAGTTGATATTTTGATAAGGAACCCATTTTGATACACAAAGAGGGAAAAGAATTATTCCGCTTTAATAGGTTTTTCCCAACACAAACCTCTTCCTCTACTCGTTGTCGAGGCAGGCTGCAAGAGGAGCCAAGACAGGCTACAAGTGGTGCCCCTCATCCTCTACTCATCATTGAGGGACTTATTATGGGCAACGGGTCTACAGTAGGGATGTTATGAAGCCTCTCATCATCGACTTGCCTCTCTTCCTCTACTCGTCATTGAGGTGGGTTACGAGAGGAGTCGAGGCAAGCTACATCTAGTGTAGAGGTGGGCTCCTCCTCTACTCATCTCCGAGGGATCAACATCGAGCAATAAGTCTACGGTAGGGATGTTGTGAATCCCTTGTCACCGACCTAATCCTCTTGCTCTACTCGTAGTTGAGGCGGTCTTTAAGAGGGGCTGAGGTAAACTATAGGTGGTGTGGAGATAGGATCCTCCTATGCTTGTCCTTGAGGGACCCATGTCTAGTAATGGGTCTATCATGAGGATGTTGTGAAACACCTCTACTGACCTACCCCTCTTCCTTTTCTTATTATCAAACGAAGCTACGAGGGGAGTCGAGACAAGTAGCAAGTATTGCTCCTCTTCTTATGCTGATCCCTAAGGGACCCATGTCGGGTAATGGGTCCACAACGGGGATACTATGAAGCCTCTCGTTATTAACCTCTTCCCCTACTCGTTATTAAGGCGAGCTGCGAGAGGAGCTAATGCGTGCTGCAAACGGTGCAGAGGTGAACTCCTCCTTTGTTTATCGTGGTGGAAGTCAAGTTTCCCAACCTCTACACCTTCGACTATAGGTGGTGTTGAGATGGTCTCTTCCTTTGTTTATTGTGGAAGAGGAGGTCGAGTTTCCTGACCTCCATACCTTAAGAAACGGAGGAGGGGTTCATGTTTCCCGACATGGCAATAGTCCACCATCGACTTGCCCCTCCTATTGTTAAGGGACCCACCTCAAGTGGGGACCCTTTTTTTTGCACGAGGTGCTCGTATCTTCTTTTTCTTTTTTTATGGGTCTTTAGGCTGATGGACTATATTAGACAATAGCTTACCTACATTAAGTAAAGGAGTAGTCGATGCTCTATCTTCCTTCTTTGGCCATTGTTTCCCTTGTGTCTCTCGTCGTGATGAATTTACTCTCATGTGGGTTGGGATTTTTTAACTTATATGCCTTGGATACATCTCTTATGCCTCCCGTCATGATAGATTTCTTCTTACTAGGGTTGGGTTTTCCTAACTTTTGCGTCTTAAGCACATTTGGTTTTACACCTTAGGCGCATTTGGTTTTGTGCCTCCTGCTATGACGGGTTTTTTGTAATATAGGTCAAGTTTTTCTGATACATACACCTTGGGTACATTTTGTATTATGTCTCTCATCGTAGCATGTTTCTTATAACATAGGTTGGGTTTTCTTAATGCATGCATCTCGTCATTAATTAGTGATCCCTCATGATCGACAAATCTCTACAAGAAGGTGAAGGGGCTGAAGAGGAAAAGGGGAGACTCAGCACTTATCACTAAGGTAGAGGCTCGAGGAGTCAAGCTGGCGAGACAACTAGAAGAGGGCGACCGATGCTTTGCCAAGAGCTAAGTTCGATAAGGGCATACTACTATGGGCTCGTCGAGCAAGTTGTGAGGTTTCAGGGGGAGGTGATCATTGTCTTATCTTATAAGGTATTGGTCTTTACCAAGTTGTCAAGTCTACATATCCGACTTAGTTCTCATGTCTTTCCTTGCTACATCGTGTGGCTTGTCCACCTGAGTAGTCTCCACCTCGGTAGATCAATGTCTCATTTTGGATGTAGAGACTTGATCGAGTTAGTGTAGTCTTTTTCAAGTAATATTTTTTTTTCCTCAACTTGCAACACCTATACTCTAAAAATATATTTTTTACAACTGACACCAAAGGCATGATAGACCAAGGCTTGACGCTCGGGACATAGTCACCCCGACCTAAACCCAAGGGATGTCTCAAGAGTAAAACATCTTTAAATTTATAATATGATATGTCCTTGAAGGAGCCATGCCTTATGTTATCCCAAGGCAATAGGTTTCATCTTGGGCGACCTCGATGATTTGATATGACCATTCTTATTTTGGCTTTAGCTTAACTCGGGATCTAGTTGGGTCACTGACTTCAGCTTTCCAAAGTTTCAGGTTGTCTAGGGGTGCTTTAATTAGTAGCTCCACTAGCTTAGGACATAGGATGGACTTAGCGAAGTCTTAGGGGTCTATAGGTGACACTTCAAGTCAGGCTTTCTTTGGTAGGGAGACCATCATCATGTAGTACTAGCACAACTCTTTTGAATTACTTCTTAACTCTTCAATGCCAATCTTCGTTGGGAACTTCATCACCATATAGTAGGTTGATACCATTGCCCTTAGTCTATTTAGTGTATCAATTTGTGTCATGTTATATGCTGAGAGACATATACTACCATAAATTTAGTTAGAATTATTTTGAAGCAAGCCTCGTCTCCGAATTTGATGTGTAGGTTCACCATCCCACAAGGCGAGATAGAGTTGCCAGTGAACCCTACTAGTGAATAAGTTATAGGGATAAGGTTGTTAGTTGATAGTTCGAGTTTTTGGAAAGCATCATAGTAGAGGATATCAATAGAGCTATCTGTGTCAATCATGACTCTCTTGGCCCAAGCATTAATCATCCACAAAAAACTTATTAAGGCATCGTCATGATTTGGGTTAAGGTCATAATTCTAGTAGAATCAATAGCATTTAGACTTATCTGTTTTTATCAATAGTGTCTTTATCGGGTAAGGATCTTTTAAGAGTCTATTCTCTTTTATTTGTAGAAAAATTTTAGTTCTAGTCATATTTAGGAGAGTCAGCTCGAATCTTGGGTGAGGTATCTTAGGTCATTCATTCTCCCTTATCGTGGTAACCTCATGGTCGGGGTTGATTGTGGCCATTTCTTCACTCTCTTACGTGATTCCTTATGCTTGCCCAAGACCATTACCATGACAATAATATATTGATTGGCCATTTGAAGTACCTTTGACAGAGCTACTGATTGACTCTCTATTAATGACTATAAGAGGCGATAGGGCCTTAGCCCTATCATAAAGGTTTATATTATGAGTGACATATGAGTATCTAGCATGCCTTGGATCTCACTCGTGAACTGAATGATGAAGTTTGCAACTATGTTTTCCTTCCCTTGCTTAAGTCCAATAAGCATTGCCATCGATAGTCTCGAGCACACGTTCCTAAGGAAGTGAATTTTGAACTCGCTCGCTTGCTAGATAAAAGAACTAATGAAAAGTGGCTTTAAGCGAGCATACTATTTTCATGCTAGGCCTCTAAGTGTGGTCAAGAGGGTACGGTACATTAGGATATCTGAAGTACCATACAATGATATTTGAGCATGAAAAGTTATAATGTGCTCTATTAAGTCAATATTGCCATCGAATGCCTATAACAACAGGCTGCAAAAGTCCATTGGATCGATTCCTTCTAAATTTTCTAGGTAAATGATGACCGACCAGAGGTGGGGATAACTAGCATTTCCCCTTTGGATTGTTGAAACTTTTGTCATGTCTTATCCAAATGTTGATTCATTTGCCATAGTTGGATCTGCATAGAATCTTCATTGAATTTGTCGATTGAGTCTCAAATTTAGGTAGGATAGAATGGTGGTATGGTCTACTAAATTTTAAGGTTGAGGAGTGAAATGCCCCTTAACTGGCGGTTCAATGGGTCTTGGGCACTCCTGAGATATTGATACCACGTCGGGTTAGGGAACCTCGATGGGTGTTGGTGTCGATGGTTGAGCCGATGACTATAACTAAGTTGGTGGTTTCACTTGTTAGGTTAACGAGATAAAAGTGGAGTGATGATTTATATCATACTCGTTAGCATTTGCACTTGTTAGGTGAGATTTAAGAATACATCAGTAGAGACGAGCAGGTGGCTTGTGGGTCATCTCCAAGGGTGAGAGATTTAGATTATTGAATAGACGCCAATATCACATAGATATTTGCACCGAGATCAATGCATTCATGCACAAAAAAGGTGGTTATTGCCTCCCTTGAGTAAAAATACTATTGGTCGAGAGCAAAGCCTCCTCGCTCAAGCGTTCGTTGTAAGGATGGGTAGGTGTGTGTTTATGTGATAGTCATTCTTCTAGCACTAAAAATATTAAGGAAATAAGTCATTGATGTCCTAGTCAGCTCGACATGATTTGAATCCGTATGTGTATGGTTGTCTGAGCGAGATGGAAATGTCGATCTCCTAAGGTGCCATATGCATGATGATTGAGGTCGGAAGAGGTTTTCTGACTCGATCCCTCCGATATCCAAATTAGTAATTCAAAATATTTGAGTATGGACACGAGTAGTCAAAAAAGATAACCCTATATTCATTGTATTGGATATAAACTTTCATACAATATTGTAAAGGGATAAGATATTTCATTGAATATTTTATAGACAATATCTAACCGTCTCCAAGACTTTCTTATTAGCCTCTTATTCACATAAGCGATATAAGGGGCACAACACATAATCGTCTATTTTGGATCCTTACCCATGTGGGCGGATAAGTGGAGGGTGATCATTTTCTCCTTTCACCTTAGACATTATGTGATGATCATGTGTTTGAATAGAGATTAACTGATTGTATACTTGGTATTAAACTATAATTTAAAGGATTCTACCACTATAAATATTTGATCACGGTGTCAATTTAATTTTTCCTTCAATATCCTAATTCAACATGTGGACGCAATCAAACTCAATCCAATTTAAAATATACATTATAGATTCCACAATCTCCCAACCATTAAAATATTTATCCTGCGCAAGGCATGGGGGCACACAGCTTGCAGTAATTTAATTAGGTAGCTTATTAGGGTTCCAACCGGTGAAACATTAATGTACTCGTCCCAGCAAATGATGCAGTGGCATTGACATCAGAGTACCCAAATGCCCTAATGATGGTAACGGTATCCTAATAAAAATAAATAATACACCATCAGAAACATGGACCTATCCAACGTATTCACTTGGCCTACTAAACCCAAAACTGCAGCCTGCGTAACTCATTGACCTCATCAACCATGACATGCTCGAAACAATGGCATCAATTGCACACACTGAAATATCCACCTGAATTCCATAGTCAACATTGTCAGGAATGCGTCTCCCATGGCTTCAGGCCAACACAGCTTGAATCAGTCCTTTCTTTCTTTGTTTGCTGGCGAGCCACATTTAATATGTCACACACCGCGGAATGGTCTTCCACGTTCCCGTGACTTGCGTTGGTTTGGTGCGTCCCCATCCCATATGAGATTGCAAGAAGTGGGATACAACTCCACTAGCCAAATGTCACATCCCACCATCTTCCTCCAACAATAGTAGCCCGAATTTTAAAGCACTCAGAGGCATAAAAATATCTTTTTATTCAACCAATGAATTATAGATTACAAAAAAAAAAAAAAAAGAATTGGGAAGACGTGCGAGCCGCTTCGCATCGGCGGTTCAGATGGACCGGACCGTGGTGGACCGGTCCAGGGACCCAGCCGGCGTGTCGCAAGCCGCCACGGCCCGCTCCAGCCCGTCGACGACCTCGGTCATGGTCGGCCGCTCTCGGCCCTCCGGACTCACGCAGTCGATCGCCAGGAAGCCGACGTAGGTGACCGCCTCGATCTCGCACGGTATCGGGGGCGGGAGGTTCGGGTCGAGCACCCGGTGGATGTCGTGGGCCACGATGTGCGGCACCGCGAACTCCACTATGTTCTTTGGCGTGCCGCTGTCGTCGTACCGCCGGATCACCTTGCACCCGGTGAGCAGCTCCAGTAGCACGACGCCGAAGCTGTAGACGTCGCTCTTGGCGGTCAGGTGCTGGAGGCGATAGTACTCGGGGTCCATGTAGCCGACCGTGCCGGCGGTCCGGACCGGACCCTGTTCCTCGTCGACCGGGTTCATTAGGGAGAGGCCGAAATCGGAGACCTTGGCCGTCCATGTGTCGTCGAGCAGGATGTTGGAGGACTTGATGTCACGGTGGATGATGGGAGGGACGGCGTAGGTGTGGAGGTACTCGAGCCCGCGCGCGGCGTCGAGCGCGACCCGGAGACGCGCGCTCCACGACGCGAGGCTGGCGCCCGGGAGCTTGTGGAGCTGGTCGTGGAGTGTGCCGTTGGTCATGAACTCGTAGACGAGGACGCGCTCCGCGCCCTGCTTGCAGTAGCCCAGCAGGCGCACCAGGTTCTTATGGTTCACCCTGGAGAGGAGGGCGAGCTCGGAGAGGAACGCCGACTCCTTGTCGTGGCGCTTGTTCTCGGCCGCTGCTGATGCGGGGGCGGCGTGGGTGTTCGACGTCGAGGCCGACGTCTCGGCCCGCTTGATGGCCACGACGCGGCCGTCGTCCAGCGTGGCTCGGTAGACCGACCCGAAGCTGCCGGAGCCGGTCTTGTGGGACTCTGCGAAGTTGTCTGTCGCGGCGAGGAGGACTGACAGCGGGAATTCCTCCAACATGGGACTGCGGCCTCCGCCGACCAGCGAGCTAAATCGCCACTCGATCGGCGTGTGCGAGGTTTCCGAGCCGTGCGGCCTCGCGAGCGCTGACGGAACGGCCGGAGGCAGCGCCCCTGCCGCCGCGCTGTGCATTCCGCCCAAGTCGTGGACGCGGCCATTGCATCGACCGAAGTGGAGCAGACAGAAGCAGAACGATGCCGCAACCCCGAGGGCGAGCCCGACGGAGCCTATCACCACGAAAACCGTTCTCCTCTTGTGAGAAGTCTCGGCTCTGTTTGTCGATGGAGGAGGAGGAGGAGAGGAAGGAGTCGGAGATGCCGTCGGATTCGATATTTTCTCGGCCTCGCATAGACGGCAGACGGCGCTTCCTCTGTCGCACAGTGTGCCGGAGCCTTCCAGGACGCCGCAGCGACAACTAGATATCGGCACGCAAGTGCCGGGCAACACGTTCGCGTAGACGACCGGATTGTGATCGAAAACGTCGCTGCCCCAACAATACAACGAGTAGTCCACCCTGAGGATCCCACAGATGGCGCTGCCCTTTGCTTGAATCGCCATGAACTGGGTGTCGTTGAGGCTGCACGGCAAATTCGACCTCTCTCCCCAGCACGTCACTCTTCCTTGGCTTCCGAGGGCGCACGTCTTGTTCTCCCCCAAGGCCAATGAGCTGATCTCGGACGGAGTCGGTCCCATTGCTGGCGCCCCCGCTCCCCAGCAGACCAGTTTGCCTTCCCTGGACACCGCGCAGGCGTGCCGGGATCCGGCGGCGATCGTCCGATACGACCCCGTCGGCTCGTGGCCCACGACGCCGGTGTCATTTCCGAAGCACCGGATCTCCATGGAGCCCCGTAACAATCCGCAGACGAAGTCCCGGCCGACGGCGATGTCAGAGAATCTTACCCCCTCCGGGAAGACCAGCTGCTTCCATCGCCAGCAAATGGGGCGGCCTCCGGCATGGATGCCGCAAACACGCGAGTCTCCAGCCGAGAGGTCAGAGAGGGGCGGCCCACGGTAGACCCTCTTGTAGTCCCGCGACGAGCCATAGTAGTCGGATTCCTGATAGAAGCCCCACCACACCATGGTGGAGACATTGGTGGACATGCGGAGGAAGCACAGGAATCCCTCACCGCCAGCGATGGCGGAGGAGGAGATGTTGCCCGACGTGTACGTGAGTTGGAGCCCCGTGGGCAGGCTGGTGCAACTCAGCTCGTACTCATCGTTGGCTATGGAACGAACCACAGCACAAACCACCGTCGTGTTGGACGCACGGGATATAGCTACCGTCGACAGAGGAGAAGCAACACTGGCCGGCAAAGAGATCGAAAGAAGGACCAGGAGGAGGAGCACGAAGCTTGGAGGACGCATCGGAGGCGAAGGGCGGCAAAGAGGATGGCGTATATCATCGTAACACAGGAAGAGACGGAACGAGGAGGAATAGTGGGGGAGAGAGAAAGAGAGGAAGATGAGCTTGAAGAATTGAACTCGTCTTTCGGATCATTGTTAATTCCAAGGGGTGGGAGGTGATGGTTTTGTTGGGGTTGAAGACGGTGCAGACGCGGGTTTAGGTACGTCAGTGCACAGACCAAGTCCATCGTGTAAGAACCTCTCAGGAATACTCTTTCTGAGTTCCCTTCAGCCACAAAGTCTCGTCTGACTCATTCCATACTCGATCTGTTGTCAGCTGTCTATTGTCAAAAGGACTGTGGAGAAGGGGTCGCCAATCTGATGATGATACGAAGATTTAGTCTCTCTCACAACCCGAAGATAAAAAGAGAAATGATGAGAACTTCGATAGAGAGAAATGATGAGAATCACTATTGACATAATATACTGGAAAAGAAGGATTTTGCTTTGGCTTTTGAACACAAAGAACGAAGCATGGCAAGTGATGGGATTGAGAGGATGTAAAGCAGTCGCGGTAGAAGAACTTATCGATCTCACCATCAGCAATGATAGCATCATACATGTAATCAGATTCTTGCAGCCAACAAACTGATATAGACAATGGAAATGTGGAATCTTCAAACACCAAGTAAGAAGCACTTCTGTGGCCCAAACCATACTCGAGTCTTCTCCTTGAATAGATAGGGTTGGTGGGGTTTGGCATTTTTGGTTGAGGGCTTTGGAAAGGCTTGTCAGCTTCTGAAGGAAGCGTGCAGATCATGACAACCGCACATAAGACGGTGGTTGTTTAGGCCCCCCTCCCCCCACCTCTGAAGAAAACTTCACACAAAACCTGTTTGACCTTTCCATGTTGGCCTCTTCTTTTGGGCAGAGAAGCCATCCTGAGAGCATAAAAACCTCAAGAACAGGAGCTTTCTTGTATTGGGACCTCCCATACCCAGAGAGGCCAATCCAAGAAAGATCAACTTGGTGAGGTGCAGAAACAATTGGTTGTTTGTGTCTACAAATCAATCATGAGCAGAGGGAGCAGCAAGCCAAGTTTGAAGACTCTCTGTGAACATCACCAACCAAACTCAACAAGTCCAAACACGCTCAACATTTTCTTCTTTTCTTGGAGTTGTTGATAGAAAAGAATAGAATCACTAGTCTTCTATGTCAATCTACTCCAGCCATTATGTGAGGAAGCAGCAAGTGATTAATGAGATGAAGATAAGCTGTTTTTGACTTTTGATAGATGTTGGTCAGAAGAACATATATTTAACTACTTTATTCACCAAAACCAAGGGAGGTCATGCTTTGTCCAGTCTTCATCAATCTCTGAGTGTATCAAGTTGCCAAAAAAAAATGCATATTTTCTCAGCAAAAAAAGTGTTTGGATCCACATCACAATGCTGTAGATGGAGAAGATATAATATCTGACCTCTGATAATACCATAGAGTAATGCAAAACATGTTCCCACTTTATATCAATGATTTGGTCTTACCCTTTAAATCACAATTTGCAAGTATATTTTTATTGGGATAAACAGTCATGGTAATACCATGAAAGCTACAGTTAGATACTCTTATGTTGGACTAATGACTGCTGCAAGGGAGAAGAAGAGAGATGGGGCCACTTGTTCATATTCAAGTTTTCTTTGAGCACTGACCTACATATTGAGCTGTAGAACATTATTATGAGTCACAATCAATCAATCTAAGGCCATTCACACACAGTTTAATTAGCTCAACTTCAAACAATTCTACATAATATTGTTTCAATCTTGGATTCCATCGATGTCATTTGCAGTCAAGAAATCTGGATCACCATCATTGACCTTCGTTCCAGTGACCCAATCTTGTCTTTTGAATTCAAGCATTGCAAACATTTCATACTTTAAGAGTATGATAGATAGATAGATGGATACAGATTCAGATGTCAGCCGTCCTTCTGCGACGTGAACAGCGTACCTTCCTGCCATTACAATTTGAGCAGAGATAAGAGACAAAGTTTCCCTTTCTTTTATAGATCACTGGCAGGCAAACTTGATGCAGAGAGGGGTGTTAAGATACCTGAGCAACAACAGCAGCAGCGGCACATATAACTTGAACGCAAGCAAACAAAGCAGGGTGTGCAGATTATGTGAGGTAGAGTTCAACCGTGTCATGGAGGTGAACAAAGCATGGGCTGTTTGTCTTCATCCTCTGATCGTATGTCCGAAGGCTGGACTCTTGAGATGTTTGTTTCTTGTGACTGTGTGCCGAGAAACAGCAGAAATCAAATGAACAGGCATTCAAACAATGAAGCTCATGTCCTCATTCAGATCCTTTCACCTCTCGTGTCATTCGTTGCAGCACAAAGGGAGAACCTTGGCACCTTCCATAGATACTCTCTTCTCCTGGAAGGCAGACTGAGCTCCAAAGCTTGTATAGATCTCGAGGAAGAACTCTGTGTTCCTGCTTTACTTTCTTCCCTATGATGATGGCCTCCTTTCATTCAATATAATATAAGTTGAAGTGCACCATGCAACAAAGATAAAAAAGGCTGTGCCTTGCACTTTAGCTTTTAGAGGGCCTTCATCTCCATCTCCTCCACGAATGAAGACCAGCTTTTTGGCAGATATCAATGTGCATGGGATATCAAAGAAAGATAGGGGAGTAGTGTTCCACTCGGCAATCATTCAGCTGATGGCAGAGTATGATTATGATATGATGTTTTCGACACAAAAAGTGGCATTTCAATCTTCCTTTTACTGAGACCATCGATGTGAAACGCTAAATCCCTCTCCCGAACCAAAGTGTCTGCAATCGCAAATTACCTGTGTCTGGATGAAGCAGTACGTAAGTGCTTATTTGCAGACCTCATTAGGCCAGTCTGCTAAGTTCATAAAGTGATCTTCCTGTAAGAAAGCCTGTTGATGCCCTCTGAAGCTGTAGGAAGAAGGGCAGCAGCATGGAAGAAGCAAAGAATCCTTACCGTATTCATCAAACTCAACTATAGAACTCAATGCACATTTACTCACCATCATTCCGCATCTCATCTTTGATGAATCTTTCTGTGCATACGGATTCAGAATGGTCTTTCAGAAAGAAAGAACTTGTTGCCTAAACCACTGGCAATCCATCAACCTGCCTCGGTCATTTAGTGGTGTGTGAACCCCAGTGACAGACCACTCGCTTCTTGCACTGTAATGAAATAAAGGCTCGTATTGTGACCTCTCAGAAAACAGAGTCACCCTTGCTAAGGGACTTGGAAGGGTGAGTCACAAAAGTCTGCAGTAGTAAAAAGGAGATCTAAGAGAGGAATAAGGCTACTTTAGAAAGGCAGAGGGAGAAAGGAGATCATGCACCGATCTGAATCCATACGATACAAGAGCTTTCTTTCCCATGTGGAGTGGGAGGGGATTTAACCCCACATTTTCTCTCCTTTGCTTTTCTAGCCTTCTCTTTAAGATTACATATCCTTGGGGTGGGGAAGGAAGAGGCAAAGAATAAAGCTCACAAAAGCTTCAATGATTCCTTGCCATGATGATTCATCCTCCTCCTGCCAAAACCCCAATTTGAAGTAGGCTTTTTGAAATGATAGTTCAGCCATCATCAACTGCATAGTAATCCATTTGCACTTGCATCTATGTGAGTGAAACCATACAGTGACCACTCAGTTTTGGTGAGATCTTGTGACCCAAGATTGACTTGTAATGGCAGTGTACGGTTCTGAAGTGAGTAGACCAGGAGGATGCCGGAACCAATGCCTGTGTGTAAACTAGTGATCATCTCATGTAACTAGTTTCACACGAACATGATGTTTCCTGACTCACTTGAGTTGACCATAGCTATGAATCTTTGTTGGTCAAAGACAAATTGATGTTGGATCTCTGGTTTTGGAACAGGATCATTCAACATCAAGCTTGTTCTACGTTCGCCAACAGATCCAGAGAGGGCTGGGTGAAGAACATTGAGCATAAAAAGAGGCAATCTGCAGCCAATGCAGTAGTGTTTTTGTCCTGCTAATAGAATTTAAATCAGCTCTCCCATTCCCTCTCTCTCTCTCTCTCTCTCTCTCTCTCTCTATCCCCTGCTTCTTTTGCCCATCTTAAGTGGCATAAGCAGTGAACCTCTAACCACAGCCATCAACCACTTCCTACACGCAAATCCATGAGCAGAGCAGCAGGAGAATCAACACATCAGCAAGCATTACTCTCTTGATGAACATAAAAATAGAAGAGGTACTTATTCCATATCCTCTTCTTCCTTCACTCTGAAGTCTCTCCTCCAAAGATGCCTCTGCTCCCATACCACTACCCTCTGAAGCTTCTCTTATCTCATCTCCTCTCCCTTTCCTTAGCCTTGTATGCTTCTCTGCACACTGAACACTCCATTTCTGTCCTCCATCCTTCGAACTCCAATGACCACAAGACCATGTCCAACTAGAAGATCCAAGAAGAAGAAACCTCAGGAGATGGACCCTGTTCCTCTGTTACTTGTTACCCTGTTAGCTCTTCTAAGTTCTTGCACTTGCACTACGCTTCAGAGTGATGCCTTAGCGTTAGCTTCTATAAGAGAAGGATTCCATGGTTCCACCCCAGAACTAGAGAGCTGGAACACTTCCAATGTGGTCTTCGTCTGCTCGTGGTTCGGAGTCCGGTGCGAGCACGATCGCGTCGTCGGGATCGATATCTCCGACCTCAACATTTCCGGCTCCGTTCCGGTCGAGATCTCTGGCATCGACTCCCTTGTCAACCTCTCCCTATCCGGGAACCATCTCCAAGGTGAGATCACGGTGGCGAACTTGCCTAGTCTCCGATACCTCAACATCTCTTCCAATCAGTTCAACGGCGGGCTCGATTGGAACTACACCAGCCTGCCGAGCTTGGAGGTGTTCGACGCCTACGACAACAACTTCACGGCCTCGTTACCGCTCGGCATCGCAGATTTGAGGAGGCTCAAGTACCTGGACCTCGGTGGCAACTACTTCACTGGAAGAATCCCGGCGACCTATGGAAGCTTAGCTGCTTTAGAGTATCTCTCGCTGAACGGCAATGATCTCCGAGGTCGAATTCCCAGCGAACTGGGCAATCTCACAGGCCTCAAGCAGCTCTACTTGGGCTACTACAATGTGTTCGACGGCGGCATTCCTGTCGAACTCGGGAAGTTGGTCGATCTAGCCCATCTCGACCTGTCGAGATGCGGCCTCGGCGGCGGAATTCCCCACCAGATCGGCTACTTGACCAACCTCGACACCCTCTTCCTCCACACCAACGAATTATCCGGCCCGCTGCCGCCGTCACTCGGGAACCTCACGAGGCTGGTCTCGCTCGACCTGTCCAACAACGAGCTCACAGGAGAAGTCCCGCAGCAGCTCGCCGCGCTCACCGAGCTGAGCCTCCTCAACCTCTTCATGAACCGGTTGCACGGGCCGGTGCCGGAGTTCGTCGCTGAGCTGCCCAAACTGGACACTCTCCAGCTCTTCATGAACAACTTCACCGGCGGCATACCAGAGAAGCTCGGCGCCGGCGGCCGCATCAGCGTGCTCGACATTTCGTCGAACAGGTTCACCGGTAAGATCCCCTCAAACCTCTGCCCGTTCAACAGGCTCAAAGTCCTCATCCTCTTGAGGAACTCCTTTTGTGGTCCCATCCCTGAGAGCTTAGGCGAGTGTTTGAGCCTAACCAGAGCGAGGCTCGGTCAGAATTATCTCAATGGAAGCATCCCTTCCGGCCTCCTCTACTTGCCACGGCTCAACCTATTAGAGCTCCAAGCCAACTACCTCTCCGGTCCAATCCCAGAGAACTCTGACCCTGACCAGAGTCCGACCGAGTTGGTCCAACTCAACCTCTCAGATAATTCACTCACTGGACCTCTTCCCTCCTCGATTCGCAACCTATCTTCCGTCCAAACCTTGCTAATTAGCGGCAATCGATTGACCGGTCCGGTCCCCGGTTCGATCGGCTCGTTGCGCCATGTGGTCAAGCTCGACCTTAGCCGCAATGGCCTATCGGGCTCGATCCCGCCGGAGGTCGGAGCTTGCCGCCAGCTCACCTACCTCGATCTGAGCCAGAACAACCTCTCCGGCCCCATCCCGCCGGAGATCGCCGGAATCGGGATACTGAACTATCTGAATCTATCGCGCAATGGATTGAACGGGCCGATTCCGAGGTCGATCGCGGCGATGAGGAGCCTCACCGCCGCCGATTTCTCCTTCAACGACCTCTCCGGCAGGCTGCCGGACTTGGGGGAGTTGGCTTTCTTGAACGCCAGCGCCTTTTCCGGCAACCCCAAGCTGTGCGGGCCGGGTTTCGGCAACCCGTGCGACGACGCGGCGGGCGCGGCCCGGTCTGGGCACTCCCATGGCGATTATAAGCTGATCTTCGCACTGGGGCTTCTGCTGTGCTCGCTCGCGCTCGGGCTCGCGGCAACAGTGCGGGCCCGGTCGCGCCGCGGCGGTACGTGGCGCCTCACCGCGTTCCACGAGGTGGATTTCGGCGCGTCGGATGTGCTGGGGTGCATGAAGGACGCTAACGTGGTGGGGCGCGGCGGCGCCGGGGTGGTGTACCGGGGAAGGACCCGCTCCGGCGGCGCGATCGCGGTGAAGCGGCTGGCGGCGTTGGGATCGGACGGCGGGTTCGGCGCCGAGATCCGGACGCTGGGGAGCGTCCGCCACCGGAACATCGTCCGGCTGCTCGCCGTCTGCTCCGACTCTGCCACCAACGTGCTGGTGTACGAGTACATGACCAACGGGAGCTTGGGGGAGGCGCTGCATGGCAAGGGCGGCGGGCACCTGAGCTGGGGCCGTCGGTACAGGATAGCGGTGGCGGCGGCCAGGGGCTTATGTTACCTCCACCACGACTGCAGTCCGATGATAGTGCACCGCGACGTGAAGTCCAGCAACATCCTGCTCGACGCGAAGTTTGAGGCACACGTGGCGGATTTCGGGCTAGCCAGATTCTTGCAGGCAGACAATGGTGGGTCCGAGTGCATGTCTGCCATCGCTGGGTCCTACGGATACATCGCCCCGGGTAAGTTGCACGGTTTCATTTGCTCCTGCTTCCTGCATCGTTTACGACAGTTACATTATAAAGATTGGATGTATATTGGATTAGGACCGTAGTTAGATTCTCTCCGATCAAACATTAGTTGAAGTCTAAATAGTCAACTCAGACGCCCCATAAAGACAAGTCAGGAAACACCAGCAGTCACTGTCAGCGATCGTACCATCGCAAATGGAAGTCCAAGTCATTGGCATGGGGAGGGCGACGGAGACGGCAGCTCGGCTCGATAAAGCAGCTCAACAGTAGCAGACTAGGGTTTCGTGAAAGTGAAGCCCTCAGATCACCAACCCAACTCCTCCATGTCTTTGCCAAGCATGTGCTGCGCACCATCTCGGTGCCAAGATACCAAAGATTCTCGCCCTCTTCTTACCTTGGGACTGCTGAGGCTGTTGCCACCCACTTCATCCCTGTCTCCGAACATGATGCTGGTGTTATTGACATTGAGCCCTTACATGGCGATTCTGTGTGCAGAGTATGCCTACACTCTCAAGGTGGACGAGAAAAGCGATGTCTACAGCTTCGGGGTGGTGCTCCTGGAGCTCATCACCGGCCGGCGCCCGGTCGGGGACTTTGGGGACGGCGTCGACATAGTTCATTGGGTCAAGAGGGCCACCGCCTGCAGAAGAGAGAACGCCGCAAGCATCGTGGACTGCAGGCTGAGCAGTGTGCCGACGGATGAAGTCATGCATGTCTTCTTCGTCTCGATGCTGTGCGTCCAAGAGAACAGCGTGGAGAGGCCAACCATGAGGGAGGTGGTGCAGATGCTCTCCGAGTTCCCTCACCACGTTACGGACGACCAATGTCCACTCCCACCATCTCCTCCTCCTCCTCCTGGAGAAGACGGGAGCGGAGCCGACAAGGAGGCCAACAGCTACGAGCTCTGTCCTGATCTCTTGACCCAATGCAAGCTATTTCCTCAGAATTGAACGGAATTTGGTAAGGAAATGCTTGGAATAACGGTGCTTTTTCCCGGTTCAACATGTGTACAGGGTTTTGCTGGATGCAGAGTAAGCATGACAGCATCGTCACGCAGCTCTACTCGGGTCCATTGTACAATACAGTCTTCCATCATAGCATTTGGCTTTTGTAATCCCTTCCTGATCACTGCCTATCGTCTCCTGTCAAATCCCTTCAATTATTCATAAGCATTAGTGTCGCTTTCCTACGTGAGTTGCCTTGCCATCATTTGACGATGACAGCCGACGGACATTCGATGGGCTCTCCTCTTCCTCTGCGGCCTGCACTGGCCCTTCCTGCCCTCGGAAGCTTTGCTACTCGAGTCTACGAAGCTTTAGCTGGTTTCTTTAGTCGAAAAGAAAGATTCAATTAGCTCCCAAAACAATCAACTAAATAGTGATTGATGAGGATAGTAATTACGATAAGACTCGGCTGACATCAGTCACGCCTCACACCTCGATCGGCGCGACGATACCCGGTCAAATGGACCAGAACACAGCCCGAGCCGCATTAACACCCGTTCAGGCTTGGCTCTTCACGCCACGCCAAACCAATGTCAGACGCCACCATCTGCCCCTGCAAGTGGGCACATCAAACAGCGGCAAGCTCCCCTATAAATACCCTCGCACTCTGAACGAGCAGGGGGACCGGACGGACAACGGAGAAGAGAAAACAGCAGGGAGACACCTCAAACTCCTCTTCTCCTTTCTACCCCTCCACCACCTACTGACTCGATCGTCGGAGGGGTCGGGTCGCGTCTCCCGACCCGACCTGTGTGCAGGACTGCAGACGGAGCGCGTGCCCAGCCGAGGAGCCCCCTCCGGCGGAGTCGGCTGATCCCGTCCCCATCGGACCGCCGCGGCCGACCCCCTCGGCGAACCCCAGGGCCGCACCGGGGAGATCCCGCCTTCTGGACCCGAACCGAGCCGCGTCGGCCTCGAGGCCACGGCTCGAGGTTGTTTACCACAACATATTGGCGCTAGAAGGAGGGCCCGGAATGTCGGGTCATCACCCGAGCGGCTCAGACGAGCCCACGGCTAACAGGTCGCACCCGACCGAAGCCTTAGGGGAACATTCCCCGCACGGAGGCCATCGTGACGAACACCCCACCACGACCTTCGAACGATGCTGGCAAATATTCAACGACCCGGGTTTGTCGCCGCCCGACGGCGCCCCCGCCGACTCGACGCCTGTGTCACCCGAGGCCTTTCAGGACCTCGCTCGTCAAGTCCGAGCTCTGATGGATGTGGTGCAAACCATCATCCCGCTTGTTCCTCATCCGGCGCACCCGCCTGCAGTCCAACCACTGCAACAATACGAGCCGCCCGTTCGGGCCCACACAACACTTCCAGAGTTCCCCACTTCGCCTCGGGTCCGACCGACCCCACTCGGGGATCTAGTGATGGCAAACCCGAGCGGCCGCCCGGAACCCGAGGCACTCTCTGCGGACTCCTTACGGGCCCAGTTGCGCTTCGTCAGCCAGCGACTCGGCGAGGTGCAGAACGAGGTTTGCAGGTCCAAGGGAGAGCTCGAGGTAGACGCACACCAAGGGTCTCCCTTCATGCCTGAGATGAGGGATCAGATAGTCCCCCAGGACTTTCAGCTCCCCTCTCTGGACGCTTACGATGGCTCCACCGACCCGGCGGACCATGCAGCTGCTTTTCGCGCCCAAATGGCGCTATGCGGAACCTCTGATGCCTTAATGTGCAGAGCGTTCCCTACCACTCCAAGAGGGTCAGCCCGCGCATGGTATGGCGCCTTAAAGACCGGAACGATCCCTTCCTTCGACCAGCTCGTCAAGGACTTCGAGCTCCACTTTGTGGCCTATGCACGGCCGAAGCCCTCCGCGGCACTACTCCTTGGACTCAAACAAAGGGAGGACGAGCCCCTCCCTCATTTTGTGGATCGCTTTGCCACGCAAATCCGAGGCCAGCCGGACACTCACCCCTCTCTAGGCGTTCATGATAGGCCTGCGACTTTTCAGATTCCTCTGGTCCCTCGCGGAGCAACCTCCCACCACGGTGCCAGAGATGCTCCAGCGCGCTAACCGGTACATCGCCGCGGAGGCCTGGGCGACCGTGAGGAGAAGGGACGGCCCCCGATCGCGAGCTCCATAACAGAGGTCAAGCACCCGCGATGGCTACCCCATGTAGTCCTCATGAAAAGAAATCCAAGCCATGCCCCAGGCTTTTTCGAGCCAAGGTCCAGTATCTACCTGACCCCCTCTCGACTCATGGCTTAAAATATTCTGAATCTACACGGCTCGGCCACAGTCTACCGAGCAAACCTCAGGATGGCTTGCCCACCTGAGTTGCATCCCTCGGCCGCAGCCAGCCTACGTCGAGCTCCTCGGCCACAGACTGCCGAGCCCACCTCAGGGCAGCCTGCCTACCTGAGTTGCATCCCTCGGTCGCAACCCGCCTACGCCGAGCTCCTCGACCACAGACTACCGAGCAAACCTCAGGGCGGCTTGCCCACCTGAGTTGCATCCCTCGGTCGCGTGTTGCCCGAGACCACACCTGCACGGCCTGCCCGCCTGCGTCGTGCTACTCGACCGCGTGTTGCCCGAGACCACACCTGTGCAGCCTGCTCGCCTGCGTTGTGCTACTCGGCCGCATGATGCCCGAGACCACACCTATGTGGCCAGTCCGCCTGCGTCGTGCTCCTCGGCTTCATGCCCCCGAGACACACCTGCGCGGCCAACCCGCCTGCGTCGTGCTCCTCGGCTCCATGCTTCCCGAGACACACTTGCGCGGCCAGCCCGCCTGCGTTGTGCTCCTCGGCTTCATGCCCCCGAGACACATCTGCGCGGCCAGCCCGCCTGCATCGTGCTCCTCTGCTCCATGCTTCCCAAGACACACCTGCGCGGCCAGCCTGCCTGCGTCGTGCTCCTCGGCTCCATGCCTCCTGAGACACACCTGCGCGGCCAGCCCGCTTGCGTCGTGCTCCTCGGCTCCATGCTTCCCAAGACACCTGCGCGGCCAGCCCGCCTGCGTCATGCTCCTCGGCTCCATGCCTCCCGAGACACACTTGCGCGGTCAGCCCGCTTGCGTCGTGCTCCTCGGCTCTATGCTTCCCGAGACACACCTGCGCGGCCTGCCCGCCTGCGTCGTGCTTCTCGGCTCCATGCCTCCCGAGACACACCTGCGCGGCCTGCTCGCCTGCGTCGTGCTTCTCGGCTCCATGCCTCCCGAGACACACCTGCGCGGCCAGCCCGCCTGCGTCGTGCTCCTCGGCCCTATGCTCCCTGAGACACGCCTACGCGGCTAGCCCGCCTGCGTCGTGCTCCTCGGCTCCATGCTCCTCGAGACACACCTACGAGGCCAGTCTACCTGCGTCGTGTTCCTCGGCTTCATGTCCCCGAGACACACCTGCGCGGCCAGCCCGCCTACGTCATGCCCCTCGGCTTCATGCCCCCGAGACCGCGCCTACGCGGCCAGCCCGTCAGAAAGCTAAAGCCATGCCTCGGACTCCCGTTACAACGACCGACGCATAGCTTCTTTCCAGGGGGGAATATGATGAGGATAGTAATTACAATAAGACTCGATTGACGTCAGTCGCGCCTCACACCTCGATCGGCGCGACGGTACCCATTCAAACGGACCAGAACACAGCCCGAGGCACATTAACACCCACTTAGGCTCGGTTTTTCACGTCACGCCAAACCAATGTCAGACACCACCATCTGCCCCTGCAAGCTGGCACATCAAACAGCGACAAGCTCCCCTATAAATACCATCGCACTCTGAACGAGCAGGGGGATCGGACGGACGACGGAGGAGAGAAAACACCAGGGAGACACCTCAAACTCCTGTTCTCCTTTCTACCCCCTCCACCACCTACCGACACGATCGTCGGAGGGGTCGGATCGCGTCTCCCGACCCAACCTGTGTGCAGGACCGTAGACGGAGCGCGCGCCCAGCCGAGGAGCCCCCTCCGACGGAGTCGGCTGATCCCGTCCCCATTGGACCACCGTGGTCGACTCCTTCGGCGAACCCTAGGGCCGCACCGGGAAGATCCCGCCTTCCGGACCCGAACCGAGCCACGTCGGCCCCGAAACCACGGCTCAAGGTTGTTTACCACAGTGATAAAAGAATGTCCACTGCCTGCAAACAGAGAGGACTTCTAATTTCACACAAGTTTAGTAATACAGAGATCAAGTGGACTCTCTCATGTTTATGTCTTTTCCAAATGAAAGAAAGATTCTGTACACGATTCCTCTTCTCCTAAAACCTCTAAGAGCTACTGGTGGAGGAGGCATGGAAACCAGCAGGAGTGTATTTCTCCATCAACTTTGTCAGCGCAGCATCCAACTCCTTCGCCAGCTCGACTTTCTCTGCTTGACGTCTCTTCTTCAGTTCCAACTTCTTCTGCTCATGTGCATGCTTCAGCTTCTCTCTGTCTGCCTCAAATTTCTCCACCTCTTTAACTTGGCTATTGATGAACCTTTCGATCTCTTCGTTCCTGTATATATTTCTATGACCGTCACAGTCATCATCATAAAGATTACGAAAGTGTTCGTAGATAACTTAAGCTTTACCTGAACCTCTGATCTGAATCTTTTGCCTTTGCACGCTCCTCCTGCAGCTGCTTCTCAAAATTCCTCTCTTTCTCTTTAGTCATCTTGTCCATTTGTTCCTTGAGAAATCTCTCTTGGTTGTCCATCTAAACATCATTAAGCCAATGCAAAGATCAAAGTCCAAAGTGATCGTGGAACAGAGGTCATGAAGAATAAGATCACCTGTGCTTTGTGTTCTTCATGCTGGAGCTTGGCCCTAAGCTTCACAGCGCTGTTTTCTTCCATGACCTGATGCAATAGCTGGGTTACGTCATCGAGGGTTTGTTCGAGGGTCTGGTACTGTCGCTCTCGCCTCATGACCTTCTTCTCGAGCCTGGGGAGTTGCTTAGCGTCCTCACGCATTTGCTTCGTCGGGATCACAACCTTCTCCTGATATGATCTCATCTCATACTTCAGACGAGATCTACCATGACGGTGGCGGTTGAAGGAATCCATGTCTTCTTTCCGGGCCAAGTAACCATACAGCTGCCGCTTACCACCTGCACAAAACCTCGGGCAAGGGTGTGCCCATGCATCCCTATCGGTTCCCTGCTCTGCAAAATGCTTGTGCAGCCGCTCGGCCTCCAAGTAGCCCGTCGCAGTGGCTTCGAAGATCAAAACGCTCATCCCACGGTGCCCATTAGGGCCATAGGAATGGCGGACCTTCACTACATCATATGAGCTGAAACAGTCGCGGAGCTCTTGGTTTCCCATCCCAATCCACTGTAGCAGAACAACAGTAACATGAATCGGAACACAAGTTCGCAAAATAGCAATCCTCAAGTACAAGTACCTTTTCGTTCTCATCATGATCGAGTCGGGTGTTCATGACAATCACCGCTGGAGGCCAGACTATCTCATGATCGGTCGTCATGTTCTTCGGCCCCTGCCATTTGCCAAACACTTTACCGGCAGGTGCGGCAGAAGCTCCTCTACGGCCAAGGTTTTCTTCCAACATTGAAGCAAACTCTCCATGAAGCTTTAGTCGGGCCTTCTTCTGTGTCTTTGCATGGCTCACAAGACGCTGCAGGCCCTTGTAACGGCGGATGGCACCAGGAACACCGTGGCATGCAGGACACTGCCATTCTCTGGTTGGATCACTAATTTCTTCGGCCGTCAGATCATCCATCTCTCCAAAAAATTTCTGCAGCCATTTGTTCTTCCTTCTGGTCTCGTGGCCCCTTTGACTTGCATCAGTATCATAATAGCTAGTGAGATCATCATCGCTGTCATCGACTATTTCCTCCTCCTCCTCCTTCGCATCAGCAACCTCAACATGACAGTCTTCTTCTACCTTCGATCGAGAACTAGATGGTCCAAACCTTGTTGCGCACTGCCAGCCATGTGGCAGAGGCGGAGGTATAACCGGAGCTGAAGCCATGTGCCGTGGTTTCTGCTTATAATTACCTCTGCCAAGAGGCCGACTATTGTTTTGGAGACTGTTGTTTCCACGAGACCAACCAGCATTTGGTGAAGAAATTGAAGAACCCCAAGGTTCCAATGGAGCACAATCCTTCTTACCAGAAGACGAACCAGCTTTTGGTGAAGAAATCGAAGAACCCCAAGGTTCCAATGGAGCACAATCCTTCTTACCAGAAGACGAACCAGCATTTGGTGAAGAAATTGAAGAACCCCAAGGTTCCAATGGAGCACAATCCTTCTTACCAGAAGACGAACCAGCTTTTGGTGAAGAAATCGAAGAACCCCAAGGTTCCAATGGAGCACAATCCTTCTTACCAGAAGACGAACCAGCATTTGGTGAAGAAATTGAAGAACCCCAAGGTTCCAATGGAGCACAATCCTTCTTACCAGAAGACGAACCAGCTTTTGGTGAAGAAATCGAAGAACCCCAAGGTTCCAATGGAGCACAATCCTTACCAGAAGACCAACCAGCTTTTGGTGAAGAAACAGAAGAACCCCAAGGTTTCAATGAGGCACGTCTAGCTCTCCTCCTCCTGGATTTCCTTGTGTACACCTGCCATCCATCCTCCTGTGAGTCCTTCCCTACACTTTCCTTGTCCTTGTTCGGGTCATCAACAGCAGCGTTGCCTTCTCCAGCATCAGGCTCTTCAGCACTTCTCCCCCGTGGTGGAATATTACCACCAACACCTCCATCCTTTCTAGTATTTGCTGAGTCCATGTTAGCAGTCACCTTCTGCACCACCATAGCTCTTACAACATCAGATACATATTCTGCACCATTATGCAGGATGTTTCTATCACATTCTACATTTATACGATTTGTGAATATTAGAAATCATTCATATACCTATACATTCAACCCCCAGCAGAATAATAACTGCTCATCTATAAGGTAAATCTAAAGCATAAACTTATCAAGCATCAAAGAACCATAAAATAGTCAACCCAAAAATGATTTAAAGGACAGAAGTACATAAGAGTATGCAACCCAATTGAAGGTTTTTTAGAGAGAGAGAGAGGGAAAACTCGAAAAGGAAGGCCAAAGAGAACACCTCCAATTGTGCTCGGAGCGCCAAAAGGTTGATCGAGGTGGATGAGACTCTCTGTCGCCCGCGCCAAGGGAAGCTAAGAAAGCAAAGAGAACATCACGTACGCAAGGAAGTGGAGAGACTCGCCGACGAAGCCTTTTTATAGAGGAGAGAAGACTCCAAACGCAGCAGCTGGTGGCTGAATCACGGCCGTCGATCCGTTCCAAGGATAAGATTTTGAGGATGGATCCGTCTTTCCTACGTTTCATCTTTCCATTCGAGTTTTAAGCTGCTTTATTCGACTACATTTAGTGTTCTGATGGTCTTTTATGCAAAGAAGATTTTTAATCCTCTTGATCGAGCAAGACGAGACTTTCCAGTTTGGTAATTAATGGGCCAAATATATAGAGGTTTTCCTATGTCTAAACGGCGACATATGGTCACTTAGGCCTTGGGATATGGATATGGATATGGATATGGATATGGCTAACGTAACCAAGTGATATATGTTGCATGGCTCGATATGGGTCCGTAAATTGCTATTGTATTTTGTGCATGACATTTAGATGGATAATAAGCCTTCTCGGATAGCCAACGTGGAGTCATATCCACCCTTGTAAACGCATCAGGATGCGTCTGTAGGCGAAGAAGAAGTTGCCATGCTATGCTTTGATGGTCCCGATTTGGACTCGCAAGGTAGCCGTCCGACCGAGTTCCAAGCCCGTCGTCACCTTCTTCTCCTCGGATCCCAACCCTTCGGCTCGCCCTCTTCCAACATCCATTGTCGTTAGATCCCTCTCCGCTGAACCACTTGCCTCCTGTCATGGCTTCGGAATGCCCCGTGAACGATCGCCCGTCAAGACCGCCCGCTACCTGCTCGACGAAATGCCCGTACCCGACCTCCGAACATGCAACCAGACGATCAGGGCCCATACGTCGGGCCGCGATTACCAGGCATCGCTCTCCGTGTTCGTGCGAATGCTTGGCGCCCGGCTCAGGCCCGATGGCTTTGCGCTCGCCGCCGTCGTCAAGTCCGCGGCGGCGCTTCGTGTCGCTGGACACGCACGGGCCGTCCATGGGTTTGCCGTGAAGGCGGGATTCGCGGGGATCGTGGCGGTCCAGAAGGCGATGATCGACATGTATGCCGGATTTGGAGCGCTGCGTGATGCTTGCCAGGTTTTCGAGGAGGTGGGTCAGCGAGATTCGGTCACTTGGAACGTGCTGTTGACGGGATATGCTCGTGCCGGGCTTTCCGAGGACGCGATGCGTTTGTTCCACTCCATGCATGGGTGTGGTGTCGAGGGTGTCAAGCCTACTGCGGTGACTATTGCTGTGATCCTTCCGGTTATCGCCAAGCTAAACGTTCTGAAGACAGGGCAAGGTGTCCATGCTTACGTGATCAAGATTGGATTAGACACTGATACTTTGGTGGGAAATGCACTTGTGTCGATGTACGCAAAATGCGGTAGCATCATCGATGATGCTCACAAAGTGTTCTCGCTCATATCTTCGAAGGACACGGTATCATGGAATTCCTTGATTGGAGGGTACTCTCAGTGTGGGTTATTTGCTGAGGCATTCCGACTGTTCTCTCGGATGGTGTCGATGAATTTCTTGCCGAATGATACAACACTTGTGACTGTTCTTCCTATCTGTGCATTCACGGAAGGTGGCTGGCATCGTGGAAATGAATTCCACTGTTACATTCTGCGGCATGGTTTAGATGTGCAACTTTCTATTTGTAATTCACTTCTGACGCATTATTCAAAGGTTGGAGACATGAAGAGAGCTGAATATATCTTCGGTAGATTGGATTCATGGGACCTCGTGACATGGAACACCATGATTGCTGGATATGCCATCAACGGGTGGACCTCAAAGGCATTAGATTTACTTCAGCAGTTGCTGATCGGTAGCACAAAACCTGACTCAGTTACTTTCCTAAGCATTCTTCCTGTATGTGCTCAACTGTATGATGTAGAAGGGGGAAGGAAGATCCATGGTTATGTTATTCGGCAGAATCTACTGTGCCAGGAAACATCTTTAGGGAATGCTATCGTTGATTTCTATGGAAGGTGCGGTGACATAGTGGATGCACTACAAACTTTTAGGGGTATTAATAAGAAAGATATAATATCATGGAACACAATGCTTTCAGCTTGTATCAATAATGAACAGTTGGAGAAGTTTGCTGACCTCCTGACTCGAATGATTTGCGAAGGGATACAACCTGACTCTATAACAATTTTGAGTGTTCTTCGGGCAAGCACTACATATGGCATAAGAAAGGTCAGAGAAGCTCATGCTTATTCCTTTCGTGCTGGTTTCGTGAGTCATATTACTGTTGGAAATGCGATACTTGATGCATATGCAAAGTGTGGGAGCACTGAGGGTGCACATAGAACCTTCTTGAACTTGACAGGAAGGAATGTCATCACAGGCAATACAATGATCTCAGGCTATCTGAAGCATGGTCGTTCAGAGGATGCAGAGATGGTCTTTGGTCAGATGTGTGAAAAGGATCTCACAACTTGGAATCTCATGGTGCAAGCTTATGCTCAGAACGATTGCAGTGATCTTGCATTTACTCTGTTTCATCAGTTGCAGAGTGAGGGCATGAGACCTGACGCTCTGAGCATCATGAGCATTCTTCCAGCTTGTGCACGTCTGGCTTCTCCTTGTCTGGTAAGGCAGTGTCATGGCTATGTGATCCGTACTTCTCTATACGACATTCACCTCGAAGGTGCTCTCTTAGATTCATACTCGAAATGTGGAAGCTTAGATGATGCATACAAACTCTTTCAGGCAAGCCCCAAGAAGGACTTGGTAACCTTTACTGCTATGCTTGGTGGCTATGCAATGCATGGATTGGCAGAAGAGGCAATCAGAGTCTTCTCTGATATGCTTGAAGCCCATGTAAAACCAGATCATGTTATCATGACTGCTGTTCTGTCAGCTTGCAGTCATGCAGGGTTAATTGATGTTGGGTGGAGGCTTTTCAAGTCCACAATTGAGATTCATGGTATTAGACCTACAATGGAGCACTATGCCTGTATGGTGGATCTTCTTGCTCGAAGAGGACAACTGATAGAAGCTTATGAGTTTATATTGGACATGCCCTGTGAGGCTAATGCCAATGTGTGGGGTACGCTGCTGGGAGCATGTAAAATCCACAAGGAGGTGGAAATTGGGCGGATGGTGGCAGATCAGTTATTTGATGCTGAGGCTGAAAACATTGGAAACTATGTGGTGATGTCAAATATATATGCTGCAGATGGGAGGTGGGAAGGTGTTGAGCAGGTCAGGAGACTGATGAAGACCAGAGACCTCAAGAAGCCAGCAGGATGCAGCTGGCTTGAGGTTTCAATGAAGAGGCATGTATTTGTGGCTGGTGATCTATCTCATCCACAAAGAACCTTAATTTACAGTACACTGAGGACTTTGGATCAGCTGATGAAAGAGCCAATGGAAAGGATTTGCATTCGAGCAAACTGACAATGAAGAGATATGGACTTGTGGCTGGTGATCTATCTCATCGAAAAAGAACCTTCATTTACAATACACGGAGGACTTTGGATCAGCTGATGAAAGAGCCAATGGAAAGGATTTGCATTTGAACAAACTGACAGATTTCCCTGCTCTTGATCATCTAATATCTTCGCTATATCTCCCACAATTTATATATTACTCAGGCCTCCAGAGCAACATACACAAGAACAAAGTAAACATATAGTAGTCGGTGATGCCTCAACTACACGGATGTTGCCTGAAAAAAGCGTTAGCTGATTATAAATGAAATCAGTTATAATGATAATCTGAGAACTTTTAGTTGAAGTTTTCTCCTTGGTGGAAACAAAATGTTGATCATAAAGCTGGCATTCTATTGGATTAGCTGCTTCTAGTTCTAATAACAAGTGCTGTTTAATATCTGTGGCAGCAGAGAAAAGAGTTTTTGATTAAGATCAACTCAGTGTCATTTGAGATTCCTCAAGAACAGTAGTGCAAGATCTTGGTGCATCAAACATTCAATGTTTGGTGGTATCAGTGTAGGAGTAATCTAAAATTTGATTTAGTGGAGGAAAAGAATATTTACTGAATTGGGTTTGTGATTATGGTGAGTCAGACAGAAATAATGATGTGTTGGAACCTGTAAGATCTTACAACACAAGGTTATTTTATCAGATAAACATTCAGGTGGTAGTAAAAATCTTCAGGTTGCAAAGAAGCACCCTTATAGACACAGAATTAAGGAGTTAAAATTGACAGTCCAATGCAAGCAGACAAGTCTAGAAGAATCAGAACTTTTATGGAATTTAATTAGGAGAACATTCACAAGAACTCAGAAGAACAGTTGTCTGTAATTGATTCATCCACTCACACCAACAAGCAAACTCACTACTGAGAGCACAAGGAGAGGTGGGATATATTATGATAGGCACTAAATTGTTGTTACAGCATGAGAGCCTCCTTATCATGCTTGAATGATTATCATCAGGCCACTGCCAACCCAGCAAGGCATGGTCTCCTCTCCGAACCACTGTTCTCAGCCATCATTTCTATTGCGATCTTCCTTTTGGTGCCTGTTTTGGGTGATAACGCTGTCGGTCGAACATAATCCCTCAGTCTCAGCACATCATTTGTTTGAAGAGGTTTAAGAAGATAATCCTCAGCGCCAATAGCTCGACACCTACAATGAAACAAATGGGCGATCAATTGGTGTTGCTGGCATTAGTCGAGGAAGAAACATCAAAATCTTCAGTTTAGCTAAAAGCAAGGACCAGAAGGACAATTCAACAGGAAAAGCAGATTCCAGAAGTCATGGAGATGGTGGATAGGAAAAGCATATGATAAGTTGTTGACTATGTTGTTTGATGCCAGTTCAGATGGGTGGATAGGAAAAGCATATGATATGTCGATGGACAATGATAAAAGGTAAAATGATAAGTTTACTCTGATAATTTTCTAGCTAAAAACTTTTTGACTGCAGTGATTTCTTTTGCATATCAACCACACAATTGGATCTTCATATCCACAATCATTTCATAGCTTGCTTTAAGTTTGGGGAACATCAATGTCATTGAAGAAAAGGAACTATTCAACAAAAGTTAACCAATATCTAGTTGGCAAATCATAAAAGCAAAGCTTGAATCAAGTTTTTCTGTCCATCCAGTGTACCTCTCAATCCACAACTCTATCCTACTTTAGAAGGAAAAATCATTCTATCCTAGATTATATATATATCCTGAAAGATAACACATGGCATGCCTAGAAAGTCTATTGGTTTCCTTAGGACCAAGAAAGGCTTCAAAGTGACCAATGTAATAGAAACTTGCTTGTCTGTGATTATAATGGTTCATTAAATTATGGGGATCTAAGATCAATGCGTACATAGAAAGCTAGTTTCTACTTTCTCATTCTTGGATTAACTTGACTTGCTTTGTAGTTGTTATAGTGACAGAAAGAAGAAGAATTAGGCCAAATCTTTTCAGATAACAGATATTTGATAATGAGCTGTGGTTAGGTATCTGTATAAAATGTTTGCTTGGCTACCGAGTTTTGTATCTAGATTTGTTCATATTTGTGCTAAAAACAGATTGTTTGATATGATCTCATATTAACATCATATGGACTGGAAATGAAAATTAAGGAAGCTACAGACCTGCTGATTCTCTGTGGCTCATTCTCTGATGACATTATGATCACAGGAATAGGTTTTTGACTGCTCTGCTCCTGAAATTTAAGACAGATATGTGACAAAAGCAATATCAAGAATTGCTTATGATTAACAGCAATAGATATGACTAGAAATGTGAAGCAGAGGGAAAATGAAGCATCATACCTTGACAGCCTTTAGAAGATCATAACCAGTCATTTCCGGCATACAGTAATCGGTGAGGATTATGTCTATCTTTGGATCCTACATTATTTTTTAGAGTTACTGCAAAGTTGAACTACATAATCTTTCTGCAAGATTGCCATTTTTTTTCGATCGACAATGTGACTTACATCAACAGTAGGCTGTTCAGCCTCCTTCCCTTCAGTCAATCCAAGAACTTCCATGGCTCTTTTTCCGCTATCGACAGCTATGACTGCATGAGAATAGCTTGTTTGAGGAATCAGGCTTTGGAAGTCTTCCAATTAGAAATGAAACTTTCAATTGGAATTGACAGTAGCAACAAAAGAATGTTGATTGCTGGTGAAATCGACTTACCAAATTATCACATGAAAAATTTCTAGTTTCATCATTATAGATTGCTTCCTAATGCTTGATTTTAGTTAGTCCCATCAAAATGATTGAAACAAATCTGTCAATGGACAAAGCATAACTAAATGCTTTGAACTTTTGAACTTAGATCTGTCGGCAACAGTTGCAGAGCAAACTAAAAGATAGATCAAAATCCCTCATGTATGTTCTGCAAAAGTTGGAAACCAATTTTTGTGTAGATATAGATCACATTTTTCTTTCATAATCATACATGGAAGAACCTTAACAATGCAATTGCCAGTGGAAAATAGAGATTTTACTGATGGAAAGATGCATATTTGCTACTAGATTCTGAATGGTCCCCAAAAAATATACCTCAGAAGATAGTGGTCCAGTTTCAAGAGATGCATACTACAGATAGTCCTCAGACTACACACAGACCAATCCACATTTCAAGTACAGATTTTTAGCAAACGAAAGAACATCCAGCACTGGGGTTATTGAAAGAGATAGAAGATGTGTCTTTAGAGAGAGAGAGAGAGAGACTGAAGAACTTTGAATTTGTACAGCAAACACTAAACAGAAGAGAGAAGAAAGGAGAAGTAATCACTACACCAATAAAACATGCCAAATTCTAAGATAACTTTATTTCTTTGAAAAAGCTTAGAATAATCTAAGAGAAAAAAGATAACAGAAGGAGCTAAAAAGACAAAAAGGGAAAACGAAAGAATGAATTGATCATAGAAGACACCAACCAAATCTGAAACCACAGAAAAAAAAGAAGGGCATAACACCATCTCCTGCTCACTGATCTCACCTTGAAACATGGCTCCACTCCTCTTGAGCAACCCTTCCACCACCCGTCTGTCCACCGGGGAGTCATCCACCACCAACACCCTCACCTCCACCCCTCCCTCAAACATGCTGCCATGACTCCCCTCCTCTCTCGCCTCCTCCACCTCCTCCATGCTCATCTTCCTCCTCTATCTACCTGCAACTCACTCACCGCAGAGTCCAACGCAAGAATTCTATCATGCATGCGGCAGAGAGGAGGAGGAGATCAATCCCAGAGGCCGGAGGGGATGGTGAGCGAGTCGAAGCTCTTATAAGGAAAGCGGAAGGCGATGGTGGGACCCTTCGCGTGTTGTGTGCGTGGGGCCCCCTCGGGAGGGGAACGGAATGCTTTCCTCCCCTAGATTTTGTTGTCGGGGGGAATCTTTCCTGCCATTGGATTCGCGACATCAACCCCACGCATGGCTTCAAGCGACAGCCTCTCCTCCTCCTCCTCCCGCTCCCACTCCCACTGTTGAAGCCCTCGTTCCTTTTCTCACGCAGATACGAATCTGCTTGGGTAAAAACCTGGAGGCATGAATGATCACGAAACTACTCTTCAATTGATGTGATCTCCAAACAGCGATGTGAAGAATTCCATGAGCTACTTGTTCTGATGCTGGGATTTCAGCTGCATGCATGCAGTAAGCCTCACATCAATCTACACTACTGCACCCACCATAGCCCTAGAGAGAGAAACCAGAGACGCATGCCAAAGGAAGGTAGAACAAGATCACATCGACCCCCGGAGGCATCTAAATAGCTGCCGCAATAACAAGCAGCTAACAGTCCTCACTAGTTGGAAGCCCTCCACTGCATATATACTCTCTCTCTCTCTCTCTCTCTCTCTCTCTCTCTCTCTCTTCCTATGGATGTTATCAGCCCATAGCTTAGCAATGAAACAAATCCTTCCTGCTGATTTCTTCTCTTCCTATGGATGTTATCAGCCCATAGCTTAGCAATGAAACAAATCCTTCCTGCTGATTTCTCTGGGCAAATGGTTGGTATTTGTTTCCCTCTTCTGGCATCTCCCTGATATGGTTGACTTCTCTCTCTCTCTCTCTCTCTCTCTCTCTGATTATATGCACACTAAAACATCCTTATATTACATAAAAGAAAAAGAGATAAAAGCTGATGCCAAGCTGCTCAAGTAGCAGATCATACTGTTTTCCTTGTATAAACCATTAGATTAGCATGAGACAAAATAATGGTCATTCATTCTGACCACTTGTTCTTCAGTGAACAGCTGAGTCAAAAGGAGTAGCTGTAGAGTAAATAATTCTCTTGATTTGTTACACATATTTCCCTATCCTGTGTGTTGGATACAGAGATCATTTATGCATGCTGATATCATATAGCAAACAAAAGCATGATTAAAAGATCAATTCCATTTCTACCAACAACACTGTAGAACCCCAAGTCCTCCACTGATTCCTGTGATCTGCACTTTGTATTAAAGCCGAAGACTGCGTGAAGTGGGATGGCGTCATGAAGCTACAGAAACCTATTCATGAAAGGAAGAATGTGTGGAGTGGGGACGGAGATGAGAAGGTGGTGGTTGGCGTTGCAGCGGTCATCCCTCGAACCTTTGTTTGAGGAATCACAAGATCTTAAAAGAGACATCATATCTAGCATATATCTGCGATGGAATAACCGTGAAAGTTACAGGTCAGACGATGGATTCTGGTGGTGAGATCTTTGCAGCCATTTTCCGGAGCTTCAACTAGATTCGCTGTCTTCTTAAGCATCTTGACCTGCACATGGATCTAAGGAAATAAGACAATGAAATGTCCCCCCTCTTTTTAGTTGCTATCATATAATTTGATCTTCGGTTGTGTTTTTTTTTTTTATGGATCAGTCTTTGGGATAAAAATTTCTTAATTTCTTGTCATCTTATATTATATTCAGTGTCAATTCCACTATTATTTCTTTGGTCATTACTCTGCAAACTTCTGTTGCAGTCACTGACTCCTCTTACCACACCTTCTGCTGCCCAGATGCAATTTAGCTTACAGCATCCAACTCTCACATCTCTCTCTCTCTCTCATATTTGTCTTCTCCTTGTTTTTGTTGCTTCAAAACCTACTGCTGTCGAGATGCAAATTAGCTTTCAGCACCCATCTCTCTCTCTCTTGTCTTCTCCTTATTTTTGTTGTTTGAAAGCCTCACCACATCAGGTCCTTCAACCGGAGGGAAGGCTACACTGGCTTGTCACCAGAAGTAGGGTAATGGTCCAAAGCATACAAGAGAAGATGCTGTACTTCTGATTGAAGTAGTCCAAGAAAAAAGTCTCCCTCTTGCCTCACATTGCAAAGATCATTCATGAACACTCTATCACCCAAGATCAAACATGACTTGCTTGGGTGATTGCTTGTGTAATTGAAGCTGCAGTATGATGTCCAAAGCTTGTAGGCAATTTTGTGCATTGCTCATAGGACACCAACAATATTCTAGTAAAGATTAGTAGTACATGAAGATGACCATAACATAATAGATTCTATGGCCAAAGATGAAGAACTAAGAGTCACAATTAGGTTTTTGTCCTCTGAAACAAAGCCAAGTATCTTGGCTACATTCACAAGGGATTCCTTAGCTCCTCCACTACATGCACCCCAAATGTAACTGGTGCCTCAGATTTCAGCAGTAGTAGCAGCAGCAGCAGCAGCAGCAGGAGATGGACAGTGTGGTAGGTACACTCTCACAGATCTGTAATAGCTTTGCATGCTTCCTTGCAAGCCATAGCTCCATAAAGATGAGCAACTTAGCAACATGGTTTCACCTCTTGCAGCTCAAGATCTGGTCAGACTCCAACCAAGCTTCAAATCTGAGAAGAGAGGAGAGAGGAGAAATGATGCAAACTCTACAGCAGGCAGGCCAGCAAATTGACTTGAGAATAGGGACATGATGAGCAATTATTAGGCTGTACATCGACAGCATTGTCGTAAAACCTGACGCATTCTGGCTTCTCTCTTTGTTCATCACATGGAAACCAGCAGCAGCTGCTGCTGCAGCAAAGAGATCCTCTTCATGATCTGACAGTCTTTGCCTCTCTAAGGCTAATACTCACTGAGAACAAAATTACAACAGATTAAGACAATGTAAACCAGAAATCAGGCATGCAAGAAGTATGAAGCATTTAACCAAACAATGAACTTGTCATATTAGTATATTACAGATTGATAACAAGAACCAGAATACATAGTGCAAAATGCTGAAAGCCAAATGTGCAGGCCAAGATTTCTATAGGCAATGGAGTCATCAGCTGCTTTGAGATACAGGAAGGCCTCTGATTGTGGTCATTAAAGATTCATGCTCATTACTTGAATTGCTTCTCAAGGATTAAAAAAAAAGAAATAGTTAGACCTAAAGAAAGGATTGTTCCATAATTTTGTCAAGAATTTTATATTCTAATCAAGTCATCTTTTTATAGATATATCAAAAATTGACATAATTATCAATGTATCATTTTTGTTATCATCAATTCATCATTATTCTTTAAGGGGAGCTACATAATATTCTGCATAAATTTCATCATCAACTCTTCCAAAATTTTCAACAAATCCAAATGCTAAGGCTGGGCATAATTAAAAATTCTTATTCTAAGTCCTGGTTCGTGTAACATCTGTTCCCACTCAAATGCTTTTCGCTTTTGTACAGGCTACCATCACAATATATGAGAGAAAAAATATTTTCTGATTGATAAGAAAATATTTCCTCTTATCTCTACAACCATGAATCATAGACATGATTCTTTTTATTACTTGCAAAATGTATCGCATTGCAGTAGGCTTTAGTTCTAAAAATGATTTAGTTCCTTTGATTACTTAAACTGTAGACACAATACATTGATCACTATAATATCTTCACAAAGATTTTGGTTTATAGATAATATATGCTGATGCAGCTGATACAGGAAAAGAGTTAGAGAGATCAGAAATTGTCAGAAAAATGGGTGCTTCATCCTTTTGTTTTCAAAAATAGAAAGATATGTTAAAACTTTCAGGTTGTATCAGAACAACCTAACGAGATCATTATACAAAACATCAAAGTGAAGGAACAATCTGTTTTAGCAGTTTAAGCCTGCTTAGCCATCCGATAAGCTGTACTCAAATCAAAAAGTAAGATGAAAAACTTACAGTGATGCTATTCTTGGTAGTGTCAAATAATAAAAGAAGAATTCAACAGCTAGGGATGGAGTTCAGACTTGGAATTCAGTTGTCTAGTATGTACATTGTTTCCCCTACGCTCCCGGAGAACTGGTATTTTTAAACAAAAAAAATAAAAAACTAAATCACAGCAAACTTGGATCCTTTATGTTGTTAGGCATAACGGGAATGATCCTCCCCTCCCTGGATCCATCAGCTGCAATGAACATATAGAACAGTAATAAGTTCTTGAGAGATTGGACAACATTTTCAAGTATCAGCCAGTTCAGCTGCTAATGATTAGATATCTGAAGAACCTGTTCCCTCTGATCCAAATCAACAACTCAATGTTCAGATTCCAGAAAATAGACCATATCAAGGGAAGCACCCCCAGCCAGAAATCAAGTGACATGCACATCATACAGAGAGCAACATGGATCTTAAATAGAGAAACTTCTGCGCTTCATTGATCCGACCTACACGAGTAAGAAGGTTGATAATGCAGTCATAATTTTCTTCGGAGGCCTTCAGATCATACTCTTGGATCATCATATTAAATATTCTGAGAGCTGCATCAACCGACTCTGCTCTCTCATAAATTCTCAAGATTGCATCAAACATGAAATGGTTTGGAACAAAACCATTCAATAGCATTGAATTAAAGAGATAAATAGCTTCTTTGTACTGAGAGTTAAAACCATAAGCTTCTATAATAGATGTACAACTTAGAGATCCTTTAGTCTCGGTCCTATCGTACACCTTCCTTGCCGTCTCAACATCTCTGCATTTGCCATACATTTTCACTACTTCTGCTATAGCAATAGGTGCTGACTCTAGTTTCATTTTCAACAGTTGACCATGTGCTTCCCTCCCAAGTTTTAATGCCCCTATCTCACCGCAAGTGTTCAAAATCCTAGCTAATGCAACAACATCTGGCCTCCGGTTAGCTTGGAGCATGGATCGAAACACATGCAATGCATCATAAGGGCAGCCATTCTTCAGGTATGAATCAACCAAGGCTGTCCAAGCAAGGACATTCTTTTTCTCCATCATATCGAACAATCTGCAGGAATACTCCAAGTTTCCACATGCTGAATACATGGTCATCAACGAAGTGGACATGGAGACATTTGGTAAGAACCAATTTTTCACAGCATAAGCATGTAACTCCTTCCCTTGTCTCAATGCCTTCAGTTGGGCACAAACAGGGACAGCTGTTGCAATCGAGACAACATCTGGCTTGATTCCTTCCTGCTGCATCCAAACAACTGATCTCAGAGACTGTTCAAACCTGCTGTTTGATGCATATCCTGACATCAGAGCAGTCCATGACACTGCATTCCGCTCATTAGACCCATAGAAAACCCGCCTCCCCGACACCATATCCCTGCATTTGCAGTACATATCAATCAATCCTGATTGAACAAATACCATTTTGTCATAGTTCCTGAACCTCTTTAACACAAAAGCATGAATCTCACGGCCTAAATGCCGTTCTGCGAGCTCTCCAATCACTGGAAGAATTGATGTTACTATTACCGAATTGGGCTCTATCCCTTCACTTCCCATCCATCTCAAGTACTTCAAAGCCTCCCATCTCAACCCATTGTGCGCAAAGCCTGCTATCACCGCTCCCCAAAGAACAATGTCTCTCTCGGTAATTTCATCGAAGACCTTCATCGCCATGTGAGTCTTGCCACATTTGAAGTACATGTCAATCAAACAGGTCTGTAAGAGCACAGAAGCACTTGCAAATCCATTCTTGATCAGGAGAGCGTGCGCCTTTGTGCCCTGAGCGAAGGCCGGCGAGCCCGCAAAGCTCTTGAGCAGGCACGAGAACGTGTACTCGTTCGCATCCACTCCCATTCCCCGCATCTCCGAGAAGACAGCCAACGGTACGTGGCCCCACCGGGGGCCGCCGGCGACGTTCCCCTTGAGCAGCGCGTTCCACGGGTACACGCTCTTGGGAGAGAGCTCCGCGAACACCCGCCTTGCGTCGTCCGGCGACCCGCAAGAGGCGTACATCTCGACGAGCTTGGCGAGGATGAACTCATTGCTCTCGAGCCCGTGTATCCTCAAGTGGACATGGATTTGGCGGCCGAAAGCGAGGGCCTTGAGGCGGGAGCAGGCGGCGAGGAGGGCGGAGAAGGTGGTGGTGTTCACGGGGACGCCGCGGTGCTCGAGGTAGTCGAGGATGGTGAGGGCCTTCTTCAGCTGGCCGAGGCGGGCGAAGCGCTGGATGTCCTTGTAGATGGCGTGGGGGTTCTTCGAATGGAGGGGGAGCGAGTCCGGGAAGGCGTCCGCTTCGGCAAATTTGGGGGCTTTGAGGGCTCGGACGGCCGGAGGCTGTCGGGGCTTGGAGCGGAAGGCATCGGAGGGAGGGTTCGGTGAGGCTTTGGCGACGGCTGCAGGAAAGAAGACGGGGGGTTTGGAGTTGGCGGCGAGCAAAGCTTTGGAATCCATGGGAGAGCAATGGAAGGAAGAAGCCATACTAAGTGGCACGAGGAAGGAACTTAGCAGATATCCCATCATCCATAACGTCCTCTCTCCGGACATCACATCCGTTGATTTAGAATCTAACGGTCAGATAAGAATCACGCGTACAAAATCAAGGGTCTGCACGCGGCCCTCTGGTGGCGTTCGAAGGCACAGACCATCATGTTATCCGTGGCATGCGGCCGCCCGTTCTACCCCCTGCGATCCTTCCATGGCCAACCCAATCGCCTGGTGGTCCGACGCAGCAGGGCTTCAATCGTCGAGCGAGGTTCCCCATGCCGACCGTGGAGATCCTATAGCAGCGGAAGCTTGCCCCCCTCGTCGCCCTCCTCAAGAAGCAGATGGAACGCGCGGCCTCCAGGGACAGACGGAGATCCTGCCGTGGAAAGCAGAGTTGGTTCCGGAAGCCCTTCTACTAGTTTCTTGTCCCTGCTCTGCCCTCTTCTCAAGTTCTTTGGTGTAAGAATTACTCTCTCCTCTTTGGCATTTCTGTTCTTGATTCTGATTGTACTACGTTCTAGGACTTTAAAGAAGTGGTTGTTCTAGTTATCCGAATCTTAGTTCGTGCTTTCAGTGTTAGGGTTATTCTCAATAGGATTGTTTGTTCTAATCCATGTGCCTCGTAAACATCAAATCAAATTAATTTTCACCTTCTTCATTTCTCTGGATTAGAAACTGGACCCCTAGTGCCGGAGGAACCAGATAGCATCAAAGTCGAAATTTTGATGAAACCTGCTTTAGGGAAGCAATAATCAAATCTATTTATGTGAAAGAAAGGTTGATCATATAATTTGAGTGGGTTACTCTCTCTCTGCAAAAAATTCAAATGAGAATATCTGGTGAGGATATTAGTGATTTTGGTAGATTGGAAACCTGGATTCAAACTAAAAAGCGGCTATCTTGTTAGAACTAAATTGATGAACCCTACGAATAGCACATTTCGTTGTGACCTTTTGTGTCTTTTATACTTTCCTCCTGCTTCTGAACCAAATGGACCATGAAATGGGAACAAGAGTTATCTCACATCGATTCATTTCCTAAAGTTCGGATTCAATTACCAAATGTTTTGGATAATGTAGACACTTAAACTGCCTTTTTTCTTGTTACATATCGACGTTTGCAGCCATATGGCAGAAGTTTGTCTTTTAGAGAGTAAAATAAAACCATCTTACAAAATTACAGAAGGTTGAAATATGAGGGTCAGGACCTTGTCTATTTGGTACCTTCTTTGGTTTCTACCCTTTAATTCCCAGGTCTTGCCCTTGGACCTCTGGATTCAAAATGGATCCATTCCATTTGAAATGCACCTTGACCTGACAGTTCAACACAGATGATCTCAAATCTATTATTGACAAGCTTTTTCATGCATAGAGAATATTTTACTTGTAATAATACCATGCTTGCCAGATAATTTCAACAAATAATTAGACTGATAATGTTTCCCTTAGTTAGCTTTATTTGTTGTGCTTGAGGAACCCATTAAAGTTTTAAGCCGCTCTATGGATATGATTGATGTGTTTTGATCTTTTTCTTTGCAACAGGGAGGAGATCCGTCTCAAGAACGAAATGAATTTCTAGAGGTAGGATACATCCTAATCTTATATTTTTTTACTACTAACTGCTATGAGTATACAATATGCATCATTCTTCATCTGAATTAGTTGCTAGCTACATGATGCACTTAACCAATCAGCGAACAACTATTAGGATAAAGGACATATACAATTTTCTTTGTAATATGAGAATGTAATCCTTTTGATTGTAGCACGTGTCTTATTTTTTATTGTAGTACCTGTTTTATCTCACAGGTTGCAACATCTTCACTATCTAGTTTAGCTAGATCTCCATGGGGTTCAAAATCATTAAACAACATAAACAACCTGGAATCTGCAACAAGTCCACAACCATACTTGCAAATATATGAATTTGGTAAGCTTCTTCTTAATCTACAGAGGGATTTTCATGTTTAATTATGATAAACAAACAGTCTACAAGTGATTGGATCTAGCTTTAGATATGCTTTTAAGTGATCATATAAAACCAGCCAAATTAAGTAACAACCCACTATAACTTCGTTAATGCTTAAGAACAAAGTAGATTAAGAATCATTACTTGGAACTCCTACTTAGCACATGAAATTCATTTGACAAACTTGTAAAGAATTATGAGTCTCTTTGTCTTGGTACAATGGTAAGATTGTTTTTTACAATATGGGTTATCAGTATTCATGTCTCAGAAACAATATCTCTAATTATAAAGTAAATATAAAGTAAAGTAAGGTTGCATATATTGATTCTCCAAAGACCCCATTTACGAGATCCTCGTGCACTGGGTTCATCCTATTGTCTTGTTTGTTCACGAAAAAATTGATCATAGGTTATTAATCCTTTTTGGTTAATATGGTGAGAGAACTTACATCTTTAGTAGATGTACTTCTCTTTCCTTTTTCTTTTCTAAAACCCATCGGGAGGCTTATAAAACATCATGGTGCCTTTATTAGTTACATCAACTTAAAATTAAAGAGGCTTCATTGGAGAATTTAGTCTAATCCAGGTCATTCATGTCATTTACATGCTAGAGGTCATGTTTGCTTGTTTTTCATCAAATAAATCGAAAAGACATTTTTTTGTTTGACTTAGTGTCACGGACAAACTTCGAAACAGGGTGTTTGATGTAATGCTTATGTATGTCCGTGTCGTTTGGCATGTTCATGCCTTGTACAGCAGGTAGAGGGGCGGCCGAAGGCTTAATAGTCCCATATTAGTTGGGTTGGTGGCCTCTTTAGGCTTGTAAATAAAGGTTGTGTCATGTGGACATGTTCGAGAGCTTTTCGGTTTGTAATGGACCATTTTACCCTTTGTTGTGCCACTGTTCAGAGCTTGTAAAGTCTGTTTGTAATTTGCTTTGTCTATGAAGTGTTTTTCGGACATGTTTGCTTGTGGATCCCGATTGAGGCGTTCTCTTTAACCCGTTCTCTCTTTTGTTGGTCCTAAGGGACAATGGGAGGCTTCGGGGAGGCTGACCTTTGCGGACGGACGCGCAAGGGTGCCGCACGACTTAGGCAAAACCAGCTAAGTCCGTGTCATATGGTATCAGAGCGGGACAAGCACTCATAGAAACACTTAGCATGCAAACGTGGGGGACCTAGCGGGGCTGCGTTGAGGGCAGTCAGCACACGCGCGACCGTTTGGGGAAAAACGGGCATGGAGATGTAGGGAAAAGGAGTCGCTCAGAGGAGCGGGCATCTGAGTTTGGCATTCAGAGGAATGGCCAACCCTTCGCGCAAGAGGCACCACGAGAACAGGCAAGCTTGGAAGAATGTGGAGCGCACAAAGGTTGGGATGGCTGAGTTTGAGCTACGGCTCAACGTTGACAACTTTACTTGATGGTGCTCAAGGCAAGCGAGGCGCTTGGCAAAAGGACGAGACCATGCAAAGTGGAATGAGTTGCTCAACGACCGAAAGAGTTGTGCAAAGCTCACAGAGGTGAGGGGAATTGCTAACTCGAAGAATTCGGTACTCATGCATGGGCTTGTATGCGGACGATGGAATGTTCGTGGCCATCCCAAGGCGGTCGAGACTCGGCGCCAGTGAGCATTGAAACTTTCTCTTCGGCATGCGAAGGATACGTCCGGAGGAGGCTGAAGTGTGCAACGAGTTCAGCATGTTGCTAGGCCTTGAGGGGTGCAGCGGTGGCTGTATTGACGTGGAGGCGCAATCTAGCAAGTGCGTTTGCAAGAGGCAGAACAATGCACAGTTTGTTCAGCAGATCGGAGTAGTCCAAGGGGATGGTGGTCTCCGAAACGAAGAGAGATGTTGCTCCAACGGGACAATTATCCAGGAGGGATAAGTCTCGGCTCTCCAGAGGGAGAATCATGTGAGACGGACTTCACATGTTGAGGAGGAGTACCTCACAAACAACAACTCCATGAAGCTCAATGGACCGAACAAGCAGCGAGGAGTTGTCGCATGATCTCGCTCGAGAGAATGCATTGGTGGATGCATTGCGAGATCAAGTGGGGGAGCGACCTGAAGCAACTTAAATGAAGGCACACTTAGAGTCGATATGGAGATCGGACTCAAGGGAGGGCTGACCCGTGGAATGGTGGGCGCGAGGGCCACCATCGACTCAATGCAAAAACGAGGAACTGAGCAACTTGGGTGTAACTTGGCGAAGTACCCAAGCCGCATGAAGGGAGCCAGCAGAGAAGTTGGAACATGGAGCAGAGGCACAGTGCTTTCCTTAGACAGAGGTCAAGGACATGAACTCTTGTAGAGGCAAGAGCAGGATCATGTTGTTCCATGGGTCCTTCATTCTGACGGAGTGGACTCATCTTGCATGGTGCCAAAGACGAAGGGAGCTTCTGGGCACATGCACCTTATCTCGGAGGAGCATTTGATGGAGGAACTAAGGCGACTCAATTTGCAGAGGCGAAGTTGGGTTCAGAAGGCCTTAGCACGGGGCAAGAGGACGCAGAGGCGGGTACTCTTGAAGAATATGCCACAGTGTTGCCATTCAAGTTGCCATGAAGGAAGCGGTGCGCAGCAGAGATTGTGCTGGTAGGGGCAGAGGCCCAGGATCCAGGCAATGGTGCACAAATTACAGCGAAGTCGGTGGACTTCGGGAGCTACTAGGCGACGGACTGTCCTAGAGCGGTGCTTCATCTAGGTGTAACCCAAGAGTGGGTGGATGAAGGTCGATTGCCAAAGGAGCGAACAAAATCGAAGGTGGAAGAGACCCTGCGATGTATTGGCAGAGGCCACACATGGAGGGTTCACAATTTGAGTTTATTCCACAAGGATCAGAATGCAATGGAGATGTCACCAGGAGGCGACATGGTGCAGCGGATCGTGGTGGAACAGTTCGTGGCAATGCGATACACACGACTTAGTCCCGGGAGGGACTGGATCATATGGAGGTATGATCGGGAGCTACTGGAAGTTCCACTTCGGTGAACAACACGACGTCAAGAAGGGCTATGGATTCAAGGAGTGAAGGCCATGGTACCGCAGAGGCGGGTCTTCCGTGCGTGCATCGAATTTTGCATCGGATGAAAACCTTGGTCATCAGCATATGGGGGCTGGGTTCCACCAAGGGAAAAGTTCGAATACAAGTACCAGTGAGTTCCATGGGGGGAACTTGATCATGCAGAGGTATGATCGAAGCAGCTGGAGAGTTGGACTGCTCCAGAGCTAATATTCGCTTAAGGGAGCCCGGCAAGTCAGAGGACAAGGCCGAGTAAGCGAACGTTGCTACCAAGGAAGCTAAGGAGAACAGAATTGGTGCAAACTCTACAACGTGATGGCAGAGGCCATGCATGGGAGTTGCAGTCTGTCTTTCCATCGACAAAACGGACTGCTTGGAAAACACAGAGGTGTTGAAGCATGGGGTCGAAAGGAGCGAGGAAGCGACAACGAGTCCAGAGGGACTTAGCTACCCAAAATCAAGCATCAGTTAGAATGGAGGTGGACTCAGAGGAGTGCCACAGAGACATATCTACTGATTGTGAAGAAAAGGGATTCAGAGGCGAGGCGACGGATAGTAGCGCCATGGGCATGGCAGCACCATGGTACTGCAGAGGCGGGACTTCCGTGAAAGTCATTGATCCCTTGCTCTCACGGAGGGAGAGCGCTTGGTCGTGAAAGGGGCCGAGGAGGTGGAGCATGCAGAGGCAATCTCCAAGTACCGAGACAAGGCTGAAGGGCAGAGGCCAAGAAACTTCGTAAGACCGGTGTCAACAAGTTTCACATCAAGATAGCCGTAAGTGAAGGACTTCGGGTTATGCAAGAGTGCACGACCAAGGAACGAAGCAAGCAGTACGTGGTGCTGTACCTTTGCTACTCAGTGGAGTAGGCGGTAGGGTTGATGGAGAAGATGGTACAATCCCAGAGGCGACCTCATCTATCAGAGAATTACTCCAAGTTGGGGTGAAAACTTCCTGCATTCCAGAAGTTCAATGGCATTGAGAAGGTGAATCACAGTAACTAACTCAACGCAAGGAGTGCAAACACTTCAAGTGCTTCAGAAGTGTGAGCAAAGAGCAGGCGAAGGCCAGTAACCAGCTCGATGCATGAAGTACAACCTCGAGGAGGCGGGCGAAGTCAAGTAACCTTTGCCTTCTCAACTCTTAAGAGAATGGGCGAAACCGAGTACCCCAATTCTCTTATCTATCCAGTAGAGGAGCTCTGCACTAGTTCAAAGACCCTTCGAAGATAACGGAAGACAATAGTTGTCAAATCCTCACCAACGGTGATCAGTGCTACTGAGAGTAGATTGTCCGCTTCATTTCCCAACGAAATGCCAATCGAAAGCGGAAGTGATGCGAACCTACTTGGATGTGACAACTAACTGAAAGAAGAGTCAATGAGCAGATTTTGTGGAGGAAGGACCCAAAACTTCAGAAGTTTGCGAGACGATGCTCGTTAAAGCTCCAACAAGCATCCACCCAATTCGAGCAGCATGTGGAATTTATGAGAGACTGGCGCAGTAAGGATGGTCTTTTCCTTCATCTGGGAGATCCGCAGGAATCAATGAGGATCAACACAACTCAGCCAACCCCACATGGCGGATCAAAGGTTCGACTACTCAGAAACAGCAGCGGAGAGCAGCTGGGAGCCAGGAGGCGCATTGCAGCTGGAGCAGAAGATTGAAGACTCAGCAAAGGCGAAGAGTTGCAGTGTTCACAAAGGCTTCGACGAGGACGTCGAAGGGATAAGTGGGGGAGAATGTCACGGATAAACTTCGAAACAGGGTGTTTGATGTAATGCTTATGTATGTCCGTGTCGTTTGGCATGTTCATGCCTTGTACAGCAGGTAGAGGGGCGGCCGAAGGCTTAATAGTCCCATGTTAGTTGGGTTGGTGGCCTCTTTAGGCTTGTAAATAAAGGTTGTGTCATGTGGACACGTTCGAGAGCTTTTCGGTCTGTAATGGACCATTTTACCCTTTGTTGTGTCACTGTTCAGAGCTTGTAAAGTCTGTTTGTAATTTGCTTTGTCTATGAAGTGTTTTTCGGACATGTTTGCTTGTGGATCCCGATTGAGGCGTTCTCTTTAACCCGTTCTCTCTTTTGTTGGTCCTAAGGGACAATGGGAGGCTTCGGGGAGGCTGACCTTTGCGGACGGACGCGCAAGGGTGCCGCACGACTTAGGCAAAACCAGCTAAGTCCGTGTCATTAGGGCAACACATGAAATGTGTACCTGTGAAGTTGTATTTCTCAACTTAAAATTCTTACCTTATTAAGAAAATGATTCATTCACTATGATATTTATGTTGATTGTGTTGCGACTTGCGACACTTTTTTTCAGAATAGCATTGATTCACAAGTGGAATGTTCTTAATATTATTTTTCAACAGAGGCATGCCCTTTTTGTAGGAGGGTCAGAGAAGCAATGACTGAGCTGGATCTCACGGTAGAGGTACTAAAAAGTGATACTTATATTATTATTACCCTTAACCCTGTGAGTCCGTATACACATTTATCTGAAATTTTGTGTGAAGAAGGTTGGCAATGAAGGCATCCAAAGTCCTACTTTCTTTCATGCTTAAGAAACATAATTTGATGATATAAATGAATAGGAATTAGTGATCATTTAATCTCCCACATAGATTTAATTGGTTTCCAGTAAAATTTTCTCTGAGTTATTAGAAATAATACATCGATTCAATTTCAGGTCCATCCATGATATTGTACTTTAACATGTTCTCTTTTTTGATAAGTACTTTCATATGTCAGTTTGTCATATTTGGATCAGTTTTCAGGTTTACCCTTGCCCAAAAGGATCACTACGCCATAGAGAATTGGTCCGGAGTATTGGTGGGAAAGAACAGTAAGTATTACATTCACCGTCTTTAATCAAATACTTTGAGTAATAGCACTTCCATAATTATAATTGTCATCCATTATCATGTTTGATGTTAATATGACATATTCATTTATAAATATTGCAGCTTATGTTATTTTCTATTTCTTTTTTTGGACATTTGCATATGCATAATTTCAATGAATTGGTCTGAGACGTGCCATTTAGTTATTAATTGAAAGAATATATTTCTGTGATGTGAAGTTTCTCTTGTTGTGATGCTTTTATTATGTGGGGTTTATTAGAATCTCATTTTTACTTGAAAAATGCTTTTATGCAGGTTTCCTTTTCTTGTGGATTTGAATACTGGTGTTTCAACGTACGAAAGCAGTAAGTCATCATGCTGTAGTATGCTTTCAGTTATTGCACATGAATACAGAACTTATAGGTGAAAATTTTTAAACCAGAGTATTTAGTTTGGTATTTCTCGATTGTCTTCTCCATAACAGTTGGCATCAGAATTAAAATCAGAATTTAATTTGAAATCCACTAGAATTTTTAGGAATGAGATCTGAAATCACACTTCCAGCTCACTAGGTAGAATTTCAAATCTTTCCATATAGGGGATTTTGATTCCCTTAATGATGAGATTTGAAATTTTATTCACCATAACCAAATATAACTCTTGAAATTGATACCATTTATTTTAATTTTCATTCCAGTGATCAAAACCTGTGAACCAAATGACCTTTTAAAGTTTATTATGTAACAAAGAGATGATTACTGATATATCTATTTGATACCAGTATTGCTTATGGAATTATTTTAAATTTATAATGTATAACGGGATCTTTTGATCTGTGAAGTTCCTATCATTGATAAGAGGTAGTAGCTTCATGGCAGGCTTCATTTTCATGCCATTATCTGCATGCAAATGCAATGTTTTGATACAATTTGTGATAGCATCTACTCTTAGTTGGCTAGGTTTCTTGTACAAGGATGATGCTTTCGTGTACCAGTTGCTATTCATGTTAAACTGAGCTTTGAAGGTGGATATCATATTTGTGATTTGCTACTTCTAGAATCATGCGAATATTTATCTTTCTGCATGTTACTGTGATCTTGCTTGTAAACTTTATTGATGTCTGAAAACCTCCTTATAACATGTAATTTGTACATGTATAGATGATATAGTGAAGTACCTATTCAGGCAGTATGGTCAAGGGAGGAACCCATCTTTTGGTCTCTTGGAGAGGTAATATTTATCAGTCATTTTGAAGTTTTGTTCATCTAGATACTGACATTTCATTTTGTTTTGTTATATTTTGCTTTTTTTTGTTTTCGGCGGGAGGGGAGTTTGAGAATCTAACACCTGGCCTCTTAGTATTGATTTCTGAGGGATAACATAACATGTAGTGATGCTTGAATGTTGAGGAGTATTAGTTCAAGCATTAAAAATGTTCAATTACTTTCAAAGAAGTACTATGACTAGAAATGTGACTAAAGTAGGCAATAGCTGGCATATGTAATATAAAAGAAGTTGATCTTGTGTCCAACTTGAGAAGATCATTTAGTTACAGGTTTACTTGGTCGGATTAGTTTAAGTCTCTTGAAATTGATATTGGCCTTGTTGATCGTAGTTCCAAAGAGTTTGGAACTTCTTTAAGATGCTGGTTGGATGTTACAGAATCCTGGTAACTTTATACACATGCCATGCAAGCATCCATACGTAAGTTGAATTTGGTGTCCCATTGAGGAATCCGTATTTTGACAATAGTCCTATTTGTGTCATATTTTCCACTTCTTGTTATATTAGCAAAATTATATCCATGTCAAGAGCACTACAAGACTCTTCTTTTAGAGCTGTATATATAATCTCAAGATTTTCAGGTTTGAATATGTCGCTTTTCATTTCTGCAAAGATGTCTCTTGATGATTGTTCCTAGGTTTTAATATAAGGTAGCAGACCAGGAATCCTGTTCTTTGGATTTAAATTAGATCATTCTGAATGTACGATTCTGTTTACCTGCATTATCTATTAGCATGCTTGTAGAACATACTTCTAGAACCATTTAATATCAGAATTTGTCATTATGTTGTTGATAATATGAGTTACTAATTAGCTATTAATCACAGTCAATTCCTCTTTAATTCCATGAGGTATAATTTTTCCTGAAAATTCCTTGAATATTTCTTAATAATTTATATTAACTGTTGTCTAATTCTTTCATTATGTAGTTCAATGGTTTTCTTTTCTGTGATAATCACCATTACATGTCTTCTTAGGTTGTCTCTCTGTATAATGTTACTTTTCTTGTTTCATTTAGTTGAAGACCACATGATAATTTAAATGAACGAAGACTGGCTAAACCTATGACATGAGCCACTACATAGGAACTAGAAAGAGATACATAGCTACAGGAACTTTTATGCAGTATCATAACATAGAACCCTCCGAGGAAGAATTAGGTATGATGTACAAACTACAATTTATTGTCACCTTTGTTGTAGCTTTTGACCTATGCTGAGCTTGTCCTTATATGTATGTACTTTCTTTAGCCATTCGTGTACCCGTGAACTATAAATATTTTTGTTTCAACCCTAGCCTTGTCAGGTTGGCAATCAAGTAATTCATGTGGCTGGTACAATTTTCAGGCTCCATGTACCGACTTCATCTTGATGTTAAAAAGGCTTATGTGACGATGATGATATACATGTGTATCAAGTGAACTTCAACATCTAAGTAGTTAAGAATTCTTCACTGCCATCATTGCTGCATTGTTGGTGCAGAACTGTCGAATCATTTTACTTGAGAATATATTGCCAAATAAGACACCAATTTCTAGAATGTCTAATTTCATAAATTGAAATCTTACCCACCTATGGGAGGAGCAGCACAGTGTTCACAGGATGGGTACCTACTCTTCTACGGGCCGGTAGAGGCATGACATTGTGGAAAAATGCAGGAAAGGAACCTTCGATGAAGCTAGAACTTTATTCATATGAGAACAGTGTGGTATGCAATACTTTCCTTCGACAAATGTTCTTTTGATGTCTTTTCCATCCTCAATCTTCTTTTTATATGTAGTATTCTAGGATTGTTCGAGAAGCGCTTTGTGAGTTGGAACTTCCATACATTCTCCAAAATGTTGGAGAGGGCTCAACAAAATCCAAGTTGCTTCTTGAGACATCTGGTTCGAACAAGGTGAGCCATCAAGGTGTAAAGATCGATTTGCATTAAAAACAAAAGAAGATATCTAAATATACACAGAAAGATGTTGTGCTTGCATATCAACTGAATTTTTAAGCACAATGTTCTCTATTCTAGATAGCCAAGTAAACAACTTCTTACTGGGAAATCATGCACTTATTAGAAAAAGAGTTTGCTATGTCAGCACAAGAACCCATTTTTGTATTAAAGAGGCCACATGGCACCTGTTCTTCCTTGCTAATCCTCTTGACACAGTAGGAAGTATTTATGGGTCTAGGTAATATCACATAATTAACAAGCATAGCCCAATAATCCTTTGTAATACTTGTTTACCTTCTTGTATACTTCAATTGTTTTCTATTTTATCATGAGAAATTTATTTTTTTATAAAGCAAGTAGGCTTTTAGCTGATAACCAATTATGGGTTTCTCTAAGTATGTGATTATCTGGAGATATAGGCTAGTAATACAATGAGATCATAGATAGAAGAATATGATGGCACGGATTGGTATCTAGGAACGGGACTTCGAAAATAATGGCAATGACAACTGCTGGATCCGTTGGTAGGATTGCTTGGCAATGACAAGTTTCATTGAGATATTTTTGTTGTCATGCTATTGCAACATCTAATGTAATTGATCCTAACATCAATTGTGTGGCATTTATCTGTTGCAGGTACCATATCTTGTTGATCCTAACACCGGATTACAAATGGGTGACTATAAGAAGATTTTGTCTTACTTATTCCAGACATACTCTGCCAGTAACTAGATTTTCTTTCGCAAGCTCATTGGACTGTATCACACGAGACGTGTCCCTTCCATTTCATGCAGTAAGCTGTGTCATTTACCAAACTTTCGCCCAGCTAGAAAAAGAAGTGAAGAAATGTATGATGCTCAGTAATTCATTTGACAAATCTAAACCAGTACCTTTAGCTGATAGATTGCATTCCACTGAGAAATTCCACGATTGAGCTTTTGTTGAAGTATGCTAATTCCTTCAAGTACAGATACATTACACCATTTATATGTAATCATATAAATGTCTTTCTTTGTCATTAAACATTTCCATGGTCATCACCATTTATCCTTTGTTAGTAGTGATCACCCCAACCACTCATCATTATCATCCTATTTTTTATGTTGACCACATTTAGAGAATAAAGGAGACCTAGCAAAACTACACTTCTTTGCTAAATCAGTCATTTGCGCACCACAAAGGTCCTACCTTGATGCCTTGATGCAATGCCAGCACACTGTAGATGTGCTTCAGACTAGTTCATATGGTAATGTACTGTCTCAAGCAACTTTTATACTTTGAGGACACTGATTGCCCAAATCTTTGAGAACATTGCACATCCTTCTATTTCTATGGTATAATAGACCTTCCAGTGCTAGACAAATATTTATGTTCAGAGTCAAAGCATGTGATTGCTAACCAGGGAGCACTACTCTCCAATGGAGCAGTGATGCTCCTTATACCCTTATCATAAATGCCACTAAATGAGTTGACCTGCTGTTTTGGTTCCCATCTGTGGTAAGTTTCCAGTACTTTACCAGCCTATGGGCAGTGAAACCTGCAATCTGTTCCCACAACATAGGAGAAGCATAGTAGAGTCTAGTAGGGGATGCTGTAAAAACATCTCTATTAGGGAGATAATGTTGGTGAGCACTCACAGCTTCAGTTGAGATAAAGAAAGCTTTACTAATATCACATGAACTTTATCCCATGCACTTCACTGCTTTGTACATTGTTCAGAACCAACTCATGAGGAAACTGAACATACAGTCAGTTCAGGAAGATGGCACCAAACTAGTAAATGCTATTGCCTTGGCAATGTTTAATGACAAAAGACTGACTATATGGTGACAGCAATGTCTTCTAAAGGTTGGTAGTTCAAATATCAATGGTGAAATAATATATTTATTGTCTTACTCAAAGGGAAATATGGTATGCATGTATGTTGTGCCCAAGTTTCTACACTTCAATGGGAATATAATGTTTGATAGTTGGCTTCTGTGGTCAGAGTTCTTAGCCAAAAATAATAAATTGCATGGATGACTACATGCTTGCCTTGTGCAATTGGATTCACATGTATTTGCTGAACTCAGTGGGGGAGTGCTTTCAACCATGATAGTAGGATAGTGACCTACTTGACAAACAAAGGTGGAGATCATAGTGACCTTAAGGAAACAAGGTAATGTATTAATTCAATCTTTTTGCAGAGCCAGCTCTGATCCTCATTTTGATCATCTTCTTGATGATAAAATATATGATCTACTTGTCCTTATTTTAAAGTATATATATATATATATATATATATATATATATATATATATATATATATATATATATATATATCTCCCCCCTCATTTTGATCATCTTCTTGATGATAAAATATATGATCTACTTGTCCTCTATTTTAAAGTATAAATAGCATCTCTCTCTCTCTCTCTCTCTCTCTCTCTCTCTCCTCATTTTGATCATCTTCTTGATGATAAAATATATGATCTACTTGTCCTCTATTTTAAAGTATAAATAACATATATATATATATATATATATATATATATATATGTGTGTGTGTGTGTGTGTGTGTGTGTGTGTGTGTGTGTGTGTGTTTATATATGTACAACTAAGTATATTTTGATGGTTTGCCAATTGATCTGCCAATTATGACATGCTGTTCATATTCAAAGTTCTTATATGAAGGATCAAGAAAACACAAACCAGTTCTTGAGAATGAAAAGAGAAGGTCAAAGAGAAGTCATACAGCCATATGAAAGAAAGAGGCAGTGATTGATAACTATTCAAGGGATGTCTTCCTTGTCAGCTGTCTGAAACACCTGAAAGCATAGTCCTGGAATGACATTGAAGTGATCAACAACTAAGCTTGGAGAACTCTGTAGAAGAAAAAGTTCATGGTTTCAATCCACCAAGCTTCCTATCCTCCTTCATCACCTCATGAGTGACATGAGAAAATAGCTATGGCATGCGACCACCAAACTCAAAACTTGTAGGATGAGTATTTGCTATGGAAACACTAAATGACAGTGAGAATGGCAGAATGAAGTGGTCATTCAAGCTGGAGAGAGATCTTCCCTGCCAAATTGTGCTTGTTGTTGTGCATCCACACCTTGAGGACTCTCCTCTTCACCCCAGTCTCCTGGCAGAACTGCTGCACCACACTCTCCTCCTGCTTCTGAAGCCTCCATCCCACCTTCTCAGCAAAGCTCAGCATCTTCTCCTTCTGCTCTGTAGTAAACCTAGTTCTGAACCTCTTCTTCACCATGGCAGGCATCGGCACCATCCCGCCAACTCCTTCCATCTCGTCAGACTCGGAGGTCTGCATGGCTCCCAGTGGCATCACCACCCTTGGAACGAGGCTGTTACTTGCAGGGCTGTAGCCAAATGCATCTGATCCTGAGACGAGGAAGCCCTTCTGACCCATCATCACCTTCCTCCCCCTAAAGGGGTGGAAGCAGTCACACGAGGGCTCGCCTTCCTTCTCTTTCCTGTGGAAGTTCCTGTGGCAGCCGCAGGCAGAGCACTTCAAGGCCTCTGGAGTTCCTTCCTCCCCACTTGGCATGAACTCGCCACAGCCATCAGTAGCACTCCCACCGATGGAAGCTGCGTGGTTCTTGTGGCACTCCCTGTACTTCACCACCACCCCTTTCTTGCCATGGTGATGGTGGTCCTCTGTGGTGACAATGGAGAGGGGAGGAGGAGGCCCATTGGTGGAGTGGTGGATAGGAGGGGTGTCATGGATGCTGCTGTTGTGGCCATGATCACCAACACATGCACTGGCCATTGGTGTTGGCATCTCTTCTTCACGACCAGAAACATCCATTCTCTCTCAATCTTTGTTCTCTTTCTTTATTTGAAGTGCTCTTCTTGACCTGAACACCAGAAGGAAAAGGACAATGGACAAGAAAGATTGATCTTTTTTCTTCTTTCTTTCTGAGAGCTAGACTAGACCACCCTCAAGGCTCAAAACATAAGCTATGGCTTCGGGTATGTCTTGGAAATCCAACTAAGATACTAATGGATCACTTTGGCTTTTGCAGAAATCAAAACCCTCAGGTTCTGGTGATCCTTATCCTGACACTCCTTGGGGTGAGGACCCAAGTGTGGATGAAGATCGGAGACACTAACAATGGAAGAGATGCTTGAATCTTTTCTCGATGTAAATGCGTTGAGAAGAAAGTAGAGGAAGGTAAGTAAGATTAGCAGTTTAACGAGGGGGAGAAGAAGACTCGAAGAATTTGTTCCGAATGACTGCCCTGAAGTTTTTCCTTGTACGAAGGAGGAGGAGGAGGAGGAGGAAGAACTTTGGAGTCTCCATAAGACCAAGCATTCATTATGATCTGTAGACCGGTAATTACCGCTCTTTCTAAGAAGGTGAAGTCCTCAAATCTCATACAAAAGACAACTCAATTAGTTCCTGTGGGCTGTGAGAAAGAAAACAACAACAGTGCCAAAGGTCTTCTTCCTAGAACCTCTTCATTGTCTCCAAGGACAGCTGAAGAGAGCAAGAAGAGGTACTCCATGATACCTGGAGTCATGCAGAAGCGCAGAATGGTTGACAACCTGGGACAGAGCAAATCCCACCATCCTCGCTCTCGGCTGCAGGCATGGAAGGTGAGAGAAAATCTGCATGGATTTTATCCCATAAGAAGGTACAGTGTATGCTTCGTTGTTCTTTCCATTGCGAGAATTGAGCATCAAGAGGAACTTGGACCGAAGAAGGAAGGCAAAACAAATAAAGGCCAAAGGGTGGAAGAAATCCCAGAGAGAGGAAATAAAGTGATTTGGTAGAAGGGCTGTGGTGTGAGACAATAAGAGTCTTACAGCAGTAGTGAGGGAGCACAAATGTTGGAACAAGAAAGGGAAGGTAGAATTTTACAGGACAAAGGAAAACCGAGAAAGTTTTAAGGGAGGCTGTGACCAAACAAAAAGAAAGTGGGGTGTTTGCTTTGCTTGCACTATCAGGAATCAAGCTTACGCCATAGATGGAGAGAGTGATGAGACAGAGAAAGAGACGACTGCTGTGTCAGAGAAGGGAGGCACTCGGTGAGAGACAGAGAGAGAGAGAGAGAGAGAGAGAGGAAGCAGCAGCAACAGTCCCCCTCATTATGGCGTCGAGGAACATAAAGAAAGCTTGCTAACAATACACCCTTACAGGAAAACAAATGACACAAACACGTCACAGCTTGAGAGTGGCCGAAGTCCCCACAGCATACCCTCAACATTCCATTCCTCTCGCCGAGGAAATCAGATGTCGACGATTTGGCAGCAACTTCGGGCGTGCAATGAGTCCGATGAGAACCTGCTGTCATCAACGTCACTGGGAAGCTCTTCATGCACATTATCTTATTGTCAGCAAGAAAATAATGCACCATTCATGTGCGATGGGACTTTACTCGGTGCATCTCTCATACTTCAAGCATCCTATGATTCGTTGCACTATCTTGGTCGGCTACTGGCAATGCTGCTCGAGCTTAGATCAGGCTTTGAAGGTTTCAGAGCCTTCCTTCCTTCCTTCCTCGGAAACATAAACGTCTGTTTGAGGACACTCTTATCGAGTGTTTGAGCTCTGTATTCAAAGATCATTACCGGTTCTTCACTGAACAAAGGGTAAAACAAAAGGTGAATGCCATGGTCCATGGGATTCATTGTTCTTTGGCTGAGCAACATCCTCCATCACAAGCCACTTTTGCTGTAGAACAGCATGAGATCCTTGAACATGTCTGGGGAAGCCGACATGAAACCTTTAAGGTGGAATTGTATCAGAACAGGCTGTTTCACCAATCCCCATTGACATGTTACCCTTGAGGATTAGTGCTCTTCTCTTTTCATCTCTGCATCTTTTTACAGCAAACTGCTTTATTCAGCTCTGCTTCCTCCAAAATCCCTTTCTTGAATCTTCTTTCCCACCTTTTAATTTTGTTTCATTTCCTTTATTCTACTATAGTTCCCTTTACCAGCTTCTGAGCCCTTCACTTTTGGAATCATCACAAGATTGGCAGATATAGAACTTGCTGAATGCTAACATCTCTGCATGCCATTTTCTGGTGCAGCTCATCATAATTCCTTTGAGAAGGGAACTGCTATGATTGGCTTTGTTGAACTCATCTTACTGGAATGGAACCTTAGTCTAGAGATCATCAACTTTTCCTTGTGATCCCAATACAATGCTTATTTATCACCTCACAATGATCATAGAATTCAGAAAATAAAAGAGATTGGAGCTTTTTCTATTGCAAATTTAAAGGAAAATAAAAGAGATTGGAGTTCTTGTGGCACACATAAAATCTAAAGGAAAATAAAGATTTGATTCGTTTTCAGTTCCACCAAAAAAATGAAAGAAAGATTGCAGAAAATTATTCTCGATCCTTAATTGTTCTATAAAGACCAAAGTGGAGCAAAGGGAGATCAACATGAGTCACGCAAGAATAATGGGCTGGGTTCGACTCGAACCGGAATCGAACCAATTACTCCCACCAGACCGGTTTGGGTCCGTGAAGTGCTATAAATAGGAGGCCCACGGATCGGCCCATGGGCGACCCCAAGCGGCTCTCTCTCCTCGGCTTCGATCGCGGCGCCCGTGCCCGCCGCCGAGCTCCCTCGACACCACGGCCCAAACCCTAACCCCAATCCCCATCCCGACCCAATCCACCAGGCTCCGGTGGCCCCGTACCGCCGCGCCGCCGTCGGATCGCCGGCCTACCCGCTCCTGCTTGCTCATCTCGTCGCCGCCGGAAGGGGCGGGGATACTTCGATTGTTCTCTCACGCGATTCCTCCAGCGTTCCGCGGTTTATCCTTCCCGCTCTGGCTCTGGACGTCGGTGAGAACTTTTTACCGCCTTGTTCTCAATCTAGTGGTGGTGGTGTTTACGTCTCTCAGTAGCAGATTAGTTCTCGAGGTTTAATATTGTCTCTTTCGTTCCAGTATGTATTGATCAGGCTTTCTGGGTAATTGTGTCATCGTTAGAATGTTTCTTCTGTGGGGATTTCTCGGTTCCTTGTTTTGTTCCTGGTTATTTTTCATCTCGTCTGTTCCTCAACTCAAAATTTCTTTATGAGAGTGTTTGCTGATCATTTATGTAACGATTATGTACCTCGACTTTGCAGTGCGTCTATTCTGTTGGGTCTTTGGGGTCTGTTGATTTCTACTGCTTCTTCATAAGATATGAGGTATGTTCTTCTCCTCAAAGTTACCTTTAATGGTTGATGCTGAAGCTGGTAATGACAATTTTCTGTAGAAAAGGTATCTTTCCAGCTTGCTATGTGCTGTTTATGTAAGCCCGTTGTATACCATTTTGATGCTTGAATGAGAAATATTCAGAATTGTTGGTTGTTGGTTGTTGGTCATATCACTATGACAACGTTAGAAGATGCAAGTTTCTTTTTCTTGATGAAAGAAATGAACAATATGAGATGCTAATTTTTAGTCAAGACAAAAAAGTCAATTGAGTTTTGTGTATATATATGATAAAACCAAATAACGATTGTCATTCCTGTTGTATATGGTCATTATTGTAGGCAACAATAAGTTGTAGGCTATCATTTATACTTCCGCTGTTATTTCCATACAATGGTATCCAGGTTCTTTCTATCAGGATTGTTTGTGTTGGATCAACCAAAAAATCTATTAAAAAATGGACATCTATCATTTAAAAGAATTAATTTCATAATTTAGTGATTTAGAAAACAAGAAAAGGTAACTTGAATGTCTCACCTGGTTCAATATTTTTTTCTTTCTTCCACTGGGGAAACCTTCTGTCATGGGTGGTCTGCTGAGTTCCTCTTCCCCTTTACCCTCCTTATGTCATAAGGTGCCAGAACTGAATGATATGGGCTGGGTCCAACTAAGCTCAGCTGATAAAAATACAATGAAAAAATTGATCGCAATCTAGTCATTGAGATCAGCCGGATTGGGTTGGGACCCAGCTGTTGGTGTGTATATGTAGCTGTAGCTGAAACTACCTCAATCAATTCCATTCCTTCTTGTATTATGAGCCCTTGTTGCAAAACTTCTTCAAGTCACTAGTTATTTCGTTCAATTGGGAACACAATGTGAACTCAAGAAAAAGCTGTTGATGCAGTGGCCTATTTTCACTTTTTTAGGTCATGATATTTTAACTTGGTCTCATTTTGCAAGATCTTCTTGCTTTGGGAAGCATGTAGTATTTTCATTACATAAATGTAGTTAATGTTATTCTTTATACACAATTTTTTGTTGTGATTGAGTGCCAATTTACATACACTTTTGTAGAAAGCTTATTGCAAATAGATTTGATTTATATGATTAGTATAAGTCCATATATTCATGCTTGCTGTACTTGCATGCTTACTATTTATTTCACCAACCTTTGGATGTAAATACTCTTTGATATGCATAGTTTGTATTTGTTTTGTTGAACATTAATTCTTTTGATGCTTCTGATCATGGTTCGCCTTACCAGTCTATACTAATGTACCAACTTGCTCTCGGTATGATACATACCGAGCTGTATCGAGTCATACTGAGCATACTGACACATGATACATGGGGTCATACCAATGTACCACCCATACCGGTCCCTTGTTAGATTGGTATGAACCACCCATACCGAGTGGTACACTGTGATACAGCGAACCTTGCTTCTGATAACAATTAACAAGATTCATATACATTATTATTTCTTTTTCTAACTTAATCTAATTTTCTATTGGTGTCTAAGTTGTAACCAGTTTGATGTTTGTCGAGTTATTGTTTTATCTAGTCTTTGTTATACAGGTTGTCATGATTAACTGGCTTCTTAAACTATAGCGATAACCTAGTTGAATTGATTTTTTTATCTGTCAATTAACCTTCTAGACTGCATTTTCTGTCAGAAGCTTCTCATACAGAACAACATTCACTTTTTTTGTTGTTTGAAATGATTCTGAATTATGTTGTTTAGGGCCAACTTCAGCTCAAACTTTATGGGAATCTCAACCTTGATTGGGCTTCTAGGGAATGGCCCAAATAATAGTCTCTGATCCTCATGGTGAATCCCAACCTCAGCTCTGCCGTGAAAAACATCCAATGAAAACCCCCTAACCTACAATTCGTTCTCTGCTTCTTATGTCTTTAGTTTCACCAGCCCCTCAATGGTTTCCACATCTCTTCCTCCTCTCCCCTCTTCTCTATCATGGATGTTCTACACATCCACCTTTTGTTTGTGCATCAGTCCACCCACCTCCTGTACCTCTTCCCCTGCACGTTCTGCCTCCAATCCAGGGCTTCAGACACGGAAATGGGGGAGGATGAGATTGGTAGGTAAGAAAACATCTTCCTCCATTCTTTCCCCTTTCTCATCATTTTAGGCAAGAAAGATTGCACTCACCAAAGTTGAAGCTTTTTTTCCCCTCATTTCTTTCGGATGCAAAATTTAACAGCAAGGGTGGAACTCAGAAGATCAATGCCTAGAGAGAAGAGTCTGGAGTGAAGCCTTACGATTTCATTAAAGATCATCTAATTATCCTCCAGCAATTTTCCTATTTCATATTTTGGTTTACTTTGCTCACTTCACCATTTCACATAAGATAAAGAAGATACCTGCGGCAACTGTATTGCACCCATGGCTACTTTGTCAACCTTACAAAAGGCCCTAAAGACCTAATTATGCTGATATCAAATTTTTAGTGTGGGATTCATAAGTGCATATTCTGTTTGGTTTAGAGCATGCATTTGTTTATTCTGTAGGTTTCTATACACTATAAAGCACATATTTATGTGCATTCTCAGAAACATTTTGATTTCTTGCTTTCTTCCTTTTTTTGTGAGTGATGATACATTACAATACCACTTCTTTGATGTTTTGAGGGTACATGTACAAAATCTACCTTATGACGGTTTACATGCAATTGTGAACTCTGCAGTGGTATGCATGCAATTTGGAACTTGATGAGGTACATGTACCATATAACTTCGAATAATTACAGGGTGCTCTCCTTTTTTAATCAGAAACCTTAAATTGCAACATTTCCAATTTTGTTGTTGTCCAATTTGTAGTTGGGTAATGGTTTGATAATGAACTTCCCATCTTTTGTCTTTGGTTTTGATTAAGCATATCCAGACAATATTGAAGAGCCCTTGGTCGCATTTTGCTTTAATACATTTTAATTTATATTATATGTATGCTTAATGTAGCATGACCGGAGGTAATGATACTGAACCAGTCAAAACAGAAACAACACCACCAACTTCAAGACGCGGGAGAAAGAAATCGTCAGTTTGGGAGCACTTCACTATTGAAGAAGTATCCGGAGGATGTACACGAGCTTGCTGCAAGCTTTGCAAACAAACCTTTGCATACAGTAGTGGGTCGAAGATAGCCGGCACCAGCCACCTCAAGAGACATATTGCCTTAGGTTCCTGCCCCAAAATAAAATTTCAGAACAAACTGGCACTTGCAAAAGTTGATGGAGATACCCTTGATCCACCCAAAAGACGCTATAGGTCATCTGGCTTTTCAAGTGTATTCGACCAGGATCAAAGTTATGTAAATCTTGCAAAGATGATCATTGTGCATGAGTACCCTCACGACATGGTTGAACACCCTGCTTTCGTTGCTTTTGTTCATAGTCTCCAACCGCTATTTAGGATGGTCGATGTCAATACCATTGAAGGAGAGGTCTTATCACTCTATCAGAAGGAAAAACAAAACCTCATACAGGTCTTTGGAACTATGCCTGGAAGGATTAGCCTGACAATAGGTCTGTGGACAACTAGTCAGACTCTTGGCTACATTTGCCTTTGTGGGCAATTCATTGATAGCGAGTGGAAGTTGCATCGGAGAATGCTTAACTTCATGATGGTATCTTCTCCCCATTCAGAAAATGCTCTTAGCGAAGCCATCAGTATTAGCCTTTCAGATTGGAATATGAAGAGTAGGTTGTTCACCATAACTTTAGACAACACTTGCTCATCACATGACATCTATAGTGCAAATCTAAGGGATCACCTCTCCAATAAAAACATGCTTATGCTGAAAGGACAATTGTTTGTTGTACGTTGCTACACCAATATCCTGAATGTTATTGCGGAAGATGTGATTGCTTCAATTCATGGTATCATATATAACATTCGTGAAAGTATAAAATTTGTGAAAGCATCTCCGGCCCGTGAGGAAAAATTTGCTGAGATTGCCTTACAACTTGAAATTCTCAGCACGAAGGCCCTATCTCTTGATGTCACAACACAATGGAACACAACTTACCTCATGTTAGTAGCTGCCTTGGAATATAAACAAGCATTTAATTTCTTGGAAACCTGTGACGATAATTACAATGAAGCTCCGACAGCTGATGACTGGAAGAAGGTGGACATTGTTTGTACATACCTAAAACTTCTATACGACTCTGCAAATGTTGTCATGGCAGCAGCAGATCTAACTGCAAATATATTTTTTCATGAAGCTTGGAAAACTCAGGCGGAGCTGACTAATGCAACATTGAGTGAGGACACTATGGTTAGCAGCATAGCTAAAGAGATGCACGAGAAATTTGACAAATATTGGAAAGATTGCAGCCTTGTCTTGGCTCTTGCTGTGGTTATGGATCCTCGTTTTAAGATGAAGCTAGTTGAGTTCAGCTTTTCAAAGATTTATGGTGCAGATTCTGCCAGATATGTTAAGTTGGTTGATGACAGTGTTCATGAGCTCTATCTCGAATATGTTGAACAGCCACTTCCTCAAACTCTGGCTTATGTGGACCAAGGAGAGGCCAACCATGCCAATGGCGATGACAAAAATGTGCCCACAACATCAATGCCTGCGGCGGATGGGCTTCAAGACTTTGATATGTATCTGTCTGAGTTAGCCGTGAATCAGTCCTCTAAGTCAGAGATAGATCAGTATTTGGAAGAGTCACTTATGCCACGGATTCAAGAGTTTGATATCTTGAACTGGTGGAAGCTCAACTACCTAAAGTATCCTACACTCTCAAAGATGGCTCGGGATATTTTAGCTATTCCAGTATCAATGGTCGATACAGGCTGTTCTATATTTAGTTCAGGAACCGGGAGCAGAGTGCTTGATGAATATCGAAGTTCTTTACGCCCAGAGACAGTGGAAGCACTTTTTTGTGCAAAGGACTGGCTCCAGTACTTGCCCACCATGGCAGAGCCACCATTGGCGGCAGTAGTCAACATGGAAACCTAGGATAACACTTAAATGCATCTTTGTTGTGGCATTATGTATGGTCGCAGATGTAATGTAATGGTAGCTTTCTATTACTAGGTCAAGATAGGTTATTATTTCTTGAAACCTTTATTTATTATATGAACTTAATTATCTGTAATAATATATATATATATATATATATATATATATTGTTTTTTTACTATCTGAATATTCCATAAACGCCCAGTAGATTCATCTCCTCAGACTGCCCCACATTTGATGTAGCAGTTGCACAGGCATGCTGGATTGACTTCAAGAACACATTTTCTGTGATAGCAGGAGAAGATTGTGTTCAGAAATCCAAAGAAAGTAGACACAATTTGGATTCAGGATTGGGATATCTCATTGCAACCACTAACAGGTGGATTCTCTTATTGATTATATACTTGTGTTGGCCTCTGCTGATGTTTTTATGTCACTCATTCCTGATGCATGCAGGAACTGATGCAAGCTCCGGTGGAGGAACTCGCAATATGGATAGAGGTCAGCAATTCCCATGAAGAAGATGCAAGTGTTTGCAACGTTGTAAATGATTTATCTGATGATTCAATGGGCAATAATCTGCAGAAAAGGCGCCCCCAGTGATGATGTTTCAGATGCCAGAGATTCAACCAACTCCAGCCATTGACTGTTCACTTCCTGCAGGTTGATTTATTTCTTCCTATTTCAGATGAGATCTTATTGATATGGAGATTTTTTTTTTTGGGTGCTTTCATGTATTCTAACCTTCAATCCAATTTTTCAGTGTTTTCAGTGAGCAATCCGGAAGAGATGAGTTACATCAGGAGAGCACATCATACTGGAAGGTAATTTTGCTGCCATATTTTTAATTCTTTTCATAATATAAGTATTATATCAAACTGCATGCATAGTATTTATTCTCATGGACTCGAACCTGAAATCCATCACATGAATGATCTAATAATTATGTTACGAAAATTATCATTTAACACTAAAGGTCATCCAATCCAATCTCAAATTATTAAGATACCTAAATCATTTGGTACAGAAGCTTTTTATTCAGCCATCTTATCTGCATGATCAGTTCTTCTCTTTAGCATTGCTCTGACAAATATTTCGTGCATTAAATCATAGTTTTATTTCCACGATCCAAGTTCACATCAGTTTTATCTCAGCATCATCGGCTAATAAAACAAATACATCATGACATGTATCTCTATCTGGTAGGTTCATTCATTCACCAATATAAGAATATAAATAAAATAAAATAAAAGATTTGATGTTATCATCGGATTCCTGACAAGACATCATGGGCCTCGGATGACATAAGTGGAAATAGATCATCATCAATGTGACCCTCGGCCATGGGAAAACCTAGTAATCACACACACGAGCAAGGGAAGGGGAAAGACGAAGCATCAAGATTCGTTCTTACGAGGGAGGACATGAGAGATGATGCCAAGTGGGAAAAGCGACCCAAATCTGGTGCCCATCCCTCGGACAGCGACTGGTGCCTCATCTCACTCGGATTAGGTGGCCATGTCCATCTCACTCGTGCCTCCAATCGTGGGCATAGTTATTGCCCATGCCAATGTGGTCCCTCGACATTGACCCATGTGGCCCGTCATGGGTCCGGACTCGGGTTTCATCAACATCATCATCATCATCTACCCATCCGCCCCCACCCGACCAGGAGCAATTTCCATGCCCTCCCTCTCTCCGAGCTTGATTTGTTGCCATTTCCCAACTAAAACATTAATTGGATGACAAGAACAGGCTTGGAACCTTTTTTGTGACGTGAGGCATAATGTCAGGAACAATCTCATCATCTCTTTTTTTTTTCCTTTTAATTATGGATGAGAAGTGACAAGAAGATCTCCAACGTGAGGCATAAGGTACAGGCTTAATTGGTTAATCTTTCGATAGCTTATCAATTTTCCTCATTTCGTTACTCCATCACCGGCTTTTGATTCGAGATACTACTGTAGGTCAAGTTTTAGGGATTCATGTTGATCCAAGCTAAATTTGAGGCCTTTTAATCTGAGTTCCTATAAGAAAATAAAGACTCGAGCTGAGTTCAAAGAGTATGATCGTTTTGTTCTATCCAACCTGTTTAAAGTAGATTCTGAGTATCTTTTACTTTAGATCATGCGGTTTCAAGTACTAACTATTGAATTGGATTTGGATGCTAAAACGAGCTATTGATGTTGAAATTGGACTGTAATTTAAATAGAATTTATGGATATCTTATTTATCCTTATTATTATACATTACAGTGGGTGAGACTTTGTATAATGTTAAAATCGTTTCTTTATATCATCATCCCATGTTGACAACATATAGGGATCGATAGTCTCGAAAATAGAGATAAGATTATATACATTGACTCTCTTTGAATCTTACGTCGGCGAAAGAGAGCACTCTGCATGTATCTTCCCATTATCCTGGATGTGCCTAAACTCTACAATCACTACAATATAACCAGTAGAAAAAGAAAGAAAGAAAGAAAGAAAGAAAAATAGCTTTCATTTTGGGGGTCAAGTCCAAAATAACTTTTAGATCAGGAATGATTTCTTTACTATTCTCCTCCTGCTCTTCTTGGCCTTTCACGAATGATGAAAGTTATGGATAAGGTGACTGGATCTCTTCTGCAAATCTTCAAGTACAGAACTCCTCATGTTGGTAGAGAGAGAGAGAGAGAGTAGAAAAGCTCCTCAAAAGCCTGATGGCATGTGAGTTAGATCTTATTCAGGAACAAGATGTTTTGGGCATGGAAGCATTTTGGTGAGATCAAGTGGAAGGAGCATGTGGTTTCCCAACTCATGATTCATGAGAGAGGAGGAGGACCACAGGTGATTCGAGTCTGCAAACATTGAGATGGGTTTATGCTGATCTCCCCACTCATTGCAGAAAGCTATGGAAATTTCTGATGATTCATCATCCACCATCACAAACACAGACTTCCCTACCAAACAACTTATGAGCCAGCCAGCCATTCATTGATGGTGCTGTGGAGTCAATTCTGAGTTCTTTTAGAGTCATTCGACTATTGACGAAGCATCAAACTGCTTCTTCTTCAACATAAAAGGGTTTTGTACCCATGGGAGATGCATTGGAACTTTGGTGTTTGAGTTGGTCCAATCACTGTTTTAGCCGTTTCTTAGGCCCTATTGGATTGAGATTTTGTGCGAGTTGGATTTTTAGATTGCATAGTCAAATCACTATTTTATTCTATCTCATGTTCTTTTGAGGATTTGCACTCAACTGCATCTTAATTGTATAAGTCTATATAATTTAATTGGATCATCGATATTTTCTACTATTTCTTTAGGAAAGGTCTCGTTTTGACTCAAGACTATAACAACTCGTTTTGATGTCAGATTTGTCGATCATCGTTCCGATCGAATGGGCTCATCTATTGACACAAATATTTATATCTTGATCAGCGTTGCATCAATCTTATAGAACAAAGAATTGCATATTGTATCAATCAAGTGTGCGTGACACATCCACCAAATATGTCGATCGTCAATTTATCTTCATGTCTCCCTATCTACGGATAACATTTTGAACGGAAAAGAAAAACCTAAAAATTAAGCGACATTAGATATCTAGGGATAAAATTAAGTATACAAATGTTATAAGTAGGAATCCATCAATCGGAGGGACTCTGACATTTAACAATTTTGTTAAATAATATATATTATATCAAACAATAAAATACATTAGTAATAATAATATAAAAATATATATAATACAATTCAAGAAGATGATATGGGCAATGATAAGAGAGAACAAAAGAGAATCGAAAACTTTAAAGTTGAGAGTATTTAAATCTTTTAAATATTTAGCGAACAAGCCAATTGATGTCTCCGAATGATTTTGATGTCTCTATTCCAATATTTCTGAATGATTAGTGTGGAAGTCAATAGATAAGATGGTGAGATGTTGCTTGCCAAGCCAGTCAGATGCAAACAACAGCAATACCAACAAAAGGAGCGGTAATGTCCCAAGAAGCCAAGTTAAAATGCATGTTAGCCAAACGCAGTGGTCCTGATGCTGATGGTCTTTAATAGCACCAAGACAAGTCCGGCAGCTGCCGTCGCCACTGCAACTGTGTCCCTTGTACTAGTTGCCCACCAATCAGCAGACTGGCCTCTGCATTTGAGTCCATCTGATATCTCTTCACATATGTTCTGTCATCGTCGATGCTGAAAACTTCTTCTTCTTCTTCTTCTTCTTCTTCTTCTTCTTCTTCTTCTTCTGCAAGCAGCAAATCACGCACGCAACGCTTTGATGGTTCATTGTTTCCGGACGTTGGCAGTCAGCTTCTTCGGATGGGTGCTTTTGTCACCTGATTCCTTTACCTTGTTCTTGAAATGCGATGCCTGAGATCTACTGCATTGCATTCCGAGAGCTATAGAGGAGGGCTGTCAGTATATGTGAAGAGAGAGAGAGAGAGAGAGAGAGTACATGCAGGTGTGTAGTTTAACCTGTCATGTTTCCGAGGCCATTAATTAACCCCATATCTTATTGAATGCTGATGAGAAATATTATAGGGAAAGAAGGTGGGTTATCCTCTCGGCCACTGCCACCATCATAGTGCTCTCGCACAATCCACCAAAATATCTCCTCAGCTTTCTTTGGCTGCCTCTTTTCCTTTTACTTTTTCCCACCGCACTCTTTCCTTCGAACCCCCACCCACCTCTTGCTACTATAAGACCGCCAATCAAAGCTCTCTCTCTCTCTCTCTCTCTCTCTCTCTCTCTCTCCACAGGACAAGACCAGTGCAACTCCAGAACAAGATTTTCACCACCCTTGGACTTCACGTACGTAAGAGGAGGTACCACTTCTCTCTCTCTCTCTCTCTCCGTAGTCACTTCACCTGAAAGTTCTTAGGATCGATGGAATAATGCGTGAGAAATCTGCTGATCGGGCCGTCAACGTCTTCGATTGTTCCTGCTTGTCTCCAGTTGTTAGGCTGCCCATTCATGTACGTGTGAGTGACGTGCGTTGCTATTTGGTAGCGTAACCTGCAGCACGGGGGGAGGGCGGGGCATTCGGGTCAGGATGAAGATACAGTGCGACGTCTGCGAGAGAGCGGCGGCGGCGGTGCTGTGCTTCGCCGACGAAGCCGCCCTCTGCTGGAGCTGCGACGAGAAGGTGCACGCCGCCAACAAGGTCGCGGGGAAGCACCGCCGAGTTCTGCTGCTCCCGAGGGGCTCCTCCTCCCCTTCCCCGCATCCTTCCTCGACCTCGGCTGACAACATCCCCGCCTGCGATGTCTGCAAGGTGACGTCGTTGTCGTCTTTGCCGAAGCCGTTCTATCGACGGACTGTAGCTCTGATTTATCACGCTTATTTCCTCTCTTTTTTTTTTCTCCCTTTTTCTGCTCTGCTCTGCTCTTCTCTTTTTGTGTTTTATTTTTATTTCTGCTGTAGTCAGTCATATGTGTAATAATACTTCTTTCCAATATAAGACGTTTCCTTTTGACTTGTAACATATTCCAAATGCCTTTAGCATATGACCTTTCGATTGTTCAAATGCCTCTTTAGCATCCATCCAATCAATAATCTCTGGTTAATTATAATAATTAATCATAATCATTATAATAATAATATTATTATTAAAATTTAAAAAGCCTAAAAGACTCTTTAATTCAATAGAGTTCATATTTTTTATTTTGTTTGGATTAGGCAGCAGGTAGCCATCCATCTTTCTTGAACCAAAATTGGCATTTAAATTCTCGCTGTCTCAATCGATTTTTTTTATTTTATTTTATTTTTTATTTTTTATTTGCACTCCCCATCAGATCTCCACTTTCTCATAATTATAGAACAGAGGGCAGTGCGCAGCATTTATTCTTCTTACCTTCTTCACTGGGGAATGAGAGAAAGCTCTCCGCTTTGTTTAGGCCAAAAGCAATTTCCTGTCACAGAGTGTTAGAAAGCAAAATAATATGCTTGCATCGATTAGCTTTGCCGAAGAAATGTAATGTCATGCCATACCGTAATGATCTTCTGCAGGAGAAAGCTGGGTTTTTCTTCTGCTTGGAGGACCGGGCGTTGCTGTGCCGGCAGTGCGACGCGACGACGCACGCAGCCAAGCCCTGTGGGTCGTCGCACCAGCGGTTCCTCATCACCGGCGTGAGAGTCGACGATGCCATCGACAGCAGCAGCAGCAGTGGTGGTGGTAGATGCAAAGCCAACGGCAGCGGCGGTAGCGGAATCCAAAGTCCTTCAGGCTCTCTGGCGTCGACGCCGACAGCGGCTGTGGGTGAGAGGCTTCCGGGAGATCCCATGGGCCATGATGGGTGGTCTTGGACTGAGCTCTTGGATGGTGTCGAGCTCGAACGCTGGTATGGGATACCAGACCCTGGCTCATCCTCCAGTTGACCTGCAAAAACTGTAGACGATCCAGAATCAGAATGAAGGGAATAAGAGCGCTATTATAATCATATGAACTCATCTAATCTTTCTACCTCTCCTATTCATTGTTTTTGCTCTAAGCATTTTCTGTGCACCACCTGATCTCGATGGGCATGAAGAACACCTGTTTCTTCTCTTGTGGCATGAGGTGTACAAAGAATCCAGAGAGAAAGAACAGCCAAATTAACTCACAACCATGACGTTTCTTTGGTAGCTTTGATGTGCATGCCATATGCCACGGAAGATCATAGGAGAAACAAAATAGTCTTATGAAGCATAAATCTGTTTGCATAACTTTCACAACACAAAAATTGTCTTGTGAATTTTGTTCCTAATGCCAACTCAAGGAGATGATCAACCTTCAAAGACCTCAAAAGTCAACATTATGGGAGCAAGTTAATCATCTCAGAAAGTACGTACATATCACAAGGTTCCAAAAACCATGCAAGAAAAAGACTTATTTCTTCGGAGTACACCATAACCTGCAAGAGTATGACCATCTTGTAAGCGAAGCAGCTGCCTTTCAGGAAAGAAAAAGGATCAACGTCAATTATGTCGAGCATTTACCTGAAAGAGAAAATGAAAAAAACATTGGGTCCACGGGCCAAATCCACAGTAAAAAAAAAACCGCAAATAAGGATTAGCCGATCAAATAAGAGGACTGCAGCGAGTAATGTATGTAAAACCCAGAAAAAAGAGGATTGTAGCCTTTGGCATCGCACACAGTGTCGTAACACAAGTGTGAAATAAACAAAGATGATCACTAGATAACGGCAGACACCACATGGGAAGGGAAAACACAGAGAAAAGCTCAGTGTTGGCAACAATTAGGTCATGCAGCAAACCTTTGTGATGTGATATAAGATTAATTAGGTTTTCTTTAGGTCAGTTAAGACATCATACCAAACTCCTCGAGAGCCTTGGAATTAGTTTCTATGTATTATATGTTATATTTATGTTGATTTTGTTATGTTGCTGGGTTACTGAGAAATCCGCACAGGCAGTATTGCCAACTAGTCTTTATAGATATCATAAGTTGAGTCCTTAACACTAGAATATTAGTGTCTTACGTGTAGCAATCTACAAGAACTTCTAAATTTACAAATAAGCATCGATAAATTCTTAGACATTCTTGGAGAGGATTCAATATCTAAGGAGGGATGGTTTCGAAAGAGTTGCATACATACAACCCAATTAAGATAACAGAATCATATTGGGTTTGGTTTTTCAGGTCCAAAGTGAGTCAAAAGTAGATGGAGCCACGGTTGAGTCAGCTGGATCCAGATAATCTTTTCTACTTTTTGGATCCTCCAGCTGTTTTTTTGCTCTATATTAGTAAGGTCTGCTTCATGTGATTGTGATTTATTTAGTTAATTATCAACTGTAAATTGTTCCTAATCTCTTAGGTTTTTAGATCAAATGATTTATTCAGCTAAATTTCCTCTAATTTCAGTGAGGTAATTTCCTAATCAGAAGTTCATGAAAAATGGTATTTTAAAAGGCTGATAATTAGGAGGCTTAAAAGAGTAGGAGGTGATGGAGAACCATTGAACTTTACAAAAGGATTTTTTAAAAAAATTATTCTAAGCAAAGATATCAACAAAAAAATCATCAATTAGTTACCCTAAAAATTAAAAGAGCTGTGTTGAAAATTGAAAAGTCTTTTGATCTTTACACTCATTTACTATTTAGGTATCTTAGAAATCACATTTTGAATTTCTAAAAGGCATAGTAATTCCCTAGGAGATTACTCTTGAGAATCATTATCTTCATTAATTGTACCAAGACTCCTAAACCCCTATAAATAGTATAGCTTGTTAATAGATCAAATACTTCATATTTGAAATAAAAAAAATGCTTGCATCTTCTCTCTCCTAATCTCTTACATTCTTCTCTTGCTATCTTGCTCTCTTGCTTTCTCTCTATTTCTATCTTCTCTCTACTTTTCTGTATCAGTTTGGTATTAGAGCCCATCAAGAAATCTGCCCTGCATCCTATTGTGTTCCAACTAGCAGCAAAAGCTTCGATCAACACTCAAGAATCCTTGCACTCCCAACGTCAATCCCTTGCGTGTGGAGTTGGACTTTAGGACCACTATCCCTACGGAACTGGTGGACCACATAGCTCTCAATGCCAAGTAAAAACTTTACCAATATTTCTATGTCGAAAAAAAAATAGTACATTTCATAATTTCATTAAATCGTGGTTTTCATCACTTCTCCCCCCATTTTCTTCTTTTTTTTATATTAATCACCCTCTCGCTCCCCTTTAGCTACAACTACAATACCTCTAAAATTTAAACCCTTGAGAGTTTTTCAAAAAAAAAAACAAACCAAAACAAAAAGTGTGGGAAAAAAAAAGAGAACCATTTAAAACATTGTATTTCTACCTTGTGCATTGCAATAATTAACAACCTCACTACCAAAAGGCAATTTGTTAATAGCATTAGATTCATGATTTGACGACATAAAAATCAAACTAATCCTGATGAATCCCTAAACCAATAGAGTGAGTTAGACACCCTTAGGACCAAGCTAGTAGATCATGACACAATGTTAAACCAGTTATATGACCAAATGAGCCAAGTCCTAAGAACTCTCCGACACCTTGAAAAATGACCCATGAATGAAAAAGTTGATGAGTCAGTTAAGCAACAAATCCATTCTCCACAATCCATAGCTTCAAATTAGGAAATTTTAACTACTCCCCAAGCTCCAGTTCGAACAAATCCTAGGTCCACCTATAAGGCACCTATTTGCAATCATGCTCCAACAATTCCTAATGACCAAGCTCTTGACCTTAGAGATGAATTCCTAGAACCTGCTAGAAATCCACAAACCTGAGTAATGGGCCAATGAGTTTGATTTGCTAATAATCTGGAGGAAATAGCTAGAAGAGTCAAAGTGGATGTGTCGAACTTTGATTATAGATTTGACCCAAATGCATTTGTTGACTGGTTAGATAGCATGGAAGACAACTTTGAGTGGTATGAAATGATTGATATGGAACGTGTACTATTTGCAAAAATGGAACTGATAGGATCCACTAGAAAATATTGGCAACATGTCCACCACAGTCTCGAACACCGTCGAGAGCCTCCCATCACTTAATGGAAAGTCATGAAACAAAAACTAAGGAAAAATATTTCCTCACCTACTTTCGAAGCCAATTGGTTCAACAATTGTTAAACCTAAAATAGTTGAATTCTAGTGTGATAAGTATTTGGTCCAATTTGAGGAACTTTTACTTATGTGTGAAATAGAAGATGACCAAATCATCACTATCTGAAGATTTGTTAATGGGTTGAGATTTGACATCCAATGAGAAGTCTCCCTTAGTTTCCCTAACACTATAGAGTTCTCGATGAGACCTTAAGATTGAGAAGAACATTAAACTTTATCCAATTCGTCAAGCATCTTCTTGGTCTCTCGACAATAGAACTATCTCCCAATCTACCCCAAGTAGTAGCTCTATCAAGCCAAAAATCCCCACTACTAGCAACAATCCTGGTCCAACCATGAATTGTCCAACTTGTTCAACTATGAATTTTCAAACTAGTTTGTCTTAAATCCAATGTCACTATTGCCATAATAAAAGTCACATTACCTCTTGTTGTCCTCAATGTACCCTTACCTTAAGACAAGAACCAGAGGATCAAATCGTGGAAGCATACCAAATAGTTGAACTTGAAGCCTACTCAAGTGACAAAGACGAACTAGAAATTGAAGATGCCCATGTTAACGTTGTCCGCATTATTCTCTCTACTACTAGTGATTCCAATGAATGGAAGATGATAAACGTCTTCCATACTTCCATCCAAAGTGGAAAAAAAACTTGTAAATTAGTTATAGATGAACGTAGCACTATAAACGTAGTCTTAAAATCTGCTATCAAAAGACTAAACTTAAGGTACATCCGACCTATTCAAAGTAGCCTAGTTTAACAAAACTATTTTACCCGTGATCGAAAGATGTCTGGTACCAATTAAAATAGGCGATTACTAGGATAAGATTTATTGTAACATCCTACCAATGGATGTTGCGCACATTCTTTTAGCTAGGCCTTGGTTGTATAACCTTGATATTACCAATTATGGGAGAGAAAACACATATTTCTTTCAATACAAAGGCAAAAACATTATCTTACGATCAGTAAAACCATTAGAAAAAACAAAACAGGAACACCCAAGTCTCTTCCACAAGCCCCAACTATCAAGGGACGCCACTTGTGAGATCCTAAATCTTTTAAAATAGAGCCTAAATAACAAATTTTATATGACATCATTGCCAGAGAAATTCCTAACCCTTGCACTATTCCCGACTTAACTCCTGAGGTTAAATCCTTATTACATGAATTTTCTGATGTCATACCCTTAGAATTACATAGTGAGCTACCACCCTTATGGGAAATCTAACATGTCACTGACCTTATCCCAAGATTGCAGCTCCTTAATCTCCCACATTATAGAATGAATCCTGAGGAGAGAACCGAGTTAAACAAGCAAGTTGAAGAACTTTTGGCTAAAGGCCATGTACGACACAACCTCAGTTCTTGTGTTGTCCCTGCCTTGTTAACCCATAAGAAAGATAGGTCTCAGAGGATGTGTGTTGAGAGTCGAGCGATCAACAAAATAACAATCAAATATCACTTCTCAATTCCTCGACTTGAGGATATGCTAGACCTCAATGGATCTAATTGGTTGTCAAAACTTGACCTGAGAAACAGATACCACCAAATTTTTATAGACCTGGTGATAAATGGAAAACAACATTCAAAACTCAAGACGACATATACAAATGGCTAGTCATGCCATTTGGTCTATCCAATGCCCCAAATACTTTCATACGCTTCATGAATCAAATTTTATAACCCTACATAGGCAAATTTGGTGTAGTCTACTTTGATGACATCTTGATTTTTAGTAAGACCAAAGAGAATTATTTAGAACATCTTCGATAGGTTCTTATTACCCTTCGAGTTGCTAAGCGTTATGTCAATCTAAAATAGTGTTCGTTCATGCAAACCTATGTCCTATTCTACCAAAGATGTTGCCACTGATCCAGAAAAGATTTGCATCATTTTACAAGGGCATGAGCCAAAAACCATTTATGAGGTTCAAAGTTCTCACGAATTACTCTCTTTCTATGGGAGATTCATAGAGGGTTTAGTTCTATCATGGCATCTATCACTAATTGCCTAAAGAAAGATGAGTTTTCTTGGACCCTGGATACTACCAAAGCCTTTGCTAACATCAAAACGAACCACCGCTACTGTTCTTAGGCACTTTTATTTTAGTGAACCCTTTAAAGTCACTTGTGATGCCTTTGGTACAAGCATACGAGGAATTCCTAGTTAAGAGGGTCAACCTATTGCCTTTTCTCGTGAGAAACTCAATGATGCAAAACAACATTATTCTATCTACGACAAAGAATTATATGTGATTGTGCAATGTCTAAGTATTGACGATATTACCTTTTGCCATAAGAGTTTGTCTTATTGTCTAACTAGCAAGCCCTAAGATACTTAAATGCCCAAAAGAAATAAAATGCTCAACATGCAAAGTGGGTTGAGTTTCTCAACGAATGCTCTTTTATAATTAAGCATTGTCTTCGCACTCAAAACAAAGTTGTTGATGACCTTAGTCAAATTTCTACAATCCTATCTACCATGAGTGTCAAGGTCATAGGATTCGAGCGATTAAAAAGAAGAGTATACCCAATGTTTAGACTTTAGTCACATATATCGAGAAGTCCAAGATGGAAACTGTCATGAACATATGGACTTCATTCACAAGGATGATTACCTTTTTTGATCTACTAGCTTGTGTGTTCCTCGATCCTCCCTTCGAGACTTGTTTAAGAAATGCATGCAAGTGAATTAGCTGATCACCTAAGCCGAGACAAGACCATTACATTAGTCGAGGATAGATCTTGCTAGCCTTCCTTAAAGCAAGATGTTGATCGAGTGGTGTTGCAATGTCACACCTGTGAAATTACCAAAACTCGCAAACACAATACTAACCTATACACCCCTTTGCCTATTCCACATTCGCCATGGGAAGATGTAAGTTTAAATTCTATCCTTGGACTCCCAAAACAGCCCGTGGCCATAACCCTATTCTGGTTGTTGTTGATCGATTTTCAAAATGACCCACTTTATCCCATGTGACAAGACCAATGATGCCTCACACATTGCTAAATTGTTCTTTCAAGAAGTGGTTAAATTATATAGCTTGCCCTTAACTATGGTGTCTGATATAGATGTGAAATTTGACTGCTTTCAGAAAACTTTATGAAAACTATTTGGCACAACATTGAAGTTCTCTTTACCCTTTCATCCCCAGACTGATGGTCAAATTGAGATTGTTAACCATTCCTTGGGAAATCTTCTTAGATGTTTAGTTGGGGAGAAACCCAGAAATTGGGACTTAACCTTACCCACTATAGAATTTGCATACAATAGCTCAATCAACCGCTCCATCGAAAAAAAACCTATTTCAAACTATCCTCGACTATACTCCTTGCACCCCTTTCACTTTACTATCGTGTCTCAAAACCAATCCACTCCTTCGCTCAGCATATTCATGATTTGCATGCTAAAATTCAACGTAAAATTACCCTAAGTATTGAAAGTTATAAACTTGTTGCTAATGCACATCATAGAAGTCAAGAGTTTCAAGTTGGCGATTATGTCTTTGTTTGCATTAGCCCTGAGATATTCCCTAAACACTCATTCAAAAAGTTGCATGCCCGAGCCAGTGGTCCTTTTTCCATTATCCAAAAGCTGAGATCTAATGCATATATGCTCGATTTGCCTTCCGACTTAAATATTAATCTAATTTTCAATGTAGAGTATTTAACTTCATATCATGGTACTTTTGTGCCTCCTCCTCTATCTACCCATGTTCCTGTATGTGATAATCCTCCCAAATCACGGATTCTCCCACGACACAGGGAGGACGTAAAGGTCATTCTTGATGATCGCCTTGTTACGTTTGCTACTAACATTACTCAATACTTTCTTATTAAGTGGTGTGATCGTCTAGATTTCAATGCCACTTAGATTACTTTGGAAGAACTTTGTGACTTTACACCAGACTTACTAGACCAGTACCTTGCAAATCACTCTCCAGGGTCGAGTTCTTTTCAACTGAGGGAGAATGATGGAGAATCGTCGAGCTTTACAAAGGATTTCCGAAAAGTTTATTCTTGGCAAAGGTATAAAAAAAATCAATTAGTTAGCCTAGAAATTCTAAGAGTTTTGAAAATTAAAAAGACAAACTCCTTTTGTATTAAGTGCACTCATTTACTATTAAGGTATCATAAAAGTCACATTTTGGATTTCTCAAAGACATACTAATTCCATAGGAGATTACTCTTAGAAATCATTGTCTTCATTAATTGTAAACCCCTATAAATAGTGGAGCTTGTTAATGGGTCAAACACTTTAGATTTGAATGAAAAAGAAGGCTTGTATCTTCTCTCTCCTAGTCTCTTATACTCTTCTCTTGCTCTCTTGCTTTCTCTCTATTTCTCTCTTCTCTCTACTTTATTCTACATCAGTAGGTCAAAATCACCTAATAAAATTAGATATGATTGTAGTTGATTAAATTCTCACTTTGGTCTTTAGAAGTTACATGCTGTCTAAATTAATAAAGATTATTAATCTGGTTGTCAAATTGTAAGGTAGATTTTTTTTAATCAACAAAATATAGATGCGGGTGATCAACTGCACATGTCATAACCTCTTTTCTCTTGTAGCATGTCCAATAAGCCACAAATCAATCTCCTTATCATCTTCTAGAATAATTAACTTAGCTAGGCTTTGGAGTCTTTTAAGTTTTAACTTCAACTTTTTGTGTAGCATATTTATTTCTCCATCACCTTTTTAACCCTTCATCTATAAATTAAAATTGGTTGATGTAAAGAATGTTGTCCCACATGATTAACTATGCTTTATAAACCCATAATTTCACAGACTCAATGGTACGCAACGACCATAGCTCTAAAAGCAAAGAGGCCAGAACTTTAGTGATCGAGGTTAGAAAGAAGCAACTTTACCGCCATGGAAAGGGCCCTCTCAAAATTTCTCCCATCATTTCACAGACTCAATGATACGCAGCGACCTTAGCTCTAAAAGCAAGGAGGCCAGAACCTTAGTGATGGAGATCAGAGAGAAGCAACCTTAGCCCTCTCAAAGTTTCTTGATATTTTTTTATATCATTTCTTGAACATATAACACTGGACATATTTGTGTTGTTTTTTGGAATTGTTGGTTGCATCACGAAAAGAACTTATGTTGATCCTTGATGACTTGTCAGAAGCCTAACCATCGAGATTCTGTTCTTTAATTGCTTAGTCAAATTTTTAATAGTTCATCGACCACTTAAGCATTAAAAAGAAAAGCTTCATCAGACGAGCAAATGGGAAATCTATAGAAAAGATAATATAAGATAAATCATGAATTTCACAAAGATAAAACTTTGTCACCAGGTATCAGATTATCCTAAACAAATAAAGAGAAGCAAGAAACCTCAACAAGCCCGATGGACCAAGAAACTGTGGCCATAAGAACCGGGTCAGCAAACCATGAGGGTTTCAAATGGTATTCCAATGATCAATTTAAAGTTGACTTCAAAATCAATCATTACAAACGACAATAATCAATATCGCAAAGGTTTGGTCATAACGTCTCTATTGCCTCGATTCCAAGCATAAACTACAAAGGAACCATACGGCCAACAAGATCAGGATAGCATGGCAACTTACAAGACAATGTTGATGCTAACAAAATCCCTAATCGATCAATAACGAATCAGTCAAACCCTAAAAAGACCAATAAAACGATTATTCATCAGCAAATTAAAATTTTCGAGAAAAGATCAAAAATTGAGTACGGTCCATAAACCAACAAAAGGACTTTCCTTCGCAAAATCGTTTCGTTTAGGACGGGGAAGAAAGCGGGGAGAGACCTTAAAGAGGGGGAAACGAGTGATCACGCATCATCCACCAGTTCCACGATCAGTGGTGTGAGGTAGAGTGGGGGTCGGGGCCGCGGAAGTGGTTGTAGGCGGCCTCGCCGACGAGATAGATGCCGAAGGCTACAAGGGCGATGCCGAGGCCCGGGGTGGCGCGGCGCAGGTTGTTGGTGAGCATCGGGTGCTTCCTCCACTCGTCCCTCCGGCGGAAGAACTCCCCCGTCGGCCCCAACGGCTTCGCCATCCTCCACTCCTCTTTCCTTCCGGTCCGCCTCTTTTTGTCGTCAACTCCAAACGTGAACGTGGAGAGAGCAGGCCGAGACGGCACTATTATAATTAAGATTAAGATGGCCCTAATTAGGCCCATATAAACCCACTTCTTTGGGCCCAATTAACCCAAATCGTTACTTCATGCGATCCCACAAATAATAAATATTACATATAATTATGAACGATTTTCTTAAAAAAATATTCACATTTTAGATTATTTTTAATTGATACATTTCATTTTGTTATTTCTTAAATAATACTTCTAATTTAAAGAATATTCAAACTATCCCTCTTTTTTTTTTATAGTGTTTTGGTCTATTACTGACTTATTACAATGTTTTGATCGTCACAACAAAAATACTATAAACTTATTTACAAATATTATAAATAATTTAAATAGACTTTTAACCTCAATCAAACTAACTCAAAAATAAAGAATGTAATATTTTGATGGTCTATGTGCAATGACAATCAAAGAGACATGATACGATATCATTTACAGTATTCTTTAAAAATATTTTTAATATTTTTAATATATCAATAAAATACCATAAATGTTATTGAAAAATAATATAAACGAGCCAAATGAAAATACTCTAATAGTTCAAAATTGGCAAAAAAAAAAAAAGACAAGGAAAGATTTGATGGGAAAATCTTCAAGGGGTATTTTGGATATTTTTAAATTAAGGGTATTGTTTGATAATAAAAACAAAAGATTTGGAAAATGCCCAAAATAGGGATATTTTCTAGAGAAATCATCCTATAATTATTAGCTGAATAATATAAATAATACATATAATAATTATTATATAAAATTAAGTATATAATAATTGAATTCATCAAAAGCACTAAGTGGAATTGGATGTTTCCAAAGCTATGCAAGACTAAGTCTGCTAATGTGGACCTACATAAATGAATCCTGAAGATGAGGAATCACACCAAAATGAAAGAGAAACACAGTTGTCACTCTTCCTATGCAAGGTTCTCAATCCCCATCAACTTTCCATAGTTTATGATCTTTGGAACACAAATGACCAGAACAAAATGATTTGCTGCATTGAAAAGCCAGCAACATGTCTTCTAAACCAACAATCTGATGCTTAGACAGAAACTTAATCCACACAAATATGCTTTAGCAAAGCTAAGTGCACTCACTTTGATCCTAATTAATATAATTTGATTTCAGACCATAAGGCATCCTGAGAGCCAACCGATACAGTACAATAGCATTAATTATAGGTGATATACCAAACAGTGGGCATTGTTCTTGCACCACCAACAGTGGCATTCAGTGATGCTGGCTGACCACTTTGGGATTACAGCAAGTTAGCTGACTTCTCTCATGCATGTTGGATTCCTAAACATATCTCTCCCACTGGTCTCATAAAATTAAGTCAAGAAAGTGAAGTGGTTTGTCTTCTCTGATCAAGTTATTTGTGACCTAATAACAAGTAGCACAGCCATACCATTAATCTTTGTATTCTTTGATGTTTGGTTGCCAACCATACGGATCTCACTACTAATTTAAATGCCCTTCCACTCGAGACACTTGTATACTAATCACTCTTTCTCTGTGGTGGAGCACAAGCGTACGTCCTTGAACTAATCCATGGGTTTCTTCTAGTGGTGCAAACTTGATTAGCATCTTTGGCCACTCGACCTTTAGCATCCACCACATAAATCTCAACAACAGCCTGCAGCATGTGTGTGTGTGTGTAGGTCGACTTGATTGTGCATGTCACGTATGAAGTGAGGTGATGACATAAATAGAACGAACTCTGAGAGCCTTAAGACAACCAATATCATCTGCTAGTGGCCGTAATGCATGCTGCAATCTCCACCCACGTAGCTGTATAAAGGATCCTTCTCCCTCTTCTTGCATGAGGACGCTGAGAAGGGAAGGGGGCGAGAGAATGGGTGAAGAGGTCAATGGAGAGTTTGAGCTAAACGAAGTGGCGGATAACATCGAAGGGTCTGTTGGCAGCAGGCTGTCTTGGATCAGTAGGGAGTATGGACTTGGAAACAGGAAGTGGAGTAGCGGTACTAAGCTGAAGGTCTCAAGGGATTGCTATAGAAGCTTTGTGATCAATCCCAATGGAAGGTATACACGTACATATCAGACTGTATCCTTGTCTTCTCAGCTACTTCATGCATGTCCTTCCACAAGGCATGGATAGGAATGATACTGAACAGGTAGGAAGCCATCATGCTTCAGCAGGTCGTACAGGATATGGGTGGATGTCGTCTTCGTCTGGTCCATCTACTCCGCTTTCTTCACGCCACTGGAATTCGGCTTCTTCCGAGGCTTGCCGGAGCTGTTAAAAGACCTCGACTGCGTGCAGGTCATCTTCCTTGCTGATGTAGTGTTTCAGTTCTTTGTGGCGTACAGGGACGCGCACACGTACAAGATGGTCTGCGATAGGAGACGCATCGCCTTCCGGTGAGAGCAGATGCTACGTGAGGTTCCGCATGCATTGAATGACTCCTGCACGCATGATTACGTCCTGTATTGAGTTCTGCATGCAAGCTGCTCCTCGCAGTTTGCATGAGCTCAGCACTGACTCACCCATGCCACTCGCACTGCAAAGTCCAACATGAACAATGGTTTCCGGTGATCATGCTGGATTCGTGAGCTATATCATTAATATTTGTTTGGTAAATTGAGCTTATTTGGCAATGTTTATGCTTTGGTAGGTGCACTCGTTTTGTACAGCTGATTAACACCACCACAGTCGATGGTCATCCCATATCATCATGTTTGATGTCTCGACGACACCAACAAAGGTTTGGACAAATTAGATAGACATGAAAGCTGAAACATGCTGTTAAGACTCAAGGAAGGTGACCTGCTTGCACTAAGAGCATATTGCTAGATTGCGTTAGGGTATGAAACCCACCCACCACCTCATGAAACCAAGTATTGATACAACTTATCCACCAGCTTGAATGACAACAAGGTTGACACCATGACACAAAAGATAGAGCCATTTCAATGCCACTTCTCATTTACGAGTATCCTTTAAGAGGAACACCTTTCATTCCAGTTATAGGACAGTTCATCCGTGTAGAAGTGGAGACACTTCCAACACTGTTTACCCCTGAGATTGGAGAAGCTCAATCACTGCATATAAATGGACAAAAGCAGCAAACCACTAGTTCATAACACCTTTGATCGGTTACCAGTGCATACTTTAATATAATCCCGCGAAAATGAACACTTTGTCTGGGACTTAAGACTGGAAATTGATTCCTGTGATGCAGCTATCTGAAGGGTAGCTTCGCTGTTGATCTTCTTGGATGTGTTCCTTGGGACTCCATCTACAAGGTAAAGTATAAAGCGAGTTTAGCTTGAATATTATAAACACATAATTCATATGTTCGCTTAACACAGATGATGGGAGTAGAAGCAATTCGGTTTCTCATATGGGTTCGCATATTTCGGGCAAGGAAGATCAATCAATTCTTTAAAACGATGGAGAAGGACATCAGAATCAACTACCTCTTCACAAGGATCGTGAAGCTTATAATGGTCGAGCTATACTGCACGCACACGGCCGCATGTGTTTTCTATTACCTAGCAACAACAGTGCCACCGGCACAAGAAGGATATACATGGATTGGAAGCCTGTCGATGGGGGACTATCAATACACAAACTTCAGAGAGATTGACTTCTGGAGACGATACATTACTTCGTTATACTTCTCAATCGTTACCTTGGCAACAGTTGGTGAGTCCTGAAAGGTTCTTTTTTTGACTTTCATACTCTTCAGGGTGCAGCTAAACTACTTTGGGTTTTGGTAGAAGGAGGCCCTCAAGCTATGTTCTGACAGAAAAAGGAATTGCCCTATTCTGAGAATCCCAATTCAAATGTTCAATGAGATTTGAGATTTACCATTTCATCCATTGAATTTTGACATTTTTTGTCACATCATGCCAATACTATTGCAGGGTATGGTGATGTACATGCTGTGAATACTAGAGAGATGGTTTTCAGCATGATATATATTTCTCTGACAATGATACTTGGCGCCTATCTGATTGGTAATATGACTGCATTGATTGTCAAGGGGTCCAAGACTGAGCAATTTCGAGACAAAATGACAGACCTCATCAAGTACATGAACAGAAACAAACTTGGGAAAGACATCAGATCTCAGATCAAAAACCATTTAAGACTACAGTATGAAAGTAGCTACAACAAAGAAAGTGTTCTCGAAGACGTCCCAATGGCCTTGCGATCAAAGGTAATTGTGCATCCTTAAGTAATGAAATAAAGAGAAACAAAATGAAAGTTTGCCAGACATTTCATAACATCAGAAATTCTAAGAAGAAAAAGGAGCAAGCTAACTATGATCATATTCATATATGGCAGAGGAAATACAGTTCATCTCTGGCTCATTTTCTGCCTTGTAACAATTGTCAAAATAAACAACATTAAGGATATTTGATAAAATATTTGGGTTCACGAATTTTTTTTTTAAGTGAAAGGCAATAATTCCTTGATTAAATTTATCATGGATATTTAATGTTTATTGCTCCTAATATCGGTTTCCTGTTTACTGTCAGTGAAGTACAAGTATTCTTTTGCACAATCATAAGAACTTGGTCATGATTAGCATCACAAAACATATCAGTTTTCGTGAAAGTTATTTTTAATTACAGAATATAATCATTCTTTTGTTATAGTAATTAAACTTATTCTACAAAATACTTTTGCAGATATCTCAAATTCTATACCTTGATGTGATCCAGAAAGTTCCACTTTTCCAAGGATGTTCAGATGAATTCCTTAATCAGATTGTATGTTTCGCAATATACCACTTTAGAGATTATTTATTTGCCATTACGCATTTAACAAGAACTTATAACACAAATCTAGTGTTACGGAAATTTTTTACACTGAATGCAGGTAATGATGCTGAATGAAGAATTCTTCCTCCCAGGAGAAGTGGTCATAGAACAAGGAAGTCCTGCGGATCAAGTCTATATTATATTATTAGGATATCTGGTAAGTGCCGAGCTTCTCACGATGTAAGAAAGCTAGAATTAAGATGAAGAGACAGTATCATTCAAATAAGATCAGTGGCATAAAGTTAGTTCTCTATCAGTACAGTGAATAACTTAGAATTGGTAGGAAACGAGAAAGAGAAATTAAACAAATATAATGATGTAAACCAGTTTCCTATTTCAGCAGAAAAGACTTCTGGACGTTCTAACAATTAACTATGGAAAAAAGGCATACAGACAACTCTGGTTGAAGAAAAGTTATTAGAAATTTAGAACTGCAATCCAAGTTGTTAAGTTTTTGCAGTAATCCACATGAAAAACTGTCCTGGCACATGCTAGAAAATAATATTACCAAACCTCTCAGGATGTAAAACTATCCTAGCACGTCCTATGATGCCTCTTGAGACCAATAATGTCATCAAATAGAAGTTTATCTTATGCTCTGAAGTCTGAACCTCTTTTATTAGAAAATCTCGGAACCAAATCTGAAAGTATCAATCTTCACCTGTATTGGTTTATTAAAATCACCAGCACCAAATAATCCCCAATGAACTTCATCCAAGATTTCTCATAAGGCATAAAAAGGCTTTATCACTACAACTACCTTAATGTCAATGGCATGCTGGTTCAATCCGGAGAGATGTTTCCTAAAACAACAGAGTCAGAATAGACTGTTGTAACCTTAGGTTCCATTCATTTCAAGGAGGAAATGTAAACTTGACCAATGTACATTAATTATATTGTCTAAAAAGGCAACATAGGTATTATAGGAGCAAATAAGAAATAACAAAGCAGCAATTGAATAAATAGGAAATTTCTTTTTCCACATAGGAGGCAGTTGCTGTCCGAGAAGATGGCTCAGAAGAATCAATTGCCAAACTTACAACCTATGATGCACTGGGTGATGCTGCTGCACTATGCAATATCCCACAACGATATACAGTGCGTGTTTGTGAGCTGTGTAGACTCCTGCGAATAGAGAAGCAATCCTTAGCAAACATATCACAGCTATACTTCAAGGATGGAAATCAGATGCTCGTCAATTTACTGAAGGTAAAAGACTAGAAGAAACCAGCTATTTTTACAAAGTTGAAATAAGCAACAAGCAGGTATCTTCTTTCTACGAGGTTTAATTATTTGCAACACCTAGGGGAAAGGAAGCGAACCGAGTATCAAGCAGTTGGAGCCAGATATCAAATATCTCATCTCAAAGCAAGAGGCTGAGCTAGCATTGGGGGTCAACAGTGCAGCTTACCATGGAGACATTAACCGTCTAAAAGTCTTAATCAATGCTGGAGCAGATCCAAACAAAACTGACTATGATGGGAGAACTGCACTTGTATTTGATTTTACTTTTTCAAGCACTATCATCAAGCTTCTTTTTGCTCATTTTCATTTCATCAAAATTTCATCCTTCAAAATTTATGCATCATAACTAGAGAAGAAAAAAAATACTTTTAGCCCATTATTTCTAATCATTCCCTCAACAATTGTACTGATTGAGCATGGTACAACAGGCTTATCTTCTAAAAACAATCATTGCCATAGAACAATCAGCTAAAATATGACACATCTGCTCACATTTCTGTTTGCATGTCTTGTAAGATATTACATGTTGCAGGAGAACAAACAAGCATATAACTTGCAAATTAATTTGTTTTACAAGATAGTGCATATAGAAACTCCAGTTATATGTTGTATAACAAGATATATAGATTTATGATATGAGGGAATTTTACTGATAATAACATCTTTTTTTCTGTAGCATATGGCTGCATGCAAAGGACATGAACAAGTTGTGAAGTTTCTTATACAACGAGGAAGCAACGTCAATTGCATTGGTAGGTGAAGCTACCAAATTTAAAAGTAGTCTCCTATTAATTTTATAAGGAAGGATCAGATATATAGTGCTTTTTCATCAATGCAGACAAGTTTGGGACTTCTCCACTATTTGAAGCCCTGAAGAGAGGAAATGACAGGATTGCTGCCATTCTTGTGGAAAATAGTGCAATCTTGAATCTGGATGATGCTGGGAATTATCTATGCGAAGTTGTGACAAATGGCAATATAGATTTATTGCGATGTTTGCTGGAATATGGGGCCAACCCAAATTCCAAAAACTATGACCGGAGAACACCACTACATGTTGCAGCTTCAGAAGGTTTGCATCTGATGGCCAATATCCTAATCGAGTTTGGAGCAAATGTTCTTTCTAAAGATAGGTAATAACTGCTTTATTGGCTATTATTATAATGCAATTTGATATCTGTTTCTTACTTCCAAATGCAAATTTAATGTGCTTCCAATAGCTCATGATTATCCATTAGTTTTGGTGACTAGTGATATCAGTGATTTTAACACACTGAATTAAGGTGAAAGGACTGGAAATTCTACTCATTTATTTCATGCCGATGGTTGTTTTAAGCATATATAATCGCGTATAAATCAGATGCAACTCAGGGTAGAATAGCAGGATAAAAGAAATTAAATGATCCTTCAAATTTAAAGCATACAGTGCAGAAACATAAAAATCATACAAATCATGCAGTAGGTTTAGAGAGAAAACAAAGGGTTTGAATGGTTTGAAAGGAAATATGTATAACAATCATTCACCATTTTAAATAATATGAAAAGAAGGAAGAAAATATTGAAATACTAATAAAATGACCAATTCGACCAAATGACTAAAACCCAAGCCATCGCTGTCCATCGTGATAGACTAATATGAATAGTCATCTTTATAAGAATGTGTCTGTCCTTCTAAATTACATTTTTCTGCTGTCTACGTTAATGATTTATCAGTAGTGCAGACAGATTTTGTGTTGAATTTTTTTCCTATCAAAGTTCATTAGTAGCAATAAAAGTCATGTTATAAGTTTGTACTTGTAAATGTAGGTGGGGCAACACGCCTGTCGATGAAGGATGTAGATGTGGGAGCAAACCACTAATTAAAATTTTGGAGGATGTTGTAGTAAATCATGCAGGGAAGTAAAATAATGGTTCACCACCTTCCTCATTAGTAATCATCAAATGCCGACATGTATCATTCAAACATTTATTCCATGATGAGTACTACGAGATTGATCCTATTGGTGATGTCACATGATCGATTCTTACTGGTCCAAATACATATTTATGTGTTCGTCCACAAGTATAATCTAACTTTAATTGAAACCTATTTTCTAATGCTCAGATAGGAACAGAGATTTTGGGACATTAGCAGCAAACTCAAACACTTTATCATTCTATATGTCAGATTGGTGCATGGCTATTGTACAGGCATCTCAAATAGTGTTCCACTATTTATAGACATGACCCAACTTAACATCTCAAGTTGGGTCATGTCTATAAATTTTTAAAGCAATATATCTAACTCGATGTGAATTAACTAATCTTTCTATGGTAAATTGAGATGTTAAGAGTTTTGACATTCAGAAATCTTTGCAAAGCATACTAGTAGAGAATTGGAAAACGGACTAATTTATAAGCATACTGAAAACTTATAAAAGACAATTAAATTTCTAGTAGGCTTTCACAGAGCCAAAAATTGTAGATGGAAGAACTATGTGTTATGGTCAAGGCTAAACTAACAGGTGGGTCTTACAATTATGACAATGGTCATGTGGTATAAGCCAAGCTTAGGTGAACGAGCGGTACGATGAGAATGTAAATTTAACACTCCCTGATCTTGCAATCTAGAGCATAAAATTCTCAATTTCTTGTTAAAACAACCAACATAGATACAAGTTAGATAGAGTTCTATGATAAGACTTTATAAATCATTTAAAATTTGAGAAGAAATGTACTGATCTCCGAAAAGAACAGCTTACCATAGAAGTGACGAACGATTACCCTCGCTAGCCTTGAAGCAATATATTGGTCATTCGAGAATAGTTTACGGAATAATACACGCAAATTCTTGTTGGTACATGAAAACATCCATAGAGAGTTGATCTTTGGCACCCTCGTCACGTACCAAGAAAAGCTTGTCTTTCCGTTATGCGAATAAGCGTGGCAATCCGCTCAAAATGGCGCGTTGAAGCGACACTACTTGCGATCAAAGAACGAAAGAAAGACCCATCGACGACCGATAAAATGATCAAGGAAGGATAAGGATGAGAATCACCTGGAATCCCCTAGTCGAAGAACGGAATGCATCCAGTATAACGATGGCAACGGACGAGAGCAGAAGGCAAAGCACGCTGGAGAGTTCCGCAATGCGCCGGACTCCCGGAGGCAGAGCAGTTAATGATCCTGGGAGAAGTGGAAACGCCGTGATCCCACAGAAATATACGCTCTACCGCGGGAATCTCGAGCCTTCCGAGGAACAAGAAGAAGAACAAAAATGATCTTTTTAGGGTTCCAAATCGAAGGGGTTCTCCCGAACCCTCGCACCGTGGGGAAGGACGGCAAGATTGTGGGAACCACGGATGCCGACCAATGGGAGGCCTTACTCATGTGGTTTGTCGCTTAGCTTAGACACGGAAGCCAACTCCGCCTCCATCTTAACTTTGATTCATTTGGGTTTGGCTTTAGATATGAATTAGAATCTAATTATCATAGTTAGATCCGATCCATTTTGGAAGGATCAAGTTCGGGAGAATTAAGTCTATCCAATCCACCAATCAATATGAGATTTACCTCTATATATATACCTTTATATTTAGGAGCTGTTCTTCAGTAAAATCCTGTTAAATGGCATCAACTTGATGAAAATAGGAAGGGTTTCTTCACAGAAATGGTTTTATAGGCAGACAAGACATGTTGAACATTAAGAAACCCATAACTCACATCTCTAAAAGAAGCCTACGATTCAAGACATGAGCTAAATGCATTAGAGATTGGCAAAACAACATGAAAGTTCCACCATAAGGAGGGCTTTGTTTACAAAGAAACAAAACAGGTTTATCACAAATCTTAAACACAAACAGACACGGAAACAACCGCAGATGTGTTCATAGGAAAAGCTAAAGATATGTTCAGACGCAAGGAAATTGCAGCAGATCTAGTTTGCTAGTTCTAGATATCTATGAATAATCAACAGCAATGAATTAGTCTTTAAGTAGGGTCAAGGAGACTCCAATTTGTGGTCCCATGGTCTGCTGCATTCAAAATGGTTGTCCCTTCTGAAGCCCTAATCTCTTAAGCCGGAAACCACATGCCTGTTCATCGTCTGTCTTCATACTCGGGATCTCTTGGTACTGCAAGCGGGGCACTTGTACTGCTTTATGTGCTCGGCACGTGCAGGAGTAATTTTAACACATTTCCCATGGAACCATTTTTCGCAAATATCGCAGCATATCCAGAACTCATCATTGCCATAGTTGTCCCCGCATGCACCACATAGAGTGTTTCCGTTCTCTTCCTCGTCCTCGTCCTCTCCTTCGCTCTCTTCCTCTTTCGGTGGAGGCATCTTTGAGGTCTTTGCATGGGACTCGGAGGATCTTGAAGGCTGAAAACAAAATGGAGGCGGCATGGGAAAAGGAAAAGTGAGCCACATATCAATGGCAAAGGAGCAATTTATACCAAGCAGTCTATCCAAACGACCTTTGAACCAGACTTGTTGCTCTTGCCATTGCTACTATGAGCTTTCTCTTTCGGTTGTTTCCTGGCAGCTCCTGTCACAACTTCATATATAGTTGGAAGACCATTAATCATGTTGAACAGCCGCTTCCTGCAATTATAATGGTACCCGATATCAAGCAGCATGTCCAGTGGTTTCCAATATCAAATGCCAAAAAGAAGTGTAATTATGTAATTAGAGGCTAACATGATGTTTCAGCAAGAAATGACATCTACTGATGCTCACTTAGACCTTGATATGGTCCAATCTGTCATATCAATTGTTTGATGTGATACATGTGTTGAAGGAAATGGCACCACAGAAGCATGGATGAAAACCATCATTATTATTAGTAATATTTTAGAACCTATAAAGCTGGAATATAGCAGTTCAGCAAATCATGATCTAGTATGGCATAGCACACCAGTCAGCAAAACATGCAAGACTGGTACAAGTTCACCAGTCTAACTTCAAGATACAAACACATCAGAACTCACTCCAAAAAGAAAGAATTTTCATGTAGAAGGGTACACTCAGTAGTCAGTATGATTACCAGATTAGGAACTCTTAGTGGAGCACATTAACACTAGAAGTAGTATGGCAGAAAAACAAAAGGCTAGTAGAATGTGGTAATTAAATGCAAAATTAAAGAAAACTGAACAAGATTTGACAAGCCTATTTTGCCAAAATAATTGAGAACCCATGTCGATGCATGTAACAAGTACAAGAATAAAAATTATTTCAATTAGCTTAAAATTTATTCTATTTACTAACTTGACTCTTCATTTCTAATCCATGATTTAGAATGTTATTAGACATGGCATTTACATATGGAGAATCAAGTGACACCAAGTTTGGCAGTCGTCTGGGATAGTAGATATGCCTAAACCTTAAAAGTAAATATCTTTAAAATGTAGACTACCTCTACCAAGGATCAAGAATTTGGAAAATGAGTTTCTCATCCAGGTAGTAGTTACTTTAGCTCATTCTAAGGTAACCCGAGCATGGGAGAAGAGGGAGGAGGGAGTAGGGAGGAGGTTTACTGATGCTCTTACTTCCAAAAAAGAGGCAGAATTCTTTGCTGGGAGTCATTAATGTTAAACAATGCATTCAAACAACATAAACTTGAAAGGGTGAACACACAATAAATTTCAATGCTCACAAAGAAGCTGTTGCAAGTGAACTACCAACACTCATTAATGTTAAATCATGTACTCAAGAAACATAAATTTAAATCAGAACACTAGATTCCATGGAGCATTTCATTGTTCAGATGGTCAAAAACATCTACCTAATTCATACAAAAATCCTCACCATTGAGTTCATCTATAATTTCCTAATCATCCACAAAATAAATGGGAAAGAGATTGCCCGAAGTTTTCTTAACCCTTCGAACTTTTCTTCTTTTGAACTTCTGATTGTTTAACTGGTTTTCGTTCAAATTAAACTAGTGTATCAATAAAACATGAAGTGCCTTCCCAAATACATCCATCAAAGCCTTGTCAAAACCATAGCTAAAGCACCAAACAAGATTTACATCATTCAAAAGATACATCAGAACTTGTCTATAGAGCAAGGTGCACATGTTTGGGATTGGTCATATAATTTAGTAACAGGATCTGAATTTAATTGTAAGTACATTTATTTTTAAAATAATCAGAAAAAGGCTTCGACAAGTCAAAGCCAGCTTGGTTTTGCCTAACAAATGTTAAATGGCTGGAATCAGTGTCGGACAGAAGATGTCAAGAAACGCCATGATTAGTATGTCCGCAAGAGGCATGATTAGTGTGGTTCCCCCAAAGGTTAGCAGTACTAGTATCCAATTCATACTATCCCATGAAAAATTGGGAATTTGGGGATCTCAATTAGCATCAACCAATTCCAGAAATATTCTAGAAAGTTATAAAAAAGAATCAATCTAAGCATTGGAAAAATCATAGGTACAAACAAAATTTCAGACACTGGCAAGGAACATTAGAACAAAAAGGTATCAAAATGATACCTGAATAATTCGAGCAAAGCAAGAGCAAGTCATTTGACACTCCCTACCAACCCAAACCTAAATCTAGCTTTTAAGGTTGCTTAAGTATAAAATGTAATTATTCCACTTTGGCTTACACCATACAACTAAAGCAGCAGAAACAGAGAAGAGAGGTATAATTCTGACCTTCAACCTGAAATAGTATAAACTTGCATAATATCTTAGTCTGAACTCTGAACTATAAATGAAACATTATAGGGTACCATCCATACCGGATGGTACATTCTAACCACAGATCATCTGGTTTTTGGCAGTATACTTACTCTCCCCCTAAGCATATCTGCACAGAATATTGGTGAGTCAAACCACATCAAACTGACAGGATTAAAGATTGAACCAGTCCAACTGAGTTGGTTAGACTTAGGTAGTTAGGTTATCATTTTTTCCAGTGGCTTATCAAACATGGCTTTTGTAACTTTAGAGGAGGAATCTCAAGTTATAATTATGGGCATTGAGGCGCCCAATATTTTCAGAAATTTGTTCTCATAATTTAATCAGATTTTACTAAAGCAAGTTTGCACATAGCATGAAACAATTAATAATATAAACATAATAAAAAAGGTTTTTTTTCATAAATCTAGAGCAGTCTATTTACTATGGATTGCTTTCTAATGCATATTACAAGGCAGCCTAGCATCACTTTACAAGCTCACAACATTAGCAAAGAACTAAACAAGTTATTTGTTGAAGTTATTGGAACAGCCTTTCATAGCTTTTCCACATATGCCACTATAACAATAAAAGGTACATAACACTGCACATGCACAAGAGCCATAATATATCCTCTTATGGTAAAGTAGATACCTAAATGTGTACAGAAAATATTTAAGAACATCAGATGTCAAACAACACCAACAGTAATTTATAAAAGGTTACATATTTCCCAGATTGTCTAGAGAAACAGCTTCCACGTGGTGACTGGTATAGCTGCAGACTCAATACACTTAAATAAACAGAAACACTCAAAATTAAGAACATGGAAGCTATCAATTTATTGTTTAGCTGCAAGCATGCTCGCCTTTTCTTTAAATACCATTCCAAATCTAGAACTCAGAAATTATGTTACCAAATCAAAAATGATATTTTTCTTTTTCATAGCTCAAATTTTTCATTTGATTTAACTATATAAGCTATTGATAAAAATGAAGAATACCAAAACATAAGTACACAACGAAGATAAAACAAGGCACAACGAAGAACTAATGCTAAGTTTTATAATTCCTAACATGAATGATGCTTAGATATACAAAATAAATAAAGAACTTAACAAAACCACTGTATACAAATGAAAGAAATCAAGGCTACTTCAAAGATGCATGCTTCACACAAATATGTTATTATAAATGCAAACAAAAAATGAGAATAGCATAATACCAGTATGGCATACTTATAAACACATCTTTGCAAAAACCAAATAAACATCCAGGAATTGAAGTTTTAGTGAAAGACAAATGCTCCATACATGTTCTTGATGGTAAGATCTCAAAGTAATAAATCAGCAAAGCAGAAGAAAGATGTTAAAGTACCTTGATTCCTTATCAAACCCAAAACGTGCACCAAAGTAAAAGGCAACAGCCAATAACCATGCATCACTGTGAACTGCAACTAGTGACAACCAATCCCTTTCATCCATTCCATCCCGAGCAAAGTTTATACCTAATGCTGGTTCTGGAAGCTCAGGAGGAACTTCCTCGGCTGGCAAGTTCACTTCCCAAGTCTCGTTAGGCAATCCATATAGGCATAGGTTCTCCTTTTCTGCAAAAACAATCAGAGACTTACGGAATCATCATATGATATTTGGCCAAACAAACTGCATGGAAGACCGCAGGTTTACAAATTTCTCATTGGAATAGAATTTTATTGTATGTAGAAAAAATGCAGTAATAATGCAACAGCTGAAAACTACATCCAGTAGGCCCCACTTATGTTTTCCATGCATCTAAACATACAAATAAATAACAAAAAAATAATATATAGTTTTATGCATTCAGTGGTCAAAGCTTTGTCTCATTCGAAGGGTGCAAAATTGAACAATGGCCTATGTTACAAGGATCATTTGATGGTCATGAGGCTAAAAGAGTTGAAAGTTGCTTAAGAAAATGGAATTATGGGCAGCCCACAAGGCACCCAATACAGGGCCTCAGAAGGAATAATGTGCACAACCTTACTCTTACAAGCAAGTGATAAAAAATATGGGATTATAAAGTATGAGCCTTCCAAATATTTATAAATGAGGAAAGTGCTTTCAGAAAAGTAAAAAAGTATAATTAAAGTTACCAAACATGTTTCGGTGTATATTTTTTAAGTGAAAAGCCGGCATGTGATTCACACTAGTACAAACATCACAACTAAATCAATGAAATCTACGTTGCAAAAGATTCAGTCTCCAGCCCCATTTAACACTTGAAATTCCAGTTTTGTTTCCAATCTTTTGAATTTTCTTACTAATCCTCATAATCCTTAATATTATGTATTAATCCTTGAAATTACATAACATCTTATATATACATTCTTGGGGTACGTTTAACCACTCCTGAAAAGAGTATACCTGAAATATCTATTATTCACTTTAAATTAATTTAGCAGTGGAACAACTTGTGCAATTTTACCCTTAACTTCTGAAGTGAATATGCCATCATCTTCTCCTTCAAGAATCTGCCTCCTCATAATTAATTGTCCCTCACTTTTCAAGAAGCATATTGCCTGAAGATAAAGTTTTATTTAACTTTGTGATGACCTGACATTTCTTCTCAGTTCCATTCCCATCATGCCCCTCTACCATTTTCCTATCCCTTACTCTCCATTATTATTTGAAACTATTTCTGATATCCACCCCTTCGTTACCCAGATAAGAGCCTCTCTTCCAGTTATCAAACTCATGTTTCAAGGTGAGGTAGTCTTGGTGGGAGGTCAACCAATGGGCCGTCTGGTTCCAACCTACACCGTTAACTTGTCTTCAACATTATTTGTCCTTCTTGTTGTGGATGGTCCATGCAGTCCACTGTTATCCAACATACAGAAGCAGATCATTCCCTAGGCAGGATAACTCATACTCAATAACCAATCTGAAAACTCAACATAGAACTCATCTTTTGGGCAATGCTACCTTTCATACATTTATTATGCATTATACAATCACATAAATGTAATCAAGATGCCCTCAGACTATCTCCCATTTCTTTCTTACAAGATAGAGAAAAGAAAAAAACCAACTTTCCATCATCGTCAGAACTAATATAATGACTTAGGGGCATAAGGGTCAAATTAAATCATGAGCAACTCCAATCTGATTAGCTTTGGTACTTAAAACGAGATTTTAGGGGCTTTATTGCAATTTAAAGCTTTGGAGAATTAACAAAAAACCTAAAAGATTTCGGGGACTAATATGCAAAAAATTTGCTTTTACGGAAAGGTAAAGAGAAAAAAAAGAATCCAAGAAAAGAAAAAGCGTAAGCACTTAAGCATCCCAACCACCGGAACCTAGGTCGAGAAGAGAGAGAGAGAGAGAGAGAGAGAGAGAGAGAGAGAGATTTTCCTCCCCGTAATTCCTCTGCAACCAAACCGCAAAAACAAGAAAGGAAGCAAAAGCCGGTGGATTCGATAACAAATGTTGATGCCAAAGGATCCAATCAAGAGCAAGGGATCTCACCAGGATCGCACTGCTGGTAGAACTTCTCCACATCTACAGCAAAAAAACTTAAAATTACTAAATTTACTCCAACCCAACAGACCGCGAGATCTAACAGAGAGAAACAAGGAGGACAAAATGATTGGGTACCGGTTGTGAGAGCCTTCACTATTCCAGCCCGCCGGCCTCGAAAATCTCCAAAGACCTGCTCCGGCGTCCGCGGATTGTAGCCTCCCGCACCCCCTTCCATCTCCCGCGCCGAAGACGACCCGACTGCCCTTGCTCCGGGACTCCAATAACGACGCGGAGCAGCAATTCTGCCAGCAAAGAGCTCGCCGAAGAACAGAAGAAAGGGAGAAAACGAATAAGAGAAAAAAATAAAAGTAGGGTTAGGTTACCAATTAAGTCTATAGCTTCTTGCCGAGACAAGGAGGAGTCGTTGGAGTTCCTCCACGAGAAGAAGGAGAACGGAGGATTAATGGCGAGGCATAAGGGGAAAAAGGTGAGGGTTTTGAAGGGCCGCCTCTTTCTATTTTTCTGTCTTGTTTTAGTTTTCCTCTCTATTAATCTAAATCTAACAATTATAATGTGAGTTTACATATTTATCCTTCAAAGTTTGCAGAGTAACATATTTACCCCTGTAAACTCTGATGGCGTATAAATTGCTGGAAATATTTGACATTCTATTTCATGCGACTCTCATTAGCTTCCACCTAATAATTATTTTACTAATATTTTATAGGATATTTAAAGTTTGAGAGTTAGATCATCCAATTTAATGATATTTAATATCATCAAATTTTCAACATTGTTGTGCTAATACTGTGATCATATATTTATTAATTTTGTCAATCAAATTTCATATAATTTTCTAGTGAACCAATTTAAATTCTAATTATCATAAAAACCTTAAACTTCGATGAGTAAAGAACATTTTGTTATGATCAAGTTGGTACTAAGAGGGGGTAAATTAGTACTTTTAATAAAAAAAAAATATTGATTCAAAAATTTGTTCCAAGTTTGCACCCGAGAAGGCATTTAAACTTGAAAATGTTGGAAAGAAAAATATTAAAGAAATGGCACAGAAAGAAAGTACACCAGATTTATAGTGATTCGATCATCGTAACCTATATCCACTCTTTATTCCTCCTATGTTAAGGCCACCGACATTCACTAACGATCTTTCTTCAATAGGTGAAGACCAATCGCTCTCTTACAACACTTTCTCCTTTTTACGAGTTCAGAAGATAATCCTTACATGTCTCGTACCTTTCTTGAATGATCTCAAAACTAGAAAGGGAGGACAAGGACACTTAGCAATTTTACAACTCAAAATCTTAAGATTTTTGTTCATATTTTCGTTGCTTTTTTATACAGGAAAGAGTGGGGTATTTATAGGCTCCAATGGCTTCAAAAATGAAGCCAAAAAGTATATCATCTTGTTACAACTAAAACAATTATTCTACATGCAATCTAGGTTGTCCTGCACATCAATGATTCAACCGAACTCTCATTGAACTTTCGGTAATCTTCTAATGAGCTTTCGGCGAACTCTCGATGAACCTTCGGTGAGCTTTCGACGAACTCTCGGCAATCTTCCGATGAGCTTTCGAAGAACTCCTGGTGAACCTCCTGTGAGCTTTCGATGAACTTCCAAAGAACTTCCGACAAGCATTCGGTGAAACCCTGATAAACCTTCAACGAGTTTTTGACGAATTCCGAATGAACTTCCAACGAGCTTTCGGCGAACTCCTGATGAACCTTTGGCGAGCTTTTGACGAACTCCCAACGAACTTCTGACAAGCTTTCGGCGAACTCCTAGTGAACCTCCGGTGAGCTTTCGACGAACTCCCAACAAACTTCTGATGAGCTTTCGGCGAACTCCCGGTGAACTTCCAGTGAGCTTTCACTACATCATCTGATCCTTCGGTATATCCCCCGATTCATCTGACCCGATGCCCGATCATTGACTCTGGCTTAACTTTGATTCTTCTTTAATTATTTTATCTTTCTCGATCATAGTTAGTCCAACATCACTTATCTTAATGCATAGATTAGATCATTAATTCACCAATTGATGTTATCATAAAAAATCATGAGATTCAACACATTTGACACCAATAAAATATATAAATTTATTGAAATAGCTATGAGTGTGGATTTTACAAAAAAAAACAAAAAAATGTTTAGATAATATTTTTCTTTGCTCTTCTCAATGTTAATCCTCTGCTCTTAAAATCACTTCAGAGCCATAGGAACGCTAGCATTCTCCGCTTCAGGTCATGGGCTTCTCCAGCAGAGCAGACAGGTACCACTCGTCCTTGGCCATCCCCCGGTCGAGCTTCCTCCCGGCCGTCCACCGCAGCTTGTTGAACCCGACATGTCTCAGCATGGGCACGTACGTCGAGTTGAGCTGCGTGCCGGCGCAGAAGAAATGGTCCAGCCAGAACAGCCCCCCCGGCCTCAGCACCCGGTAGATGTCGTACAGCGCGAACTCCAGCACCGTGTCGGGGATCCAGTTGCTGAGGACGTGCATGGAGTGCACGATGTCGAGGGTGCCGTCGAAGAACGGCAGCCGGTGGGCGACGCTGACGTGCATCGGGACGAGGCCCCTGGAGGCGATGAAGCTGTTGAAGGGGCCGTCGAAGTTCATGCTGCTCGTGACGATGGTCACGTTGCGTTCCCTCATGCGGGCGGCGAAGGTGCCGGTGCCGCCGCCGATGTCGAGCCCGATCCGGATGGTCCCCGGGGGTTTCGTCCCCAGGACGGCGTCGATGCCGTAGGCGAGGCCGCCGTCGTCGTGCAGCCACCGCACCTTCTCGCGGCCTTTCAAGTCGAAGCAGTCCTTGCAATCGTAGGCCCTCTTCTCCTTCCTCCTGTTAACCAAGCAGGTGTAGTTCTTGCAGGTGTATGCGTCCCAGGTGATGCTGGTGTCCGGCGGGATCGTCCAAAGGCTGGCGGGGAACGGCACGGGCTCGACGTATCCTTTCGGAGACTTCGGGTGGCACCGCCGGCGGGGCAGAGGCTCGCACCCTTTGAGCATTAGTCTCTGCGCGAAAACTTCGTCCACGGGGCACTCCTTCCCGACCTCGTAGGACATGTACTCGACGAGCTCCTTCTGGAAATTGAAGCAAGCGGAGCCGAGCGCCGGGTACAGCTCGTCGGTGCCGAGGTTGGAAGTGAAGCCGAGGGGCATCTTGTGAGGCCCCATGGCGAGCTTGAGCTCCTCAGGGATCTCGTCCCGCGACCCACCCACGCCATCGGCTGCGGCCACCATGTCCTCTCGAGCGCGGCCGACCTCGGCCAGGAGGGTCTGCAGAAGGGAGCTCGTCATGGCGAGCCGCCGCTGGAGCTCGGCAGATTGAGTTCGGCTGTCGGAGAGGTCCCTCCGGGTGGCGTTGAGCTCGTGGAACAGGGCGGCGGAGTCCCACGAATGGACTCGGAGGCCGCAGCTCGACCATCGGGAATCCAATGAGGTGCAGGAGAAGAGGAGGACGGTAAGCAAGTTGGTCGATACAACGAGAAGCAGTATCTTCAGCTTCGAGCAGATCGAATTGTGCTTTAGGACTGCTCTTCTCTGGTACTCCTCGATGCTTGCCATAGAGGAGTCGACCAACTTCCGATCAATTCTTCCTTCTCTGATCAATCTTCAGATCAATGCGGAAGTCATCGATCTATATAGCAGACTAGTAGTTGATGTTTACCTAACGCACCATTGTTCTAATGGTATTTTTTGGTCAACGGCAAGTGTACACTTGATGGGCATTCATATCATCTATATATGCGGTCAGATACAAAACATACAGACCTGCCTTGCATCATATCATCTAATAAATTCCAAATGGTCAAAATAAGAGTCAGACTTGATTGCCAAAGTCAAAGCCAGCCAAACAAGGACAAGTGGAATCGCATCTGTGAGCCTAACTCGCGCCTACCAGGAAGAAAGGATGAAGTCAAACCAAGCTACATGTGGTCGTCAATTAACTCGTGACGTAATTATTTATATTCTATTGATCAATAACGAGAAGTTGCCTTATTTAAATAGTAATATCTATCATAACTTAATTGATCCGACCTTTAAATAGATGTTTTCTCATGATCAGATACGTGTATATTTTGAATAGATATGATGGAATATATTTCTTTAATTCACATTCCTTAAAGTAGAAAGGTAAGAACGAATTCTATCAGCATTGAATAAGAAAATTTTATTATTTAACAAAAATAATTAAAATTAATGCTCTGTCATCTCTGTTTCCGGCGCGAAGACGGCTTCACCAATTTTGGACCCGATTCGAATGTGGATCCAATAACGATGTCGCATACGATGAGCGATGGAAGAAGCGCTCGAATGAGGTCATCGATCACGGACCGGATCTTGTCGGATTAACCCGGTCAAACACGAACCCCGATTGAACCGAGCCATAAACCTATCGGATTTGTCGCATGGAAACGCCGGCCACGCCCACTTCGCCCTAAACCCTCGCGACTCTTCTCTCGCGCCGCCTAGCCTTCTCGTCTACGCCTCCGGCCGCCGACGCCTTCCGCTGCCCCGCTCCTTCTCCTCATCCTCTTCTACAGCTGGTCGAAGGTACTTTCATTTCTCCCCCCTCTCTCTCTTCTGCTGTCGTGGTTTTGATTTTGCTGATTACTTCTTCTTTGTTTCGCGTCCGTATGTCTTGATGTCCGATGGAATTGAGGACTAGAGGAATAACGAATCGCTAATTCCAATGGCCAATTATGAGTCCGTATCTTGAAGCCACAACCTTAATCCCTACTAGTTCTCCCAAATTACCGATTCCCGATCCATATAAATTATCGTCTTCTACGGCCTCGTCACTGTTGCTCTGTGATCCATGTAGCCGCAGGCAACGACGGGCCAACCGACGTATGGCCGTCTGGCACAAGCAGCTCTCCACAGCCCACCCCCAAACCTTTGGCTTGACCACCCTGCTCCTGATCCCCTGACCACTTGTTGTCCGAGAATATTGGCTCGTTTTCATGATTTGTCGTCACCACAGCAATTCATTCTTTTCCTGGTGATTACAACTTATGACAACAAAGTTTTGATTTTGGGTTTTAGGTAAAATTACCGTATTTTAGTCGTGAAACTTGCCTGCTTAGAGTGTGGCTTCCAGACTTGTTCGATTTCAAGTCGTTTTGATCTTTTCAGGTTTAGAAAGTTCAGGAATTGGGTTTTCTGTGCCATGGCTCCCGCTCAAGCCTTATCAGGGGTCAGCGACGAAGGAAAACCTGATGTTTCTGTGAAATATGAGAACAGGGAATCGGTGGATGCAAAAGATGTATCCGGAATCTTGTGTGTGAACAAAGGCGAAGACAGTCTGTTATGTGTCGGTACCTCGAGTGCGCCTACAAAGGCTGATTTTAACTCGCATGAGGGAAAACTGGATGTAGTCGTGAAATCTGAGAAGAGGGATTTGGTAGATGCCAAAGACGTGTCAGGATTGATGTGTTCAAACAATCGAGAAGACAGTGTGTTCCATGTTGGGTCCTCGACTGCCCTGACAAAGGTCAATGAGGTCATGAATGAGGAAATTGACATCATAGATTGTACTGCCAGCACCGTTGTCAAGACAGTGAAAGATGAAGACCAGGATGCCACTGAGTATTCGAGCTCGTTTGGGGACACTTTCTCTGGGTCAGACAGTGAGTTGAAGCAGGATCATGGGGATATGGAAATAGAATCCCCCTTTTTCCCTTCAAATGAGGACCCTGCTGCTATTGATGGATTTAACAGGGTTTTTAAGTAAGTTCTTATTTATGGATGTGGTAATTTTATTTTTTTCTTATAGTTAGCACTACTGCATCTGCAATTTACTTTTACTAGATTGTTTGACCAAATAATATTTAGGTCAAAGAATGAAGACAATTATTAATGATATAGCTGTATAGCTAATACATGAAAATAAGTAGTTTATGACTTAGCAGTGTATAAGGTGCTTGTGTAGTTATTATAATGATCTTGAGCTTTTCATTGTGATGCTCGATTTGCACAAACATGTAGAGAATGGCATGAACTACTTTATGTAGTAGCCTATGACTATGTTGTTGAAACTCTAATAAGAAACTTTTATGTAAATGAAAAGGAATAATAGTCAAATAATTACTTTATCTTCAAAGCTGTAATATGATATTTTCATGTAAATGCAAGGCTATCCCAAAACAGAAAACTATTTTCATGTTAATTTTTTTTGTTTAATTTTATTATTTGTGCGACCAATTTAGAGAGAATATGCATTATAAAATTGAAATATACAAGCTGATGACTAGAAGTGAAAGTAAGATTTAACAGATATGGAGCTATAATTGAGTGGAGAATCTGAAGAGGCTTCTTTCCTTCATGTGAGATGGGGACCCAGAGAAAGTTTAGGATAAACATTAGGTTTCATTTTTTTCAAAAAATAAGATACTTGAATCCTTCAGTGATGAATTCTCTTCAAGTGGTCAAAGAAATTTCTATCGGGATGTACTTTTCCCCTCCGATCTTAACGGTAGTATCTTGTCTGCTTTCTTATTTTGATTGGTTATTATGATCTAAGGTTGAAAATTTTTTTATGGGCTTTTTTTTGGGGAAGAAAGGTATCTGACAAATCATATTTCATGATGATGGGTTGAGCAACAAATTTGTTTTATACTTGGTTATCTCCGATAGTTGTATGTCTTATAATGCCATTTGATTTATGGATAATATTGATATCTTATGCTTCATAGAATTTACCACAACTTTCAGGAAGAAGAAAGTGAGTGCTCACTGGAGAAAATTTATCAGCCCTCTCATGTGGAGGTGCCAATGGTTAGAATTGCGCATGAAAGAATTGCTCTCACAAGCTTCAAAGTATGACAAGGAGCTTGCTGCATACAAGCATGAAAAGGAACTACAGTCAAAGATGATCGAGTTAGATAGTTCTGTCTCTAGAGCAGTGCCGTTGACATCTCAAACCCATTGGAGAGGAGCCATGAAAAGGAGGAAGAGAAAAAGAAATGAAGACAAAGTTGACCTGTCATCATATATGTCAAATCATGTTGTGTTCTCTTATTATGGTAGCTATGAGTTTCATGTCATTAATTTCTCTATTCCATGTGAATAAAATATATTTAGTAACTTTTGTTACTCTTGTGCAGAAAATAAAAGAACAGATACAGATGGCCACTCAATTGATGATGATTGTGGTGATTTAGGTATGATTTTTATGTGCTAATGTTCATAAAATCTGCTGATTATAAATGAAATGAAAAGAACTATGGTGTAGTAAATTGTTTTTGCTGCATTTATTTAGTATTTTAATTTTTAAGTATATATTTTATTATCAATAGCTTGTGTGGCATTTGACATACTTTTACTTGTCTTCGTACTTCTATAAGCAAACACATCAGGACATGAAATAAAGATGTTTGACATCATTTTGCTTACTGTTTTTCAAATATTTACAAGATTTCAATTTTTTTTCAAAAGTAGAGAATTTCTACCGTCAAATTTTTAAATACAGGATTGTGCTGTTACCATCTAATGGTGTATCCGATTGGAGAAGGGTAATAGGCTTCACTGTTAAAGCTTAAAGCTCCTTTTATTTTTCTTTTCTATGTGGAAGTTGGACTATTAGTTCTTCCTGTTAAATATTTCTCGCAATCCCTTGCTTGCCAAGCTGCGAAGAAATCTAATTGACAATTTTGCTTACTCTATTTACGTAACATGTTCTTATCATAAACTAAGAAAACTGATAAGAGGATGTACACCCTTTTATTTGATCCCAAATAGATATTGTGGCTTGTCTGGTGTTGTTATAGGACTGATATGGATCCCCAATGGCTTGTTTGTTGTTGTTATAGGATTGATACATTCTACTGTTGTGCTTGATACCTAATAATGGTACTAAATGATTCAAATATTATTTGTGCTTACTAAATATGTCATTTTTGATATATGCACTTATTTGGTTGTAGACTAATCAAATTCTAAGATAATGAATTTGTGTGAAAGTCTGGATTGGTGATATCTGCAGCCTGATTCATTCAGATGCCAGCTAATCTTACATTGAGGCCCAGATGAGTGATGCAGGATAAGTTGATTTGCATTCAATTCAATCATTCAAATTCTCTCCCCGTACATTTTTGTATAGAATCGAATGATTGAAATGACATACCCTCAGTGTGATTTCAGATGAATGTTACATGAAAAAAAAAAAAAAAACTTAACATCTTTTGAGTTTGACAAGTGTTTATATGTGACACATTTTTTATAGAGCACTTATCGTGCCTAATTAGTGAAAATATAGTAAGGGAAATAATATTTGAGTGATGCACTTCTACGTACAGTCTGCACTTCTTTACTTGAACATTGTTCAGAAATTAAAACTTTATCTCTAATTATGAAATGTGATGCACTTCTAGGTACATTCTGCACTTATTGACTTGAACATAGTTCAGAATTCAAAGCTTGAGCTCTAATTATGGAATTCAAATTGTATTTGTTCTCTAATTAAATTATCTCTGCAGTTTTTTTCTTCTCTTGTGGTTTTTTATTTACATCGAATAGCACAACCCTTATTTAACATTAGCAAATTTTGATGCTTAATTTGTTATTGACTACAGCAGAGGATAACATTAGGGGCAATGATGATAATGACTGGTTGCTTGGCTTGAAAGGCTGTGATAGTTCTCTTGAACAGATTCTTTTGAACATTGAAGCTGTCCAATCTAGAGTTACAAAGTTGAAGACTCTTCTCAACAATTGCATCTGCAGAAATGCCAGAGAGATTTCTTCTGGCAATTTGTTTCTGGGAGATGTTCCTGCCGGCTATGCTCAAAATGTTAGTGATTCACCTAGAAATAACACAGATTCAATGCCAGCTGGATTGCTGGGTAGTCCACCCCATCGTGTATCTGAGTATGAGATGGAGGATATGGTTATGCCTGAAAGTGCAGCTTCAAGCTATGGGGATGCTGCTGATCTTGATATTATTGAAAGCACGGTTGGTGGTCTGTTGTCTGCTGATGCATCCCTGGATCAGGATCGTATCAGAGACCTATGCAGAGATGTAAGACCTTGCTTAGCTGATTTTTTTTATGTCAAAATTTTATTTCTTAGTGTGTCTCTTGTATGGCAGTAAATTTCTGAAAAGCTTCGTAATCAAATTCTTATTTGTTATATGACCATCTATCTCTAGATCTAATTTGTTTCTGTCAACCTTACCAATGTGACTGATGAAACTTCGGGAGCATATACTTATCATGACTGTAAAGTGCAGTAGTGCTTCAAGTCATGTTACTGTATGTTGGTATTATGAGCCAGTAATCAGAACTAAGAGGTTAGTTTTGGTTCTGGAGACCAGATTGAATTTCCCGGCTTCTTCATTATGTGCTCAATTGAAGTATGTGGTTAAATTAAAAGAATAGTGCTTTGATCATACAGTAGTCCTACTGCCAAGTATATTATCAAGGAAATAAATTTTTTATTCTCTTAATTTATTGTACTATCATCTCGCTTGTGTTGCAGAGTGCAGATGACATTTTGATAGATAACCAAGTAGCTGAAAATGATTATCAGAACTTTAAGAAAGTCAGCCATGCAACAGAGGAACTTCAAGAGATGATAAAGACGCAAGCTGAGACCCATTCTGGAGATGAGAGCACGGCCCCTAAGGACTCAATGCCAGAACCAGGTCCAGCAACAGAAAATGTTGATATGCCACAGCAGCCGGTTCTGAAACCCTGCTACACAGGAAAAAAGAGAGGACGAAAGCCCAAGAAGAAGCGACGGGGAGGTTCAGTTGCTGGTTCTGGACCTCCGAGGAGCGAGAAGCTTCATGTTTCCGGTCCTTCGAAGAGCGAGAAGCTTCATGGTTCTGGTCCTTCAAAGAGCGAGAGGCCTCAAGGCTCTGGTCCTTCCAGGAGTGAGAGGCTTCAAATCACTGTTCCATTGAGGAGTGAGAGGCTTAAGAAACGAAGATTGTCCAGCAAAAATACTTGAGTTTGTATTGGAGTGTCGTATCATCGAGGGGATTTTTTTTTTGTTCTAGTGCCTGGTTTGATTTCTCTTGTCCCAGTATGTCCTGGTACACTTATCAGGTTAAATTTGTATATTGTCGGACAACTGAACCACTCCTGATATAGAATGTATCTGGTAGTTTTCGCTGTCGAAAGTGTTAGATGCTGTTTCATTCAATGACAGTTGTCTAAAAGATGCTGCTCGGAAACAGTGACGACCATCTTTTGGCCAATTTTTGGGACCATTTTGGAGATTGATGCTTGTTGATTGATGTTATGTATGGGTGCTTGTAATGAGACACGTGCACCATTTTTAGATCAACACATCTCCTTTATCATTTAGACCTGTTGGATATTAACTCTTTGATTGCCCTCCCGATAAAGAATATTTATGCTTCAGGCAAAACAGTGAACACAATGATTGAGGTCTGAGACACACTGTATCTATATATATATTGCTTACGAGGATAATGCTGCATACATAAATCATTTCTACAACTCTATTTAACATCTCCTTTATTTTAATCGTTAGCAGGAGAAGGCTCGCATTCTGCCACAATAATCACAAGAAACCTGACTTCCAACTGCTACGATCCTTGGATCCTCATCCTTGGCTAGTTCTCGTCTTCATGAAGTTAGGGGGAGCGGGGGAAGAGACGAGAGTCGTCCAAAGTGGATGTACTGGAAAAAGGATAAAGAACAAAGATGCAGTGATGATGGCTGCTTGTGAAGAGTCGCCTTCTGTCCCTGTCGAACAGGAATGGTGGTGCTCGATGACGATGATACAAGCATGACAGGATGTTCCTCCGGACAGATAATTTGCCTGGATTCATGGATCATGCAAAGTCCTCTCTATATCGACCGAGCTGGTAAGTTCCTCCACCACCCTGGTGCAGCAACTGCGGAATAAAGGTTGGAAGACCCGGACGCGAAACGATCCCAGGGGAGAGTGAACATACTCTGATTGCTACACTCTGAACCATGCGAAACAGGTGGAAATCTCTATAATAAATGGAAGCAAGAGATGGTCTTGCAAGGACTTGTGCCCAACCAAACCTCAACAGTGGAAGTCGGTATTAGAAGTTAGCATGAACGCAGGACAAGAAATAGTAAGTTAATTGCACCTTCGAACATGAACACATGTCTGCAATATCCAATGTAGCCTAGCGTTGAAGCTAACCACACAAAAGGCTTCATTATCTTATATATCTTGTGCTAATTCACAGCTTGCTTATTTACAGATAAGGGGAGGCCATGTTGCTGATGTCCGAGGGCATAAAAGCAAGGATCATGAGTAAGACTAGTATGGCTACGGGAAGCAACAATAGCATGGAAGGTGGAGGGGGCAGCGGAGGCAGGACGAGAGGAAGTATCAACAGCGACATGGTGAGGCAGATAAGGATGAGGAATGACTCCACGCTGAAATAGTTCGAAGAAGTGGCTCCATAGTTTGTCTCTTGCGGCGGTCTCGCACCGCTCACTATTCTGTTCCTCCTCCTTGTGCCTTCGATCGAACCATCTCCGACAGCTTTCATATCAATCTGTTTGTTGCTTTCGAGTTCCTTGTCTGAGAGCTCGACGCTTCGATACACGGCCTATCAAACAACTGATCTACGATTTCTTAGACGCTTTCATCGGCATAGCTTTCAGATCACAAACTGTTGAATCTGTCTGGGTTGATGGACTCTGCCAAGTTGGTTTTTGCTGATGCTGATGCTCAAACCAGTAAGCCCGGTGGCAGACTCAGATGTTTGGCTTCCTGAGACAGCAACAAACATGCCATCAACTCCTTTTAGAGAACTGGATCAGACTTTGCAATGGAAACTCTGGAACTATGATCTCGATCCAGCAGAAAGTCATAATGGTATCTCCAGGAACCCTTGTTCACAGAAAATAACAATAGCGAGCGCTATCTTCTCTCAAAGACATGTTGGAAACCAAGATATCTTTTACATGTTTTAACATCAAAAGCTATCCTAATCTTTCTGCTTTCTGCAGCAGGGTGTGAGGAGAACAGACATCATATTAGAAGAATGATCGAACTGACAAAGTAGTCTCATCTCAACTACTCAGAAATAATTACCTCTCCAGCTTGTTTCTGGCATCTCTTAGGAACAACTGCATGAGGTACTGTCCTGCTCGAATGGTCCTTCACTTTAAAATCCATCAGGAAGAGAGGAAGAAGAATCAACTATCAGTGCATGGTTTCTCTCTTGCTCTTGTGCTGCAGACAAGCCAAGGAGTAACAGGAGAAGGTTGGTCATGCCAGGAAAGGTCTGATGAGATGTACGCTTCCAAGGAGAAGGCAGTTTCTGTGATGCTGAGATGGACTGACGCTGCTCATGTCGCTATGCGTGATTCATATTTATCTGTGGAAGACGAGGGAAGAAGGAAGAAGCGTGAGACTTTTGGGGTGGATACACTGCATTCCATGTTGAAGTTTCAACTGGTACTCACCCCATGCATGAGTGGTGGGGGATGCTGATGCTATTGTGAGGCATATTTCTGCTCTTTTGGGAGGACAGTTGTTAAGGTTCCTCTCCCCTGGCCACCTTTCATTTTCCTCTGATCCCATTGTCTCTTTCTTGATCCCTTCACCCGTCCAAAGAAGTGATCTCCATGCCCTTGTTCTTGGGCCTCTCTGACATGGCCCCACACTGTGTCCTAAAGTCTTCTCTTTACTTCAGTACCAAAGATGAAGAATCTCTCTCTCTCTCTCTTTCTCTCTTGAATGAAATGAAGGATAATGTAAAGGTTATCCCTTCTTTTGTTCTTCATATGCTTTGAATGGTTTGAAGAGATGAAGTCCTGCTGTAAAGTAGAAGCTAGAATTTTCTCTCCATCAAATTTTTGTTGTTTATTTAGATTCTTTCCCTCTCTTTTCTTCAACCTTATTAACAAAAAGGCTATCTCTTCTATAATTCTTCTCCTAAATACATCTTGAAACTCAAGAGAAAACAAGCTCTGTTTTCATACATCCTTTCCATCAACTTTCTACTATTTCATTGAGGCTCTTCTTTATTTGTTCCCAAATAAGCCATTTCAAGATGGAACAAAGAATCCCCCTTTTCTTTTTCTCCTAATTGTTCTTTACTTGTACCATTTAATGTTTCATCTATTTTCTGCACTTTTCACAAAGCTTCTTTCTTCTATGCTTATTCTTTCAGCTCTACTCAAAACAAAAACAGCTCTGTACAGCGGTAAGCAGTAAGCAGTGAAGGTCGGACTATATCCTTATCATGTCGAACCGGACCGGACCGGACCGATCCAGTTGCACTAAATCCGAACCATGCTCAGCCGGTCTAAACTCACACCGTCGAAGCGAACCGGTCTATTCTTATCCCTCCGTTCCAACTTAGACTTCGAAGGGTATTTAAGACTTTTACTTGAGTATCCGATAAAGAAGAACGCAGAAAGGATCGTCTCGGAGCCGTGCCCTAATCCATCCCGTCGCGGCCGGCCTCTCTCTGTCTCTCGCGGCCTGACGCCATTGCCGCCGCGCTCACGCCACGGCTGCCGCGCGTTCTCGACTCTACGGAAAGCCGCGGGTTTTGAATCTGAATGGTATGAGCCCTTGCCATTGACGTATCGATTCATCTCGTAGTTTGCAAGATCTGTTGTGCTTTAGTTGGCAAAGCTTCTTCGATCACCCTTCACGTGCTTAACATCTGTAACCTGATGGGAATGCGTATCGAGCATGATTGCATACTAGAGTATGAATCTCTCTTTTGAGCTGTACCTTCTCCGATTGAGTTCTGTAGTGTTTTGCTTCCGACGTTGCAGAAGACGAGCTTCCTGGTTTGTACTGGATCTCATCTCTGCCAGTGTCAAAAGGAAATTTTTGTAGCTTTCTTTTGTACCAAGTATATGAAGCTGTTGGTGGATGCCTTAATTTCTCTTTCTCTCTTTACTCTTAATTCTCGTCGCTGTTTCTTGAATTAAGCTGTTAATAACAGTGTATTATTAATGTGGCACAGGTCGTTTCTGAATTTGTGCATAGCGATCTTGTGTTGTCTTTCATATAGGACTTGTTGATTTGCTGCCCGATATGCAATCAGAGACGAGTGCGCGCCAGTGGGATGGAACTCTTTCGCCAAATGACTTCAATTCTTCTGTAGCTGCTTTTTGTGAGAGGTGGAAAGAGGTCAATGATTCTCTTCCCCAATGGTTGTGGGAACCTTTTCCGGTGGTCGGTGATTCGTCGTGCAATGTGGGTGTTTCTGCTTGTTATGGCCGACTGAACCAGTCTATAAATTTGACGTATATCTTTTCTCTGGTCATGCTTAGGCAGCAGGATACTTAACAATGGAGAACGTGTATCATCAGAACGCAAGTGAGGTCGGTGTGGTTGCAAACTTATTTTTCGTAGATTGTGAGAAAAATTAGGCAGCTATCAGTTTTTGTTGTGTTTTTCAGGAAGTTAGTCATGAGGAGAGCATATTAGGAGACGAAGACCTATGTGATGATGCCACCTTGGTAAACTTCATCCGTTACAATTTTACTATCTTCGAATTTTGACAATCTGCAAATTAGATGCATAAGTTACGTGCCATCATGCGTCAAAAGTTGTTATTCTAGAAAGGCACCGACATGCGCCATGTCGATCGGCGTAGAATATATGGTTAGAACAGTTTCTCTGTCGCATGGCATAGGGGTGTGCCAACTGGGATTGTGCATGCCAAAGAGGTGTCTGATACGAATCTGTGCCACGATGTTTGCAAATCCTTGCATGTTACACCTCTTACTGATTTCCTCATTGATTCTTATGAAACTCATTTTTAACTTGTAATATGCAATCCTTAATGAGTTAGCACTTTTATTCACTTCCGTTATATTTTTAACTAGTAATTCTGTTCTCGACATTTTGTCTGATTTAGAAGGCTCTTGGTTTGTTCGTATCCAAATATTATGAAGCTATATAGAATCAGGCATTTATTTACTAGTGCTGCTTTCTTGGCATGCTTTTTTTTTTTCCCTTTGTGTGTATGATATTCTTTTTCTTTTTTGGTGATTTCTTAATGATAAAACTGGCTATGTTTTTTTAGGTTCAGAGCTGCGGCAAAGATGACATTCATGTCTATGATTACCACATAGTTTACAGTTTCAATTTCAGGGTTCCCGTTCTTTATTTCCGTGGATATCGATTGGGTATGCATTTTTCAGGTTATGTTTGTGCATGACCTTGTTTGCATCTTTTTATAAAAGTGGGAGCTCACTTGATGTAGATGGCTGCCCTCTGAAATTGGAAGACATCGAGAAAGATCTTCCTGCATACTCTCTCAAAGGACTTAGGGAATCAAAATGGACATTCATGACACAGGAGGTACTCACTTTCGGTGTCTTGCTTCTAGTTTATACTCTCTTAATATATTGATTTTATTGAGAATGCAATGTTTCAACTGGTGCAAAGACAACTTTTTTGTTCTTTTGTTGCAGTACGTGATGATTATTGACCTTCATATGCTGAAATGGGCTGAATTCTCGAGACTTGCAGGATCATCCTTACCTACGTCGACCATGGTATACTTTACATCCTTGTGGAACTAGTGACTGGCTGAAGGTTTTGATCGGAAGCAATGCGGCAAACAACCAGCCTCGGCCCCTTCACTATTTATCTGCTTGGTTATCGGTGGTCGGTCAGGCCGTTGGATTGAGAATCCCCCTTGGACTATACAAGTCACAGTGAAGGGTGTACCCAATACACGAGGCTACTCGTATTCGATCAGGGTGTACCCAATGCACGAGACTATATAAGTCGGTCGGTCAGGATGTACCCAATGCATGAGGCTACCCGTACAGAGATTTACCGGTGAGAAACTGACAATTAGCCAATTCAAAATTTCTCATTCGATGCTTCAGCTTAATCTTGATCGCATTTGAAGTGCGCGAAAGTGACTGGAACTGATATTGTGTGTGATTAAGCAGATATCAGTTATCTCATATTATCCCAACTCTGTCGATCGATGAACTTGTAATTATTGTCTTATTTATAAAATAAAGAAAAAGCAGAATAATATGGCTTGGATTGGACCCACCAATTTTTCTTGTTTACAAAAACTAATCGATTGCATTTAGATCCAATGCTTGAATTATAATTCTTATTTCTTAAATGTTCAATTATTGCCATTGTGTATAAAATAAAATTATGCTCTATGATTTATCGTCTTAATGTCATCAGCCTAATGAGATCAAATGATAACTATAGTATGCGTCGTTGCAATATAATAATCGATGCTTAAGTTCTTTTGAATGTCTTCTTAAAACATTGTGTTATTTCTAATTAAACGTTAGGGAGATTGTGACTTAGATATCGGAGGCTTATGATGGAAAATAATGTTATTTTTTTTTACGTAAATCTGGATCTAATTTCCCACGTCAGCATCAATCAATCAGCGATGATACGGTTGTGCGATTTTTTCAGCAACTTGCAAGCTTCCGTCGCATACGCAGCCAAAAAAGCTCCGACCCTCGTGCCTACGCGTTCGCCACGCTCTCGCCGTCCTCGTATCTCGTGCAGCACGTGATCACATCGACGACGTGCTCGTCGTCAGACGTCGATTGATCTTGACCGCTCGCGCATCTCTCCCACGATGCGCCCGTTTGATTTCAGGGCACAATTCTCAACGCAGCAGCGACAGTCGGATTGGCTGCAACTCTCTAAACTGCGTATGGCATAGCCACGCAACTATTGACACGTACCAGTTGCATATCCAACCTTTCAAATTCTGCAAATAGCAAATTTGCTCTCACAACTTTATTTTGTATTCGATTAACTTATAAAGGGATGATTAATTACGATGATAAGATTTTAAATTTAAGATTTGGCAATGATATCATATATATATATATATATATATATCATTTTAGGTGAATCAAATCCATCGATGCCTCTCACATGGGAAGTATAAAATTGTAGCTTGGGTTTTACAACTGTAGTTGCATGTGATCCATCACCCGAGTCTACAATAGCACGTCTCCTGTCTTCATATTTCTCTGCATCTGCCACCAGTATACGCCAAACGAAGAGGAGGAGGTGAGCTCTCTTCGTTTCTTCTTCCTGACTTCCCCAAGTCCACCATGCAGGCCTTGAAGAAGTACTCTCCCTCTGAGATCTCACTCCACGCCTCCAAGAAAGACTGCTGGGTGTCCATCCATGGCAAGGTCCCAACACTCTTCCCGAGGCTTCCATCTGTTTGGCTTTCTTAGCTTGATGTATGTTTTCATGGTTTGGTGTACTGTAATCTAGGTTTATGATGTGACCACCTTCTTGGAGGATCATCCGGGAGGGGAGGATGTGATCCTCCATGCATCAGGTGCGCTTGTACTGATCCATCTCCGTTCTTTATTTTTACATGTCGTGTATGTTCCTTTTGTTCCAGCTTTGTAACAATCTAATTCAGCAGATTTTATAGACTTTTACCTGATTTTTGGCACTGCTATGTGGTATTGTTGCATTGCATCATATTATTCGATAGGAAAAATTAGCCACTATCGAAAGACCCAATTCCCCCTGGTATGAAGAGGATAAAACGATTGGGAGTAGAACAAGAAGATGTGGAAGAAGAAAAAGGAGCAACGACTTGAACTGGTCACCCTAAATCAAGGTGATGAAGAAGAGGAACTTGAGCTTGACGAAGAAGAACAACTAGAACTGGTTATCGTAAATGAAGATGGATAAAAAGGACTACGAGTTTGGTCAGACTAAATAGAGTAGAATTGTTTGGTCCAATGGATTTTATAAAGTGAAATTTGGAATTTAAGTAGACCCCGGAAAACAAAATTTTCTGAATAGGTCAGACTAAATAGAGAGTTGTGTCCAAATGCATTTTATAAAGTGAAATTTGGAATTTAAGTAGAAACTTTTCTGAATCTTCCTGTTGTATTTTTAGATTCTCTCATACGGATCTTGATAAGTCACTTAATCGACTGTCATTGGTGCGATCCCGTAGACTCGCGAGGAATTACCCGTTTCGCATAGCTCGTGAGCCCCTAAAAGCACCTACGTGGGTAAAGGTGACCCGATAGACTTATGAGTCCTTGGTTTCCTTACTTCTAAAAAAAGAAATGTTTTAGTAATTATATACTATTTGAGCCATATGTATGCTGATTGCTCAAATTAATTTGTTGATCAGTTAAATCATGCGAAGCAACGATATCTAAAAGATATGCATGTGAATTTCCTTTTTGTGGCATCCGTAAATCACTGATTATTTAATGTTTTTGTGGTGTGATTGGTTGGAATTGATCTGATCTGAAGCCGGTGGCGATGCTACCCAAGCATTCGATGATGTGGGTCACAGCTCCACTGCCATTATCATGATGGAAGGCTATGTGATCGGCACCGTCGAGGGTCATGTTGCCGTCGACGAGCCTAGCAAACCAGTCAGCGGACTACAGCGATTGCAGCGGAAGCAGCCACCCCCTTCCTACAACTTCTCGGACTTCCTCCTGCCTCTGCTGGTCCTCGGCTCTGCCTTTGCAGCTTGGTATTACCTCAACTTCTATTCCGTGCCCAAGGCTTAAATGACCATATGATGGCTAGATGTAGCTTCCTATGTCGTCGAGAAGAATTAGAGGCATGTGGAATGAAACATGTTGATGACGATGATACATCTTTATCGTTGTAAGAATGAGGGAGAGGACTGCTTTAGTTTCTATTGCTTCACAAACTTCCAAATGCAATCAGTGCTGAATTGTTATTCTAGACAAGCTTATCGATATCGTTCTCCTTTACTGTTCCGATCACCATGAACAAATTCAACTTGTACTCCATATAAAAACCTATTCACAGACTTGACTGTTTCATTTTGTTGGATGTTCAGCCTGTCGAGTTTTTTAGCTGAATGCACCAACCATTTTTGCTTGTTACAACATCATCATGAAGCCTGCTTATATGATCTTAGTCTCCAGCTTTGTCGCATAATTTACTCTTGTTGGAGACCAAAGTTGCCTTTTGGTGGTGGAACCCGAAAGATCTTTCTTGATGTGCCTCTTCAAGCATGTATCGCCAAAGTTGCCTTTTGGTGGTGGAACCCGAAAGATCTTTCTTGATGTGCCTCTTCAAGCATGTATCGGTAATGTGGTTTAGCCTGAAAGAATGCCATAATTATTAGAAAGTTTTTCTTTCCCTAATTAAAGTGCTGATAGATTTCCTTTGATCCAGCAAGAAAGTTTTGTGAGAGCTTGGTTGCAACGTATAGACTGGGTTGCCTTACGTGACATGAGGCTTCCAACAAGCTTCACCATTCCAATATACTTGAGCAGACTCTAGCACAAGCATTGGTCGCAACCAAATGTTTGTAGTTTCGGTTGTCGAATCTAGCACAAGTATCGGTCACAACCAAAGGTTTGCAGTTTCGGTTGTCGAATTCGTATCAGCTCATGATCAGACCATGAAGTGAAAGAAAGAAGAGGAGGCGAGGCGAATGCCGCCGTTAAACATGATTAAAAAGTCGAACCGATAAATACCGACCGACCTGATTAGCAAATCTTGGGTGCCACCGACTTGAGGTGAAACAGAAAGAAGGGACTGCAGAGGCAAAGGAGCACAACATGTATTGACATCAATGTTGAGGAGAAAATTTTAATGAACTGTTAAGCCAAAGTAACTTTTGATAATTAGTGAATCAAGAAGAAACCAATGTCCCACATGCACTTGAGGAAACCTTATGAGTAATCAATGTTGAAAAGCCAGAAAGCAACCAATAAAATCGTAAGCATTTGACCAACAGCTCTTTGAAGTAAGTATAAATCAAAACACAGAAGCATAGAAGACAAAATTGTTTTAAGAACTTGAACATAGGATCAAACTGGGCATTAGAAGAGTTTGTGTCATTCAGTCAAAAAGGATAAACAACACATAAGCTTCCACCACTAGAAGGTGGGCAACCACTTAGTGCGATTAACAGGCTAATCTTTTGGTTATGCAGATTTAGTTAATTAACATATTGGAAGTACCCCGATGGGTTAAAAAGCTAGTAGTTAAGAGGAGATCATGATCACTAGCCTTCTCCATTAGTGCAGGTAGGCAGTCTGGTACTGGACCTGGTAGCCATTTCCATAGTACGTGGTGTGTGGAGGGGAGATTGTGTATGGAGCAGAACCCATCAGTGTAGGATGGTGAGCTTCAGCTGGGTAGACATACTGCCTATCGTACGGGTACGCGAATCTCTCAGGAGGGGCACGGTAGAAGCTTTTGTCAGGCATGCTGGTAATTCGAGGAGTGTAAACGCTGCCAGTGGCTCGGGGTCTCTTGGATTGCGGCTTTGCAGCTTCAGCAGCCCTCCTCTTGTCAGCCTTCGCTTTTTCTAGCTGGAGGATACGCTTCTGAAGTGGATCGACAGGGTATTGCTCCTCAAGTTTGTGTTCCTCGATGCACTTGATGACAGCTTTAAGGGCAGATAGTTCACGTTCATTTATTTCATTCTGAAATAATAAAAAAAGACTTGTGACACAAACAATCGCAAGTTACAGGTTAGACAGTAAAAGAAAATTGGAGCAGTAGCAAGATTACCCTAGTGTTTGTTAAATATGTGGATATGTGATGCATACAAGTTGTCAAGCAAAACACAAAATTTTGCAGTTTTCAGAAAATTGGAGCAGTTGATCATATATACCAACCACTCATGTTTTCCCGGATTTGGTATTTCAATTATAGATAATTCTGGCCACATAAATGCTTCATCCTATCATATGTCCACACAACAGTTGTTCTACATCACAATAGTGAGGTGTGACAGAAAATAATAGCTGGCCATAGAATCAGTTTCAAAAGGGAACTAATTATTCCATCTAATTGGCATGTCAAACAAACATATTACTGGGATGCAATCTTCGAGACATAGTTAGACGAGAAAATTAACTACATAATATGCATTAATGCTGAAATTTGACCCAGAAATTAAGTAAAAAAAAATTCTCAACTTATTAATTAAAGCTGATGCCATTTCAAATAAGTCAAACAAGCACCCTTCTAAAGTAAATAGACGCCCACATGCTGGACCAGATATTACCAATGCACCTTAAAGGCGAGAAGGTCGTACCTTAAAGACCACTTGGAACGTAGGACATTTAACTTTTGTACAATGCAGTTCATGCAACCAATGAGCAAATCATAAAAAGAACTCTAAAAATACCATTTTACATTGTGACTGGTCATGGGACTGCCATAGGTACACATGACTGGCTATGACAAATTTATCTCTCTTTTGTCCTCTTACCAAGCTAGCAAGACAAACCCATCCAAGGCACATATGTCATATACCATTGAGTTCAGAAATAAGGAGAAAAGACATCAAAGTTAAGAAGGGAAAAGCAAATCCTATATCTGGTAGACTGGTAACATTGTTTTGTTTAAACATAGAGCTAATGCCCATTAATAAAGTGAGATGGATTAAACCCTTAGTTGCCACACAAAAATTAATAAAATATCAACATAATTCATGATTAAAATTGAATCTTTATCTTGAATTTTATATAAGTCAAAAATGGATATAGAATCCTAGATAATTGCTTTTGAGTTTTCAACCTTTTCAAAAGAAAAGAACTATCTTTGAGTAGATCAAATTCATATTGTATAGCTGATGACAATATTATCATCTCTACATACTATAGAATCTTAATATTCTCAAACTGCCTATCAGGTGCAGCCATGAAGATTTACCTAAAATATTAGTTATAGTAATAAAAAAATATTATATTGACCCATTGCACATGTTACCATGGATAATGGGTTTTTCTATTACTAACAGCGATTAAACAATATCCCAGAAGATACAATCTTTTAATTTGTTTGTTACTAATGCTTTTCAAAGGACCAGAAGACAGTGAAATAACACAATTTATGCTGTAGCTACCTAAAAACATCATGATCTTGTAATCATAGAAATAGTTAACAACATTTTTAATTAATTGAGATATCAGAAAATAATGCTATGTGATACATGGTATTATCTAGAACGTACAAATTTCAATCGGACTGCCTTACGTTGTGATTTAAGTGTTTTTTGATATAAAACAGTAATTTGGGGAGGTTTTAAGCAAGAACCTTATTACCAGAACAAAAACATTGTACCCATCCATGCTTATTATGCATGTCAGCAAAAATGGATGTGTGGAAAGGCAAAATATTTGAAATGAATAACTATCCATTAGTGGTGTTAATACGGTATGGTATACCATGGTATACTGCTTGAGATATCATATTGTCAGTATTTTCTCGACATGGTCAGTTTACAGGTCAGACTAGCATATACCACTATAGTTTGGTAATTTGTACTTGAATCCTCATCAGCATGCTAGCATCATATACTATATTGGTACACAGCAAAGTGATACTTAGTTTACTTGAAAGACAACAAGAAAAATAGCTAATGCAACACGACAGCCAAAACATATAGATATCTAAAAGAAATGTTATCTAAGACCAGCTAACTACATACATTTTAGGTACTTAAAACCTCCACAAGAAGAAAGTCACAGATGTACCTTTGATCAGAAATGACTGCCAAAAAAAGAAAAAACCAGTAGATTCTGAAGAAAACATCAGGTGATATAAATCAAATTCAAGATACACGAGACTTTTCTGGTGACACCCCGTGACCAGATATCATGTGTATTCTCAAAATTTAATTACAATCCACTGGATTACCTATCTATTCAAACTTACATGAAACCTATTTATGTTCAATTATATTGTAAATATTTGCTCATATTTGCCGCCAAAAGAACACTAGCAAAGACTCAGGTGAAGAAGCCTAAGGGCATCTTAAGTTGATAATTACTCCAAGGCCATTAAATAACTGTCACCAATCACAGGGAGCAGAAAAAGAGTATGAAAAGAGAAAAACTAATAAGTGAGACATAATTCATCTCTGATTAATAGATCAATTTGAAGATTTATTGCTCATGTAGTCTGATTTCAATGGACTTACTATAACATATCTGCCAAACTTGACATTATTTTAAGAGGGATAACAACCTATCAGAAACTATTTAGATTGATGAAATGTGAGCTATGGAAAGTGTAACGGTGAGAACCCAACTCTAGCAATGAGATGCTCCATTTTGAACTCCCATATAAGCACATTCCTGCGGTATTATTGATAATAAAAAAACCCTTTCATATATCAGATGTGCGAACCTAAGAAGCATAGACATGGATACGACACGACATGACATGGACACGACAACACATCATAATTTTTTAAAAAATTAGGATATGGACACGACAATAACACATGTTTTTTTAATATATACAATATTTGATTAATATGAGTTTTATAGTATTTAAATTTAAATTTTATAGTACATTTGGTATTTTTTAATAAATTATTAGCATATATCCACATAATTTACTTTAATTCTGTTATAAATTTTATACAGGACTTATTACTAATAAGAGACAATAACCTCATTTATCATCAATATAGTTAGGTGACATTGTAATTTAGGGAATATAAAAGGTGATCAACTCCTTAAATAAAATACTATAAAGACATAGAGAGAAGGCTTTCCGCGGTTGAGGTTGCGGTGTTTGCTGTTTGCATATGTGCCAGGTGATGGATCGACAAGAGGGATGCCGATGGAAACCCACAAGCGAGGCTGCCAATGGCGGGTCGTTGAGGGCACGACTGCGCGGGTCATGCGACGATGCTGGTGAAGTCATCGATGAGTCGTCGAGGGCACGACCACATGGGTTGCGCGACAGGTGCTCGTGCGGTCGTCGACGAGGGTGAGGTCGCAGACAGCACGACCACACGAGTCATGTGCAAGTGATGGTGAAGTCACTAACAAGGGTGAGGTCATCGACAAGTCATGGTGCGCACAACAATGGCTTCAACCTTACCATGGACAACATATATAAGTGGGTTTGATTTCCCTCGATTCCATGCTTCCCCGTCCTCACGTGAAGCCCATGCAACTCAACGCCGCACACGAGCATCACACGAGGAAGGGGAAGGGTGTAGGAGAAGTGTTCGACACAGATACACTATATCCCAAATAAAAATAAATAAATAAATAAAGACACGTGTCTAGCTGTGTCGGCGATATATCCGTGTTCGACGTGTGTCCGACATGGATATGTCCAACAAGTTGATGTGCCCGTGCTTCCCAGGTGCCAACTGATTGTATTGCTAAATACATGCCATCAATATGTCTGGCATGCTGCCTGTCGACACAAGCATGCTAGTGGGATCGAAAGGTGAAGGGAAGATACAAAAGGAAGATGCCTTTGTAACAAGTTCTTATCTCCATTGGCTGTAGAAGCTTAACCAGTGGAAGCTTGTTGCAGATCCATCTTCCAAGGCCTTCAATCATGTGAGTAACAATGACAAAGCTCCAATTTAAAATAGGGCTGTAAAATATATAGATTCTTATGAGATCTGATCCAGTCGAAACCAGCTATGGATCAAGTTTATGATTCAAGAACTGGAATATCAAACTGATCCGACAACCCATTTTACAATCAAGCCAGGTGTCAATCAAGTCTGATCCAATCATATTAGTGCATACATAATTTATCACTAGAAAGCAACACAAAATTAACTCTAGCCCTAACAAAAAATGCACCACCAGCCATCCCTCTCTCTATACCAATCTTTGTCATCTATCTCTTCCTTTGCCCGTTCCTTCCCTCTTACAATGTTTATGATCTCACACACAAATCCTTGCACTGGCTGTTAATACCAAATGAAACTAGTTTCTATTAAACTATTTGATGAATATATAACAGTCTAGAAAAATAAATAGGTAATAGATGGTAGTCACCACTAGATATAAGAGAAGATGCAGATGGCAATATAGATGGATGAACGAAAGAAAATGTATCAAGCTAGTGAAGACAAACCTGTGCACCAGGAGACATGCTTCCAGCTTTGACTTGTGACACCTTTTTTGCCTCCTTCAAATATGATTTAAGTAATGGCACTGGTGCAAATTGTTCTGTTAGTTTGAATGCATATGCGAGATTAATGGCCTCAATTTCCCTCCCACTATCAAGTAGAACATTGATCAAACCTAGGAATCAACAGTTTCAGTCAGTATATATGAAACAAAAAGACATGCATAGACTTAAATAAAGAATCATAGATCTATCAGATAATTATTGTATTACTACATATTCAATACTCTCCAACAGTAGGATGCGATAAAGGAGACTGAAAAGTAATTGGCATGAGGGAAATTTTAAAAGAACTTGTGAAAATTATGCAATAAGACATTCAAATCAAACCATTACGAATGCTCACTATGAAAGCCTGAAAATTAATAAGCAGGGGAAGAGATATTACAAATCAGTTTCTAAATAGTAAATAATCAAATTGGAGTTAAATCACAATCCTAACAATCCATTGCAATGACTATTTAAAAGATTTTCCAAGCATATATTTACCAAAATCAAAACTTAAAACAAAGAACTCATAATCACCTTTATAAGCAAGAAAAATTTCAGACAGGTTAAGACCTTACATAATTAAGATATCATGTATGGACTTTGAACAGCTAGTCTAGTCACGTCCTAAAATAATTGCCTTTCAAACACACAACAAAAAGTCAGGCAAACTGCAATATAGGGTAAATCACAAATTCTACTCCTTATTGCAAATAATATATAGTGCACTAGTTGATTAAAAGTAGCAGACGGACAGTGAAAATTTATAAGATCACTTATTACTTCAAGTGGTCGCAAAAGCATGCTGGAAAAAGCAGGCTCTGGAAAGAAGAACTTAGGGGCCAAGCGTATGATTCAGAACAATAAGGTATCGATACTTGCAAATTTCCAAATTAAGAGTACATCAACAATAGGATATCACAAATCAATTGGATTACTTTAACGAAAAACTGCATGGTGGAGGTCATGGTCCCAAATTGGGAAAAAGGAAGAAATATAAACCATTGCATGCAGAGACCAGTTGTTCATGCTTTCTATTGTCTTCCTGAACACTGTTTTAGTAAAATCATTTGCTACAGAATCACAGTGATGATATCTTTATTGCAATCATAATTCATAACTAAACATACTTTTCATCAAAGAAAACTGCGAATAATGCATACCACTACAGAGAGGAACAATAAAATGTTCAAAACAGAAATGCCATCTGCAAGAAAAAGAATTATCCGATTTCTAGACATGTAAATGGATTTTCAATATGATCAAATTAACGTACTGACACGGACTTAGCTGGTTTTGCCTAAGTCGTGCGGCACCCTTGCGCGTCCGTCCGCAAAGGTCAGCCTCCCCGAAGCCTCCCATTGTCCCTTAGGACCAACAAAAGAGAGAACGGGTTAAAGAGAACGCCTCAAACGGGATCCACAAGCAAACATGTCCGAAAAACACTTCATAGACAAAGCAAATTACAAACAGACTTTACAAGCTCTGAACAGTGGCACAACAAAGGGTAAAATGGTCCATTACAGACCGAAAAGCTCTCGCACGTGTCTACATGACACAACCTTTATTTACAAGCCTAAAGAGGCCACCAACCCAACTAAAATGGGACTTATAAGCCTTCGGCTGCCCCTTTACATTCTGTACAAGGCATGAACATGCCAAACGACACGGACATACATAAGCATTACATCAAACACCTTGTTTAGAAGTTTGTCCGTGACATTCTCCCCCACTTATCCCTTCGACGTCCTCGTCGAAGCCTTTGTGAACACTGCAACTCTTCACCTTTGCTGAGTCTTCAATCTTCTGCTTTAGCTGCAATGCGCCTCCTGGCTCCCAGCTGCTCTCCGCTGCTGTTTCTGAGTAGTCGAACCTTTGATCCGCCATGATGCTTCAACTCACCAATGACTCTTGACTCTGGTGTGGCGTTGGCTGAGTTGTGTTGATCATTGTTGATTCTTACGGATCCCCCAAATGAAGGAAAAAGACCATCCTTACTGCGCCAGTCTCTCAAAATTTCCACATGCTGCTTGAACTGGGTGGATGCTTGTTGGAGCTTTAACGAGCATCGCCTCGCAAACTTCTGAAGTTTTGGGTCCTTCCTCCACAAAATCTGCTCATTGACTCTTCTTTCAGTTAGTTGTCACATCCAAGTAGGTTCGCATCACTTCCACTTTCGATTGGCATTTCGTTGGGAAATGAGGCGGACAATCTACTCTCAGTAGCACTGATCACCGTTGGTGAGGATTTGACAACTATTGTCTTCCATTATCTTCGAAGGGTCTTTGAACTTGTGCAGAGCTCCTCTGCTAGATAGATAAGAGAACTGGGGTACTCGGTTTCGCCCATTCTCTTAAGAGTTGAGAAGGCAAAGGTTACTTGACTTCGCCCGCCTCCTCGAGGTTGTACTTCATGCATCGAGCTGGTTACTGGTCTTCGCCTGCTCTTTGCTCACACTTCTGAAGCACTTGAAGTGTTTGCACTCCTTGCGTTGAGTTAGCTACTGTGATTCACCTTCTCAATGCCATTGAACTTCTGGAATGCAGGAAGTTTTCACCCCAACTTGGAGTAATTCTCTGATAGATGAGGTCGCCTCTGGGATTGTACCGTCTTCTCCATCAACCCTGCCGCCTACTACACTAAGTAGCAAAGGTACAGCACCGCGTACTGCTTGCTTCGTTCCTTGGTCGTGCACTCTTGCATGACCCGAAGTCCTTCACTTACGGCTATCTTGATGAGAAACTTGTTGACACCGGTCTTACGAAGTTTCTTGGCCTCTGCCCTTCAGCCTTGTCTCGGTACTTGGAGATTGCCTCTGCATGCTCCACCTCCTCGGCCCCTTTCACGACCAAGCGCTCTCCCTCCGTGAGAGCAAGGGATCAATGACTTTCGCGAAAGTCCCGCCTCTGCGGTACCATGGCGCTGCCATGCCCATGGCGCTACTATCCGTCGCCTCGCCTCTGAATCTCTTTTCTTCACAATCAGTAGATATGTCTCTGTGATACTCCTCTGAGTCCACCTCCATTCTAACTGATGCTTGATTTTGGGTAGCTAAGTCCCTCTGGACTCGTCGTCGCTTCCTCGCCCCTTTCGACCCCCTGCTTCAACACCTCTGTGTTTTCCAAGCAGTCCGTTTTGTCGATGGAAAGACAGACTGCAACTCCCATGCATGGCCTCTGCCATCACATTGTAGGGTTTGCACCGATTATGTTCTCCTTAGCTTCCTTGGTAGCAACGTTCGCTTACTCGACCTTGTCCTCTGACTTGTCGGGCTCCCTTAAGCGAATATGAGCTCTGGAGCAGTCCAACTCTCCAGCTGCTTCGATCATACCTCTGCATGATCAAGTCCCTCTCATGGGACTCACTGGTACTTGCATTCGAACTTTTCCCTTGGTGGAACCCAGCCCCCATATGCTGATGACCAAGGTTTTCATCCGATGCAAAATTCGGTGCACGCCCGGAAGACCCGCCTCTGCGGTACCATGGCCTTCACTCCTTGAATCCATAGCCCTTCTTGCCGTCGTGTTGTTCACCAAAGCGGAGCTCCCAGTAGCTCCCGATCATACCTCCATATGATCTAGTCCCTCCCGGGACTCACTGGTACTTGCATTCGAACTTTTCCCTTAGTGGAACACAGCCCCCATATGCTGATGACCAAGGTTTTCGTCCGATGCAAAATTCGATGCACGCACGGAAGACCCGCCTCTGCGGTACCATGGCCTTCACTCCTTGAATCCATAGCCCTTGCCGTCGTGTTGTTCACCGAAGTGGAGCTCCCAGTAGCTCCCGATCATACCTCCATACGATCTAGTCCCTCCCGGGACTGTGTCGTGTGTGTCGCATTGCCACGAACTGTTCCACCACGATCCGCTGCACCATGTCGCCTCCTGGTGACATCTCCATTGCATTCTGATCCTTGTGGAATAAACTCGAATTGTGAACCCTCCATGTGTGGCCTCTACCAATACATCGCAGGGTCTCCTCCACCTTCGATTTTGTTCGCTCCTTTGGCAATCGACCTTCATCCACCCACTCTTGGGTCACACCTAGATGAAGCACCACTCTAGGACAGTCCGTCGCCTAGTAGCTCCCGAAGTCCCCCGACTTCGCTGCAATTAGTGCACCATTGTCTGGATCCTGGGCCTCTGCCCCAACCAGCACAATCTCCGCTGCGCACCGCTTCCCTCATGGCAACTTGAATGGCAACACTGTGGCATATTCTTCAAGAGTACCCGCCTCCGCGTCCTCTTGCCCCGTGCTAAGGCCTTCTGAACCCAACTTCGCCTTCGCAAATTGAGTCGCCTTAGTTCCTCCATCAAATGCTCCTCCGAGATAAGGTGCATGTGCCCTGAAGCTCCCTTCGTCTTTGGCACCATGCAAGATGAGTCCGCTCTGTCAGAATGAAGGACCCATGGAACAGCATGATTCTACTCCTGTCTCTGCAAGAGTTCATGTCCTTGACCTCTGTCTAGGGAAAGCACTGTGCCTCTGCTCCATGTTCCAACTTCTATGCTGGCTCCCTTCATGCGGCTTGGGTACTTCGCCAAGTTACACCCAAGTTGCTCCGCTCCTCGTTTTTTGCATTGAGTCGATGGTGGCCCTCGTGCCCACCATTCCACGGGTCAGCCCTCCCTTGAGTCCGATCTCCATATCGACTCCAAGTGTGCCTCCATTTGAGTTGCTTTGGATTGCTCCCCCACTTAATCTCGCAATGCATCCACCAATGCATTCTCTCAAGCGAGATCATGCGACGACTCCTCGCCGCTTGCTCAGTCCATTGAGCTTCGTGGAGTTGTTGTTTGTGATGTACTCCTCCTCAACATGTGAAGTCCGTCTCACATGATTCTCCCTCTGGAGTGCCGAGACTTATCCCTCCTGGATAACTGTCCCGTTGGAGCAACATCTCTCTTCGTTTCGGAGACCACCATCCCCTTGGACTACTCCGATCTGCTGAACAAACTGTGCATTGTTCTGCCTCTTGCAAACGCACTTGCTAGATTGCGCCTCCACGTCAATACAGCCACCGCTGCACCCCTCCAGGCCTAGCAACATGCTGAACTCGTTGCACACTTCAGCCTCCTCCGGACGTATCCTTCGCATGCCGAAGAGAAAGTTTCAATGATCCATGGCACCGAGTCTCGGTCGCCTTGGGATGGTCACGAACAATCCATCGTCCGCATACAAGCCCATGCATGAGTACCGAATTCTTCGAGTTAGCAATTCCCCTCACCTCTGTGAGCTTTGCACAACTCTTTCGGTCGCTGAGCAACTCATTCCACTTTGCATGGTCTCGTCCTTTTGCCAAGCGCCTCGCTTGCCTTGAGCACCATCAAGTAAAGTTGTCAACGTTGAGCCGTAGCTCAAACTCAGCCATCCCAACCTTTGTGCGCTCCAGATTCTTCCAAGCTTGCCTGTTCTCGTGGTGCCTCTTGCGCGAAGGGTTGGCCATTCCTCTGAATGCCAATCTCAGATGCCCGCTCCTCTGAGCGACTCTTTTCCCTACATCTCCATGCCCGTTTTCCCTCAAACGGTCGCGCATGTGCTGACTGCCCTCAATGCAACACCGCTAGGTCCCCCACGTTTGCATGTCAAGTGTTTCTATGAGTGCTTGTCCCGCTCTGATACCATATGACACGGACTTAGCTGGTTTTGCCTAAGTCGTGCGGCACCCTTGCGCGTCCGTCCGCAAAGGTCAGCCTCCCCGAAGCCTCCCATTGTCCCTTAGGACCAACAAAAGAGAGAACGGGTTAAAGAGAACGCCTCAAACGGGATCCACAAGCAAACATGTCCGAAAAACACTTCATAGACAAAGCAAATTACAAACAGACTTTACAAGCTCTGAACAGTGGCACGACAAAGGGTAAAATGGTCCATTACAGACCGAAAAGCTCTCGCACGTGTCTACATGACACAACCTTTATTTACAAGCCTAAAGAGGCCATCAACCCAACTAAAATGGGACTTATAAGCCTTCGGCTGCCCCTTTACATTCTGTACAAGGCATGAACATGCCAAACGACACGGACATACATAAGCATTACATCAAACACCTTGTTTAGAAGTTTGTCCGTGACAGTACTGCCAAATTGGGAAAAAGGAAGAAATATAAACCATTGCATGCAGAGACCAGTTGTTCATGCTTTCTATTGTCTTCCTGAACACTGTTTTAGTAAAATCATTTGCTACAGCATCACAGTGATGATATCTTTATTGCAATCATAATTCATAACTAAACATACTTTTCATCAAAGAAAACTGCGAATAATGCATACCACTACAGAGAGGAACAATAAAATGTTCAAAACAGAAATGCCATCTGCAAGAAAAAGAATTATCCGATTTCTAGACATGTAAATGGATTTTCAATATGATCAAATTAACGTACTGCCAACCTGGCATTTTATGTGACAGGCCGAGTGAACGACACAAGTCAACAGTTTGACGGCGCCGTGTAACAGCTGGAATAAGTGTGCAGATTTCATCTTGATCAAACTCTGAAGCAATATCAAAAGTAGCCAAAAGCTGAAGAAATGCATGTGATTCCAATGAGTTTCCACTGCTAGCTTCAATGTCAAGATGATCTAATTTTGGCTTCCATTCTTTAGCTATCACCTTTGCTTTTTCTTTAATATCTGAAGTAAGTATCTGTTCATCAGAAAGGGAATCTGCCAAAAGTTGTTCAAGAGATTCCATTAACATGAGACAAGTCCTTCGCAGGCCCAAAAGGTTCCCATCTTTTTTTCCATTTGATCCTAGAATTTCTCCAGCATAGAAGCCCTTCAAGGAATCTAATACTAATATGAAAGGATTGACTGCACTTCTTAATGCTACCGGAACTTCCTCACGTATAGAGCTCAAGTTCTTACGATTATCTGAAATAAACTTGTGAAGCCCTTCTGCATCCATTTCTTCACACAGTTTCATCAGTTCTGAAGAAGGCTCAGTGTAAGCATTTGCATTTTCCATAGTATATATATCTTCTGAGCCAGATTTGGCAGCTGCAACATCAAAGTTTTCTTTTATAACAGGATCAGCCATGCCATTGCTGACACCCTCACAAATTGGTTCTGGGGAAGAGGTTTGATATTTATCAAACAAAGAAGATAGAGCTGCATCTCTTTTCTCCTGCAATCGTTCCAAGGATGCAAGCTCCTTAGCCACAACATCAGCCTCCCGCTTCTCCAGCATCTCCTGGGCTTCTGTAACCTTTATAACATATTCCTTTTCCTGATCTTCCAATCTGTCAAACCTTTTTTTAAGAGACTTCTCAAGTCCATGAAAATGTTCTTCAAGTTCTTTCCATTTCAAATTCAAGGATATGGCACTATGACTCTCAAGTTCGGAAAATGCCTGTTGCAATTGTTGTATCTTTGAAGTTGCAAAATCAATAAGTGTAGCAACTGATTGTGTATCAGCCATCGCATAAATCCCTGCCAAAAGCGGAACACAGTAGCTAGAGTATCAAGAGAACATCATAAAATGTACTAGTTCTAAGCTGCACCAAAATTAATACGGAATAAAAAACTAATACAACTGGTCACCCAAACAGATATACAAATAGTGAGCTTTCTGATGAAAAAAATAAAAAACAATGACTATGCCAATTTTGTGTTCATTGCTCTCTCGAATACTCGGTTAATGAAACCATACGGTTGAAGCCCCCCTTTCGTTTGCCACCCCCAATCTCAACACTCACACTATCAACTGCCTACACTAAGTAAGGAATTCAGCAAAATCCAACCTTGTGAAGTAAAAAACCACTAGAAAATAGGTTTTCACTTACTATCATTGCCGAACCCTAGATACCATCCAAGAAAAGAACACCGTTTCCCGGTCGCTCTAAACCGAAATCAAGCGACCAATACAACAAAGTACAGAAAACCACTGCTTTACCAAATCCATTCACCGAGAAACCCTACTCCGTACCTCAAATCCACAAAATCTGTACCCAAAAAGGGGATCCAACCACAAATCCACCTAAAGAGAGACAAATCCTTGAAGGATGCAACGATTCAGAAGTATAACTCACACAAATTCGTGGCGGCTGGCAGAATTAAGGGATCCGAAGAGGAGGGAGCTGTGAACGGGAGTCGGAGCTGAAGCCATCCATCGACATAACGACAAAGAAAATGAAAGGAGAGCGAAAGGAAGACGGCCACCGGCTTCCGTCGTTACATAACGGATCAGATGTACGGCGGTATGTCGACCGTCCCATCTACGAATTGACGGATCAGATAGCCGTCGATTGTAGCCGTTGGATGATTGGACCTTTTGGTGATCGCTGCCTTGATGGGTGTAGTGGTGCACTGATGAGCGTGTGCCGCTTGCGTTTCGCGGTCCCGTTGACGAGGTCATCATGGGGGACACGTGGTGGGAGATGGTGGTCCGATGGCACATGGTCTTCCATGTGCCCTTGATGCTTGCCCACGGTCACATTTGGTTGACCATGGCAACGACTCAGAACCAGCGACCTTGTGTTGACTAGTTCCAATTTTGACTAACAAATTTTGACTTTGTGAGACTACTGGAAATATGGCGTTTGCGTTCCTTTAGATCATTTATTTTTCATGAATTATTTAAATATTGAAGGGAATTTTTGGAAAGATATTTAGTTACATTACAATAAAACAGATCAATTTTAAGGTAATTATTTTTTTCTTTTACATTTTCCCTCATGAAAAATTTGACTTGTGGGATTTTGCAATAGGTATCTTGAAAAATCTTATTGTAATTTCAAATCAAGGGGATCAAAGGCAATCTCCAGCACGAAGAGGCTGCCTTTAGATAGGTACGAGCTGATTAGAATTCCATTAGACTTTGCTGATGAAGGTTTTGTGACAGATCTCCATGGAATTGTGACCTCCATCACTCTTCCACACCATCACCGTATCATGTTGCTACCTACACAGTTAGTTCTTCAAGGGAAATGTCCACCTCGAGTTCATGAACAAACAGTGAAAGCTTGACTGATGTAAATCTGGTCCCTCCAAGATAAACTTTGTTCATGTTAGAGCTTGGTAATGATAAGATAAACTTCATGTTAAACTTTGTTCTTGATGTGGTCGAGCTATAACTAAGCAAAAGCTTAGGCAAGAGATGGACTGATCACTGAGAGTAACTTCAGTGGATCCAAGCTGAACTCTCAGGATTGCTTGGTCAACAAAGGGTTGGACAAACACAGATGTTTCATGGCTTAGCTTTTCCTCGGTCTTCTTCACATCAAGCATCGGCATCATATGGTCTCCAGGACACAGCAACATTATTAGCTCCTGCAACCTCACCTCGCGTGCCACTCTGCTCCTTGCTTAGTTGACAGTGACCTGACTTCAGGTCGGCGAGTAGAAGACGCTTCTCTTGCAAGTCACCCTGATAAATGAGAGAGAACAGTTAGCTAGTAGAATCTGTTTATTACATTGTTTTCTTTGGTTAAGAGGAAGAAGACTGAAAGGTCTGTTCGATCGCCGGCACAATCATATAATATGTTTTAGCTTTCTGTGTGATGCATGCTGAGAAAGATATGCTTATGAAGACATCACTGTACTTTCAAATGGAATCCCACATGCAATAGAAATCATGAACGCAGTGGCTTTACAGCGACGACGCCATGCCGGAGCCACTGCAATGCCGTCCGCCATCTTTTCCTCGTCCTCCTTTCGGCTCCTCCCACCCTTTCCGATCATTACTCTTCCGAACCCCCTCCGCCGTACCCGCCAACCCTGACTTCATCGCGAGTGGTTCAAGAGATGGGGCCCTCGAAGGATTTCCCGTGGGTACGTTTCGAGAGAGTCGGACAAGTGGTTTCGAAGCCTCCCGGACATCAAAACGGTTATGTACTCCGCAAGATTTATGTAGGCTTTGCCTTTCTCGATGCTGTGAGCTCACACGTCTTCAAACTCTATTGGTTAAACGACCGGTGCATGTTAAAATGAAGGGAACGCGGAAGTCAAGCAGAACGTGTCTTCCCCATGCGCGCTCAGTGGCGTTTTTGTTAGTTCTTAGTTCGACGGGGGCATTTCGCCGATGTTTGGCCCTTTTACTTCCCGCGACGGTCGTATAAATCTCTCTCCCGTTTTGGAGCAACCAACGGAAGCAAATCCGAGCTCCAAATCCCTAGAAAACTCCATCTCGATCTCCAAGTCCCAGATATCGGTCATTCTCCCATTGCAGATGCTGGTAGACGTTCTCTTCCCCTCGTGGTGGGAGGTTGAGGTGGCGGTCTCCTCTGCGATCCTCTTGATCGCGGCTTACCTCATCTTTTGGGAGAGCTCTACCTCCTCCTCCAAAGGAAGCGAGCTCGATTGGCCTCGCTGTAGGAGTGAAATAACAGCAGCGAATAGGGAGATTGTTCTTGAATCCGAGGACAAGGAGGAGGTCGGACTCAAAGAATTATGTTTATTCTTCTGGAATTTCTAGGTTTGAGTCAAATCGGGTCTTGGAAAGTTCTTCACTTTCTATTTTTAAAAAACTTCAAAAAAAAAAAAAGTATACTAGCCAACATGGAAGTTACAATTTTTCGATTTTCAGTTATATGATCTCTTCATATGTTTGGTTTGGCTGATGGTATAAAAGAATATGGAGCCAGAAGGCAATGACTTGTTTCAATGTACCATGACTAGGAGAAATGTCTTTAGATTATTTTGAAGAAACAGTTGATATTCTGGTTTTGCATTATACAAAATGGTCTTTCCATTTTTTTGACATTAATTCACTCATTATGTAGAAATGTCCATCAAATGAAGACTTGCTTGGCACTTCTCCATATCTTGTCAAGGTAATTCTAGTTAGGTTTGCACTAGTTATTGGATAACAATACTTGAGTAGAACAATTTGCTCTACAGTTTTAAGAAAACCATTATTGGACAAATAGTACTTGAAAACAGGTTATGCATCTCTTTTTATTTTCCATACTAGATACAATTGTCTAAATATGTTTGTACTTAAGTTGGAACTACTGGCGGCCAAGAACCTAATTGGTGCAAACCTGGATGGCACATCAGATTCTTATGCAATAATTAGTTGTGGCGGACAAACCCGGTATAGGTAAGTGCATTCATGCTCCTTCCTGATAATGTTATGACCAAGTTGTTTGGATCTACATCTATTATGTAATTAACTTATCTCAATAACGTTTTTTGTTAAGCATCTAGATCTTTGGTGCTCTGGTCTTTGCTTGATAATGGTTGCTAAGGCACTTGAATCTACATATTCTACCATCCCATTTTAAGTGTTTAAGTTTACAGTATTGTCTCTAATGAACTCTAGGCCTCACTTATGGCAACAAAATATTTAAGAAACATAATTTTGAGTACCAGAATAGTGCCTATCCATGGCTACGTTGATATGGGTCCGGTCTATACCAGCATACCAACATGCTATGTCAGCACATACATATGGTGAAAAGCCGATTTTGGTCGATTGGAATTAGATAGACATGAGCCCAAGTTTATAACAAAATAATTAATAATTGATATTGTATCCACATTGTTTCCTATGAACCTCATACTCACTGGAGACTGTAGACTCAGATGCTTGCTGGTATGAAACAATAAGATGAGGGTGAGTGAGTATTTAGGATAACGCAAAAAAGAACTCTCTTTTTTCTTTGAATAACTAAGACCTCGATACTCAATTACAAGGATTTATTTACCGAATTCAAAATTTCCTCCCAAGCTTCCTTTCCTCCTTAAATAGATGATTTGTTTGTTAAATATCTCAGTCACCAGATACCTAATTAATCAATTTAGCTCACAGTAACCTAATTACTGGTCTCAATTTACAAGGATACACAAGTTACAAAACAATATTAATTAACAACACCCTAAAACTTAGTTGCTTGGAACTTGATAATTAGTTTTGAAACTTAATATTTTGCCTAAATAGCTTTAACTGTAAGCTTGGTGACTCATCTTGGAACTAGATGCTTGAAACATGATGAATTGAGACTTGAGATTATTATTATTTTATGATTCAATATTGTCATATTATTTTATTCAAGGTTCGTAGTTTCGCATACCTATACTGTATTGGTTAGGACTTGGACCGATACTGTGATGGTCCATATCAGTGTACTGTGTCGAGACACTGATACATACCGATTTACAGAAAAACCTAAAAAAATACTTAAAAGACAAAAAAAAGAAACTGTCCCCTGTTCTGGGCATACTGAGCGGTAAAGGCCTTGTGCTGAATGGTACAAGCCTTGTGATGCCTGTTGGATGTACAGTTTGTACATGGATGATACAGGCCAATCTATGTTATTTAGGTCAACTTGTATGGATCTAGGCTTAAAAGTCTGCTCAAAACTAGGCTAGATTTATATGAATTTAACCTTAGTCTATGCTTTTGTAAGTTGGATTCCTATAAATCTCTACCAAGGAAACAAAGTACAACAGAGAGGAGGAGGAACAACCATAGTTTTCAAATTCCTTGGAGACAAAAAAAGTCATTGAAAGGTCAATTTGCTGCTTTTCTTTTTAACCTTGCATACGATGGGTTCTTTTCTAACTAATGAAGAAGATAAGAAGCTCTTAAGCCATTGAAATAACAATTGCCTTGCTGTAATAATGGTTCCTCTAAATATGATAAGATGGTCTTACCTTCCATGCAATATTATCTTATGAATAGTCTATGTAGATTGTAATTTCTTACTTGAATCAATTTTAAGTAAATGACTGATGTAGTTTTTTCATTTATGTTTGACTTAGAGACAGATAAATATCAGTCTGATATCAATTTTAATAATTTGTTTTCAACTACCAATTTGTGCTGCTTGAAATTAATAGTATGGGTCGGTTTGATCCATATTTGAAACCTTGGACTTCGATACTTGTGATAGTTTCTTCCACCAAGGTTTTAGACATCAGTTGGACTTGTATGTATCAATTGATATTTACTAGTTCAACCAAGGACTATATTGGACCATATAAATTGATATTGATATATATATATATATATATATATATATATATATATATATATATATTATTATCTTTTTGGTGATACTAGATTGTTTATCACTCAATATATATGTATTTTGTACTGGTCTGACCAACTGTAGGGACCAGCATTGGATCGAGATTTTTAAATCTTCGCTTTTTTACAATGCAAATCTCAAGGATAATTAACTTATCCAAATACCTCTTTTTTCTTTCATATTTTTTGTTATGTTGATACAAAAGTTGTACTTCAAATAAAATCTACTTTTCTTTCTTGTACATGGTTAGTGTGCAGATGAAATATTGCACTATTTAAGTACCATTTGCATTGCTAATGCAGCTCAATGATACCCAGCTCAAGAGACCCTTTATGGGGAGAAGAATTCAATTTCTTTGTAGATAAGCTCCCTATTCAGGTCAGTTCTTCATTTCAAAAATCTTATTTCTTGCTACAATTTGTTGAAGTTTTTTCAGTATTGTTGCACATATTGAAAACTAAAAAATGTTCTCTTTACACCTTTTTTTGACATGTAATAAATGACATCTAAAGTAACTAATAACACTATTTTGATATGCTAGCATGTGGCATGTGACATGCCATGACAACTTGACGGTCTAAATTGGATTTACTTCATTTATATTGTATATTCAATATAATCAAAATAAGTGCCGACATAAATTGCTAAAGAAGGACATACTTTCTTGAATTAACATATGATAGAAAGCAATGCCATTGACGAAGTATTCTGCTATTCTCAGGTCTTAATGGTTGTTGTCTCAACATAAATTCATTTTCTTCAATATCTAACATTTTCTAGATTTACCAAGGCTTCATACACTCCAAGAGAGTAGCTTCATTTAATCATTGATATGGAGGTATAATTCATGTACCAAACATAATGTCCATGTATAACGTAATACAAAAAGGTCCTCTAGACTCATGAACTTTTATGATATTTGGTGTTTTCCATGGTAATTTTTTCTATTGCGACTTTGATTTCAGATCTGTATAACATTTTATGACTGGGATGTAGTACGAAAATCCACAGTTCTTGGGTCATTGGTTGTTTCAGTAGAAGAAAGCTATACTGGGGCAAGCTGGTACACTTTGGATAGCACATTGGCAGAGGTAAAATGAGTACATTTTCAGTTTCTATTATCCTCATGAAACTCTTAACTGTGCTCTTGTAATTGTTATACATTTTCTTTTCTAGGTCTGTCTGCATATTAGTTCATTTAAACTACCTGCAGTTTTCTCAAGGTAATATTTTTCTTTAATGGCTTGTAATTTGTTCTCGTTGTGAACCTTTTTTTATTTTTATTCACTGTTAGTAGTAGTTATACTATTATATATTAGTTCTCTTCTAACATGGTTTTTTTTCTGTATGATGAACTCATCTTGGACAACTTTTTCCTGAGTGAATTGTCCAACTATATTTTATGATTTGTTCTTGAATGTTTTATGCATATTAACACAACATAAGTTGAATTGGCTTGTTTGCTTCGGAATCCTGAATGCTTCATCATCTTGTGTTTATCTGTGTTCACAAGCACAAGTTATATGCATTCTTTTCAATTTGCAATTTGGACTTTCTTTTCATAGTTGATTGTAATGCTAATACAATCTGAAATTTCTGAGTAAGAGTTCTCTATCAATAAATTTTATTAGATTGAATCATTCTAAATATAATGCATTATTTGTTCTTTAGGTCATTTAGTAGTTTTATCATAGCAGATGCACGCAGAAGGTTGTCATCAGAAATTCATCATAAACCTGGGCCTCTGCAGACCATATTTAAACTACCTTCAGATGAGGCAACTTTCTCTACTTCAATAAAAATATATTTTTTTGAATGACATTAAAATTTTCAGAATTTTAAGACCTAATTTAGTTATTATATTGAAGCAACAGTTTCTTTCCAGGTTATTTGCCACAGTTATTCATGTGCTCTTGAAAGATCATTTTTGTACCATGGGCGCATGTATGTCTCCGCTTGGCACATTTGCTTCCATTCTAATGTTTTCTCTAAACAAATGAAGGTCTGGTAATCCCTTGGCTTAGATATTTTCCTTTTTTGGATAATTTTGTTGATGGAAACATTGTAGTCTATGATTGTCAATAGGCTACCTATATTCTTTACATTGTTCTTTAAACTCAAAAACTTGATGCAGTCAGTTAGTACAGTTTTTAGTTGATGCTCTTTTGTTGTTATTGATTATAAAAATCTATGAATAATGGTGATAGTGCAATGCTCCTGATGAATTATTGAATGACATAGTCACATGTCACCCAAGTGTACACAGAAACTAGAAACTACTAAATGATAAGTTTACTTTTCAGGTTGAGAAGACTACTCATTATTGCTAACCGACATGCAATATAAGATTTTGGATTGAGGATATAAATATAAAGAACTCACTAATGAATCAATCATCTCCTTTGAGAAAGATCAGTCCTATCATTGTTGTGATTGCAGGGAGGAATTTACTTTTTCTTCTTTATAACACATGCCCTTGGTTTATAATGAATTTTGATTCTTAAGTTTAGTCACAAACTTCATTAAATTATAATAATGCTTTTCTACAAATAAATTAATCTAAAGAGTGTGACTTGATACAACATATTTAGTTTAATTATTGCACAGGAGAAAATAATTCTAGTCATATGGAGGAAGAAAGGTATTGCTGATTTTTCACTTAAGCAAATTACACTATTTTTTCTCATGGGCATGCTTATTTCTTGCATTCATGAAAACATTGAACTTGGTCATATTCTTAAGCAATACTTAATTTGTTTTTTTTTAAGCAAATAGAATGTGATCTCTACTGGTAAGAAAAAGGATATTTCTTATATTTGTTTACTATAAGTTCCCAAGTCAAACTGTCAATTTCTGCTAAAGAAATAAAATATCAATTCCTGCTAAAGAAAGAAATAACTTTCAATGTTATAATTATCTAGTTAGACAGATTATTAAGTTTACATATTTTTTATTTTTGTTCATTTGAGATAAATAAAATACCCTATAACAAAGCTTTTGCTTACCACCATGAAAATTCTCTTTGTTTGCATGAAATTAATTTGCATCCAATTAGTTACATACTTCACTAAACTTATGGTGGATCAATTTTTTTAATTTTAGCTTGTACTCTATATGAGGTGGGTGGTTTGGTATACCGATTTCATATTTTGATAAGGGGTGTAATCAATCTTGATGCTATGATATCTCATCCCCTGGTCTTAAAATTATTTTGGCTTACCTTTGAATAACCTAACCACATTGATTAGGTTACTATTGAAGAAAGAAATAACTTTGTATGTTATAATCATCTAGTTAGGCAGAAATAACTTTATATGCATGTATATATATACATACATACACATACATATATATACATACATACATACATATATATTATGTATATATATTAGGCAGATTATTATGTTATATATATATGTACATATGTATGTATGTATGTGTGTGTATGTGTGTGTGTGTTTGTATGTATGTATATATGTACATATGTATGTATGTGTGTGTGTGTGCGTGTGTGTGTGCGTGCATGCGTGCGTGTGTGAGTGTGTGTGTGTGTTTGTTTGTATGTATGTATATATGTACATATATATATGAGGTGGGTAGTGGTATTACTGATTTCATATTTTTGGGCTTAGTCAATCTTGATGCTATGATATCTCATCCCCTGTTCTTAAAATTATTTTGGCTTACATTTGAATAACCTAACCACATTGATTAAGCCTTCAAGAAATATATCAATGTTCTCATTTTAGTACTCTAACTGCTCATATTTTATTAATGTTTTCTGTATATTAATTTTTCATAGATTCTGAAAAATCACTTGACGTCAACTTTTCCAGGTGGTTATTCCCTTTGGTGATATATATGTGGTATGTTGATTATACTCTGCTTTATGTGCACTCTTTGCTGGTTACTCTTACAGTATCCTAGAATTATATAGAATAATCAACTTTAAAATGCTTAAATACTTTTGTGATATAAATGATATACGTTGATCATATTTTGCTATATTTGATCTCTTTTCTGGTTCTTCAATGCATAAAGTTTTCTATATTTATAATTTTGTGTCAAATTGCTTTCCGGTGTTAGAAGTACAGATCAAAAGGAGCCAACATGCTTGTATTAATCCTGCAATTACAATAATTCTCCAGATGGGTTCTGGCGGACATGGTGTGCCTCCTTTAAAAGGTCCAGATGGTAAGACATTTGTTTCTAGACGTCTCAATTTAATATGTTAGTACTTTCTGAGAATATCCTAATTCAGTAAAAACTGAAAATTATATTGATTCCAAGAATTAACAACTTGTTTTTGTTGTCAAAATGATAATTGGAGTAAAATATTTTAGAATAATTGTACAATATATAAAAATTGTTTAAGCTGGAAACTTGAATGAAAGCAATTGGTTATTACATAGCTATTGACCATGGGTACTTGGTTTATGTTTTATATATGTAGACGTAACACAATAAATACTCAATTCATTTTAGATTCCCTATATTTCTCTTAAGAGGCCATGTCATGCATTGTCTTAATTTACTTACCTTGCACCATAATAAGATCTTCTCTTATGAGGGCCTATGTCATTCATTGCCTTAAACCATCTTCCTTCATATATGTTCAACAACTCGAATAGAAAAATATAAAAAACCATCTCATGCGACCCTGTGGTTGATTAAGAAGATACCATGGTTTTACAGTTAGCCTTAAACTAAGCATTTGTTTGGCCATTTTCAGGTCGAGTCAGATACAAATTTGCATCATTTTGGAATAGGAACCATTCAATAAGAGCTCTATGGCATACCATAAAACTATACCGAGCACGATTGGATGCTGAGAAGGTCTGTATGTCTCCTCTGTTTAATTTATACTCCTTGCTGCATGTCTTCTTGCATATTTTATTGTTAACTGTTTTCACATTTCTTTATATATTTTCTAACTTTTTTGAGGCATTCAGTAACAGTGAAGGATAGTACAGACAGTTGTTTATTTGCAAAATATTAACCATTGGCAAAATATCCATTTCAAGCTATCAACTCCCATCTATGGTGATAAAAGAAATACAATTATAGGAGTTATAACCTTCTGTCAGGCACCTTCTAATCTCCATGGGAAGACTCAGGAGAAAATTGAGAAAGAGAAAAGAGAGAAGGGGGAAATAGAACAGAGATAGAGAGGAAAGAGAGGGAACAATATTGACAATTCAAATTGTGATGAGTCATGATATTATAGGATGTGTATCTATATTAGTTTACTCATCCTTCTCTATTTGTAAACAACATAGGAATAAACAAGGGCTTATGATCATAAGACTAGAGAAAATAATTTTGCATGCCATGAATCCTGTATTATACAATTCCCCAAATACCATTGTTAATAAGAAAATAACTAGTCTAACTTATACTACAATGATATCAGAGCTTTTGGACACTAAATTGATCCTAAATGGGGCTCTATAGATCTCTCAAAATTGTCTTTAAAAATAATGAGAAATATAAGTGCTTTATTTTAGTAGGACTTGAATACCTCTTTCAAGAGGAGGATGTTCTTATTGCTTGCATAGGAAAAGAGACTGGCTGATATGAAACATTATATTTTATAGATTAAGTACAAACATAAAATGTCAAAATCAGGAGTTGGATGATATGTAATTGCTATGATAAGGATCTTGATTTCTCCTAATTATAAATAATGTGTCTATGACAATTTATTTAATCAATATAGGCTGTTTTCTTTTAGAAAAGTGCATGAAAAAGTTTTGATTTTTTCATCTTCATCTGATTTCCATCAAAAGTCAGAACAATTACAGAATGACAAAAAAAAAAAGAAGTTTGATATCACAAAATTGAGCTGGTTTACTTAGCAAATATTTTACTATGATGTTTGGTGAAAGACATATAAAGGAGAGGAGAAAATATGAATAAACAATCAATTATTATCAAGAACTGAAGATTGTCTAATATGGTCCATCTAGGTAGGTATTGACAAAAATGACAAAGAAACAACTAAGAGGATCAAGCTTTCCATTTTCATCCCTTGCTTTACATCAAGTTGATAAGGATGGTATATATTCACTGTTGGATCAGATGTGGTCAGTTGATACTCGTGGTCCAACAGTCTGGACCTCTATCCAGGGGCTTGTAATTAACCAAGTAGACATGTAAATTACATCATTTCACTGTTAAAATAGACAAACTAGAGATCTGATTCATGGCTATGGTTTGCAAACCATATTATGAAGATTTATGAAACATCTAAAGCTTTTTCTTCAGTTTCTCATTTAACTTGAATGTATCACCACTATTATAAAAAGGCCTTTGTTCACTTGGTAAATATGTGATTATTGGTATGCTTATTTGGAAAATGGCATTTTGACATGGCTTACATCCCCTATGATTCTTGCAGCAAATATGGTGAGTTTTCCTTGTGCTTATACATATAGTTATAAGCCTGTCTAGCAAGGTTTCATCTTTTAAATACCGGTGTTGACAACCCTATTATCCCAGTACATAATGAGATATTGAGCAGTATACTAACCTGTATTGCCATGTACCATCAGAAAAAACATAAACTAGTATAATACCAATAGTAACTAGACTGGTAATTACTAATTCGACCAGTACTAGTTTCTAAACAAGTTTTGTTGTTCACGAGTGATATGTTCATATATCTTGGACTCTGACTTTTATTTTAAACCATGCTTTATTGTTCATGATTGAGACACAAAAAAAATTTAACGCTTACCTTGACTGCATTGTTTGAACCTAGGAGAGGATGCAATCAGCATTGCGTGCATGCAGCAGTTCTGTCTACAATGATACAAAGCAAATAAAAAGTATTAAAGGAAATATAGCCAAGACTAAAAGATTACAAGCTTTCATCAACGAGAAGGCTCTATTTTGCTCTGTCAATGTAAGCATAAGTTAACTTTATTTTTTTTTTATTTTTATGATGAATATAATTTAGAATTGACAATGCATCCAATTTTCCAGGATATTTTCCCATGTACAGCCAAGCAGTTCTTTACTTTGTTGTTAAGTGATGATTCAAAGTTTATTGAAGAGTTTCTGGCAGCAAAAAATGATACTAATATTAGTGTAAGTGTTTATATCTATGTGCAATCTCTACCCTCAGTTGTGTGGTAACTAGAAATCATTCAAAGCTGATTGAAGCCGATTCAATTAGTCCAACCTCTGCCTGTGATGGGGATATATTTCCTATTTAAATATTAGTTTATTAAAGCCTTGGCATTTACATTTATAGCATGGTTTTAAAATATGATATTGGACCCCATACTGTTTGCTGACCAGACCGGTTTGGGTCTGGTATATTGACAAATGGTACAATGGCATAGCGCGGTGAGCACCAGGAAGGGGAGAGGGGGAAGAAAGGAGGAAGATGAGAGGAGCTGAGGAAAGGTATTGGGCAGGCAGGCTTCCTGGTTTCCCATCATACCAATATTTACCATCCAGTTCATACCAGTCTGGATGGTTTTTCAAATTGTGGTTTGCAGCTTTATCACTGTTTCATATAATTAGTGAGGTTACCGTCCCGTCTTGATCAGCAGGTGTCTATGACAGGCCCATTCTGGTTTTCAAAGATGAGACTGACATGCAACAAACATGTCATCCAGAAAATACATTGCAGAATGGAGCTTACGGTTGTTTTTTTGTCAATGGCAATATTTTTTTTCCATTCTTTTCTGTTTTCTGTGTCAAATTGGTTCAGTCACTGAATGGTTCAATACATGCACTTCCTAATGCATGTCATAAGTAGTGTACAATGCATTACTCAATACATATTGTGTCATAGAAGAATCAATACTAAAAGTTTTTCTGTTTTTGTTGGATTTAATACTGTTGCAGTAGTGTAAAATCCCTTCAATCCAATCGGATTATAATTTAACTGATTTTGTCCAACTCAATTATAGTCGGACAATTAGCAACTAAAATGCCATATGTTTGGTTCTAGGGTGTGTAGGGGAAGCGGCTGAATCATGCAAGTACTTTCTCCCACAACCACTTATAAGGGTTAATGATCAGAGAGCATGAGGATGATGATTTTCCATCTCTCTTTAACTTCTTGGACCAATGAGTTTAGTCCATAATAGATCTTGCATGAGTTTCATATTTGGTAACCTAACATAGCACCTGTAACTTGAGGGTATTTAGGTGTATATTGTTGGCTATCATGAAGAATTTAAAAATTCATCTGTCCCAATTGATTGACATTCACAGAAAAAAAAGATTCATTTTTATAAATGATCAGATGAACTTTCTGATGTATCATCTTCCTCTGTGATCACTTCACCTAGGAACAGTTCACCGTTAATGAATGAGAAAACCAGTTTGTGCTACAATCTCATTTTTGAAGTTCTAGATAACAAATAAATTTCATTGTTTTTTTCATGATCCAAGAGATTAGATCTTAACAATAGACAGGTTGTTTCAGATTAGATCTCAACAATAGACAGGTTGCTTCCCAAGAGCATCTGGACTGTATCCTGCTTAAGTAAGCTTTGTATTCCAGAGATCCAAATGGACCCTTTGTGAATTTTGTATATCACCTTTTAGTTGATCTCATGTGGCTGCATTTTGGTAGGATGGTACGGTAGCTTGGGGGTGATTAATTTATCAGGAATTGTATTTTTTGAATGATTATAATGTAAATCTCATCTATGTTAGGTGTGTTCTAAATTGTATTTTAGCATTCAGCATATGTCATATTCCTTAAGGAGAATGCAACAATTTTAATACTTGTGTTCCCAGTCGGGCAAGTGGCAGATTGCAGATGATTATGATGGTTTGGTCCGTGAACTAACATTCAGGTCGCCATGTCACAGTCCATTGTGCCCTCCAGATACAGCCGTCACAGAGTGGCAACATGCTGTTCTTTCAAGTGACAAGGCAACCTTGGTATGGTCCCAACACTTTCATTTATACTTTATAAATATTTAAACTTTCATAGTTTTCCCTAATATAAGTTTACCTACAATTTTCTATTTATTAGGTTTATGAGACAGTGCAGCAAGCTCATGATGTTCCTTTCGGTTCCTGCTTTGAGGTACTTAATAATATACTGATAATAAACTGTGTACAACTTGATTAATCTGTTGATAACAAACTGTGTAGAACTATCGAAGCTACTGAGCCAATGGGCTACATGGTTCATGAGAATTGTCATCATAGTTTGACTTCCCATGTTAAACCTTGTTGGTTGTCTAGGAGAATTGTTTGCATCAAGTTGACGAAGTCAAGATGTTTCATAATGGTCTCGCTTTTATGTTTGTACCATAAAATGGCAGTTCCCCCAATATGGTATGGTACCTGATTCACTCCACCCATCGATTGTATAAATTCACAATAAGCACATAAGATCGTTCTTTCTTGTTTTCAAGATGCTCGTCTGTAACCAAGTGACTTTTGACTTTGAACAGTAGTCATTGCAATCCAAACAATAGAAAACAACCAAGGAAGACTTAGCAAATGTGAGAAACTCATATCAGGGCACAAAAGATCTTCTTCGGTTAACGCTACACTTTTCTGCAGATCCACACCAGATGGACATTGAAAACAACCACCCAGAGTTCCTGTTCGATGGATATACGAATTGGTATGCTTTCCTTTTGTTTTATTGTTCTTGAATCTTTCATGTTTGTCTCTAGTTGTTGGTGTATCGTTTTTCAATCGATGGCATTCATCAGGTGTAAATTTTAAGAAGTGGTGCATTTTGCAGTCCAGAATAAGGTCTGGAGCCACTGATGAGGTGTGCCTCTGTTCATCTACTCTCCCATCTTTTAAATCCGTTTACATATGAGTGATGTGAAGACACAGCTACAAACTTTGTTCGATGACTTCTCCCTGCATGCATTCTCACCAAACTGCGATAAGCATCATCACTTAACCTAACTTATCAATTAAGGCAGCATGAACAAGTCCAATGGTCCTTTTCATTTCGTTTTTTGCTGACCAAAAAAGAAAAAAAGAAACATGATGATATAGTTGCTAGATGTCGCTCATCAACTGATGATTTATACATGTTGATCTGTCTTACCATGGCTGCAGCAAAAGAAAGAGGTGGAGCGGTTTATGGCGGCAGCTCGCGCATATCTTCTTACTTCCAAGTACTCAACCATGGAGATGGATGAAGCATCAGCTTCTTCTCCTTCCTCAACTAATTAACGATGGTGAAAAAAGACATTAATTGTTGTCTTCTTTTGGGGTGTTTCTCATTGAATCATTTAATCTAATTGATGATGTCCTGTTACATTTGCTGTGTCAATCAAAATTTTAAGTCTCCAATCAATTCCCATTAGATGCATCAATCAAATTATTGTCCTTTTATTCTCCTTGCAAATTGCCCACAAAAAACCTTTGAGGAACAAGTAGTGAATGATCGAGATTCCATGAATGTTCTTTTGATCACTAATAAAATCATTATATTTGTATTTGTATGAAATTTAGCCTAATCAATGGAAGAAACGATAGTTTAAAGCTATCATTTCTATTGTTTCTTCAATTGATAAAGTAAAAAATTGATATTAATGTGTCGGTCATCTTAAAGATCTTAACAACAATTTATCGGAAGATCGAGACATGTGATACTAAGATTTGTCCTCTTAAACAAAGATTATAACTGTGTCGTTAATTGAGCCGATGATACCAACGACCAAACCAACTAAAATCCTATGATCCCTCTCATTACTTGCACCAATCACTGCATGAAAGCAGCATTCCCACCTATCAAGCTTGCTTATCGATCTCAAAAGCACTCTTCATGGATCCTCACATGGCGATCACCTCGAAATCCGTATGTTGATGACGCTCATCTTCTTCGCCAGTATTATTCTGACTTAAAGCAGTGGCCATGAACACCTCGGTGTGCCCACTTCCTCGTCTCGACCCTCATGCATAGCTTCCTTCATCGCATCAGCCACCATAAACGCTGTGCTCACTTCCACGCACCAAAAGCCGAGCCGCCGGCTTTTCGGGCGGCACGATCGCCGAGCTCGAGGAGGTCACGTTCGCAGAACCTACTTAAACCGACCGTGTCGCGTGCGTCGACTGTGTTTGAGCTGCCTCCAGCCCCGATGGAGTCGAAGAGAGCAGTCGCAGTGTTGCTCGTCGTCCTCGTTGCGGCCGTCGCTGTGAGCACAGGCGGCGTCGACGGTGCGAGGCGTGTGGTCGAGTGGCCTGAGAGTTTGGTGGCTGCAGATTCTGATCCGAAGACGACGACGACGACGACGACGGCTGCGTGCCTGATGGCTAGATTGGCGTCCGGGCCAAATCCCAAAGGCCCCGGCCATTAGTGCTCCGCTATGGAAGACACAGAGGAAGAGGACGTGCAAAGGATAATGATACAATGTTTCGAGTATTACTCCCTATAATTAGCTCGGTTATAAAAAGCTCATGCATTATGCATTGAATCTTCTTCTACTTTGTGCTTCTTAAGGAAGCCAAGATCTCTCAGATCTAATAATCTAACTCTGTGATATATTACTGTGATCATTCTTAAAGTTTGTGCTATGCATGCGCTCGAGCATCCAACATTTCTCTGCTTGTTTCCGATGGAACAAAGAACACGATAAACGGAGTCAGGGTGAATCATGGGAACGTGAAATGGAGGCTGTCTTCGAGGCCATGACAAAGAGGTCAATCATTCTCGGCAAAGATGACACACTAACAAATCCAAACAGGTTTTAAGGAACAGAGACCGGTGGGTCTCACTCCACGGGAACTGCACTCTGCAGCAGATGGAGGCCTACAGAGATCACTGCAGATTGATTCCAGCTCTCCAAGACTCCCGACACCACCCCCTGGGCAGCCACCTATAGCTAAGCGAGCATCTTACGACATGACAGGCCCCCATGTCCTGCTGTCTTCTCCGGTGTTGGAGTAGACAGCCTTCACATCTCCAGGTTACAAGCATTTGCTGACGCAAATCTGATTAACAAAGAAATGGGAGACAGATTGTTAAACGTAGGACAGAGATTTAGAAGTGGGGAGGGAGGGGTGGGGGCACTGAAAGTGTGTCAGCGTCTCTGTCTGAAAGCTTGCAAGTGTTTCCAGATCTCGTTGCCTTTCTGACGGACCACAGACACAAGTCCGTCAGGCCTTTCAAAGAGATGACAGCTTGTCAGAAGCGGATACAGTGGCGTAATGCATTGACAACATAACATGAATACATACACAAAAAACATGAAGCAAAGATGGCTATCGGAGATGAAAGAAACTATTTCTTTTCACCTTTGTAAGGCATGAAACTAAATAGCATTGATTGCAGAGACAAAGAAGGACGAGGCTAAACAGAGCCAATTCTTTTCTGGGACTGTCTTCCCTGAGAAGCAATTCTTTTGGTGTGCTTTTGCTGTGGTTTTATGACTGAGCAGAAATAGAAGAACACAACACTCTCAACGCCGGTCTCAAAGTCTGAATAGAAAAAATAAAAAAAAATATGAAAGATTATTATTTAGTATAGAATTAGATCATCATTCGGAAGGATATGATGCCAAGTAAATAAGGGTTCTCTCTGTTGTTTTATGCTAATAGGTGTTTTATGCTAATAGGAGTATAGATGTTACTGTAAGAACAAAGGATTAAATTAGCAACGTGAAATATAGAAATACTTTCGGGAAAGGGAATATAATTGATAAACATTATGATTACAAGAAGAATAAATATTATTTACTTATAAGAGACTAAGTAGGTAAAAAAAAAATATAAAGAGATTAATATTATTAGATTAAAATTTGATATACTAAAAAAAAAGTTAAACACGAAAATGATGTAGGAATTATTGTTAATAAAGATTTTAAGAATATTATTATAAATTAAAAAGATTTGAAGATAAAATTATAGTTCTAAAATTTATGAAAGGATAAGATGTTTTGAATATCATTAGTGCTTATGTTTCTCGAGTTGGATTAAATCATTGAATCAAAAGAAAATTTTGAGAAAGCTTAGATGATATCATTCTGTTTATAATCGAAAAATTTATAATTGAAGAAGATTTGAATGGTCATGTGGGGAAAATATATGATGAATATAAAAAAAAAAAGCATGAGGACTTTGGTTACAAGAGAGAAATGAAGATAACGGTATGGTTTTAGATTTTATAATTTTATATAATCTTATAATTATAAATATTAATTTTAAGAAAAGAGATAAATATTTAATTATTTATAAGGGTGGTCACAATAGTCGAATAAATTTTTTTCTCACTAGAAAGGTAGATAAAGTTATTTGTAAAACTTATAAAGTTACACCCACATAAAGTTTGATGAATGTTGATAGTATTAGATATTTACTCTATAAAATAAAATAAATTAGAAAAAATTACTAAAACTAGATAGTGGGATTTTAAAGTTGATAACATAAATATTTTTAAGAATAAGATGAAAAGTAAGATGACTTGAAACTTAGATAATGATAATATTAATATTATTTGGATTACGATGACTAATAAGATTAGGAGTTTAACAAAAAAAATTCTTGATACTACTAAAGATAGAGATATAATCTTAAGAAAGAGTTTATGGTGATACAAGATTGTTTAAAAAATAATTTTTACTAAAAAAACAAGTTTTAAAGATTATTAAAATTATAAAAATAAAGAAAATTTAGAAGATATAAGAAATCTAAAAAAGAGGCTAAAAAAGTGATTAGCATGATAAGATTTAAAGCTTATATTAATTTTTTAAATTAGATACTAAAGATGGTATATATATATATATATATATATATATATATATATCCAATTGCTAAAGTTAGAAAAAAAATTAGTAAAATTAGATGGATTAAGGATTAAGATCAAAGAATACTTATTAATGAGATAAAGAAAGGATAAAAAATTAATTTTATAAACTATTTAATGATTATTTTACATAGGACTTAAATATAATGATAAATAATAATGGTAGATTTAATAATAATAGATTTATTAATAAAATTAAAACTAATAAAGTAAAAAAATACATTAAAGAAGATAAAAATAGTTAAAAGTATGGCAGCTGATGGTCTCCCTATTGAGGTCTAAAAATGTTTAGTAGATAATAAAGTAGTAGTTTTGTTAATTAGCTTATTTAATAAAATCATAAGATTCAGAAGGATGCTTGATGAATGAAAAATGATTTTTAATATCATTTTATAAACATAATTATGATATACAAATTATTTAAATTATAGATAAATTAAAATCATGAGTCTGAAATGTTAAAAAAGAGTTATTGAAAATAGGATAAGGATTAAAATAAATATATCTAAAAATTAATTTAATTTTATGCTTGAAAGATCAACCATAGAATCTATTTTATTTATTAAGATAATTAATAAAAATTATTGAGAGAAAAAAATCTATATATGATTTTTATTGATTTAAAGAAAGCTTACGATAGGATTCTTAGATATTTAAGGTGGGTTTTAAAAAAATATATATATTTGTTAATTATATTGATGTTATTAAAGATATGTATGATAATATAGATATCTATAGTGTTAAAACTATAGAGAGTATGTCTTGTAAGTTTTCTATTAGTATAAGATTACACCAATGATTCACATTATAGAGACCTCTATATTTTCACATTGATAATGGATGAATTTACTAGTCACTCACTTATATGATAGACTTTCGTGATGTATGTCATCTACTGATAATATTATCTTAGTTGATGAAAGCTTAAGTAAAATTAATTATAAATTTGAGTTAGTGAGGTAAGCCTTAAAAATTAAAAGTTTTAGATTAAGTAGGAATTAAAACTGAATATATAAAATATAATTTTAGTGATTCTAGAAATAGACTAAAGAATATAATTAAATTGTATGAAAAAAAAGTTCCTTTAAATAAAAACTTTAAGTATTTTGGATCAATTATTCAAACGTTAGGAGTCATGTGTGATCATTGGATATTTTCGATATTAAAAGAAATATTTTATAAGATAATTATGAGGCCGATAATGCATTATGGATTTGAGTGTAGGATATTTAAGAAAAAAAATATAAAATAATTAGTATTGGTGAGTTGAGATTGTTAAGATGAACGTGTGAAGTTACTAGGAAAGATAAAAAATAATATTTATATTCATTAACAACTAGATATCATTTCGATAGAGGATAAGATAAGAGAAAATCATTTAAGTTGGTATGAATAGAGAAGACATGCAGACGTGATAATCAAAAGAGATAAAATAGTTATCGTAAAAGGATGTAAAAAGATCTTAATAAAAATTATAAATAAAAAAATTAAATATTCTAAACTTAATTAAATATATAATATTTTATAGATTTCATTGATGATAAAAAAAAAAGACTTATAATTTTATTATTATTGTAAAAATAAGATAAATTATTGATGAGTAAAAGTAAGATGAGGAGAAGCTTCCTCTGCTGTATCTCTATAGTTACCATCATCATCCTTTTGCAAATGATTCAATCCGAGCTTACAGTGAACACAATTAATTATATGACAAATTGGTGTGTCATCTCAACCTAAAGTATACAAAAAAAGAAAAGAAAAAAAAATGCAACAATAGAAAGGAAAAGTTCGATCACGATGACAAGTTGGGTTTGATGGTGGACCGGGCAATAAATTTGTTCTTATCAAGTTTGCTGGTTGGAGATCAATGGTGATTATTCAAAATGCTTGCAGGATAGGATAAGATAGGATAGCTTCTTTTTTCTTCCCCATGTTCTGCTTTGACTTGATGTTGTTGACCTTGGAAAATTACTTACTTTTTCTATTTGGTCAATTCTTGGACTTGGAATTCCTCTCATAAAATTTGATCCTCTTGAATTAATAAAAACAGGCTTCTCCGAGACAATCTAAATCGAAAGTAATAAAAACAGGGTTCTTCTGACGTCTGACATATAGATTGATGCGTGCAAGCAGCACAAGTATGTCGAGTCACACTCCAAATAATGCTGCAAAAAATTAATCATCATGAATCCCAATCTCAAGCAAAATATCTTAATGATTCCAATCTATCTATATTAAAAAAATATATATGTTTTGATGAGGGGCTGTGCTCATGCATCAATATCCATCCAGTCTTTTACCATGTGTTCGGTGCATGTTCTTTCTCCCAAGCATGCATCGATGTAGCGTAGCACAGGTTTTTTTTTTTTTTTTTTTTGTTGACAAAGTTGCATATTTAGCAATATAAAATTTAGTCATTTTTTTTTTCTTCTTCTTCTTCTTCTTCTTCTTCTTTTCCCTCTAAATTTCAGCATAACATATTCTTATAGTTTATCTCCATTAAAAAAAAAAAAAAAAAACAAAAAAAAAATATGATCCTGTTTGATAGTTAGGGGGCAAACGTGTCATTTTCAGACTTTGGGGGAGGACTAATAAGTAAAACCGTTAGGCTTGACAAAGAGAGATCCGACGGCATGTTTTCGTTACGCGTGGCGTGAGGGAGAGCGACGGGCGGAGCGAGGGAAGGACGTGGGTCCCGTCCCGAGTGGGGGAAGAAAGGTTGTGTGGTCAAACCTGCCACCACCGCCTCGACCCTTTTTCTATTATTTTTGGTGGGCCCCGTCGCAGGTAAGGGTCGGTGGTGAGTCCCGAATGACGCACGAGATGGAAACGGAAGGGGACGCCGCGGGGGGGGGGGGGTGGGGGACCCTGCCACGTTATATGATGTATGAGCCGAACCACATGACATGAGGGACATGAATGTGTTTCTGTTTTGGCTTTTTATTTCCTTCCTCCTCTTTTTTTATTTTATTTTATTTTATTTTATTTTATTTTATTTTATTTTATTTTATTAAGAAAACAAACAAAAAGAGAAGAAACATTGGGGCTTTTGTTTCCTTCCTATCTCAAAACACCTTTCCTTTGCACCATATTGCAAATATATGAAGAACAACGATATTTGGAAAAACCTTAAAGCAGAATATGAAGCAAAGTATAGAAATCCTGTTTGGATGTCTTCGATGTGATTCAAGCATTGTTTTAGCATCATATAATTCAGTGAACATACAACAAAACCAAGATGGGATTGGATTGGATTGAATCTTTCTTTCTGATCCATACAGACGATTGCGTCTGCATGGCTCGGTCTAAGCCTACAACACCCTACGACTGGTGAAAAAGAAAGGTTTGGGGGAAGCTTCTTGACGATTTCCACGGGAAGACAAGAGAGATGACCCAAATTTAAGGGGATGACATCAACGCTGCAGGGGAAGCGGACCCTACCATGGGTTGGATATTAGCTGTCACAAGACGAAATCCTTGAAGGTTTCTTCTTCCCATGTCCAATCTCAACATGACTTCTCTCTTTGGCATCGCTTGTGCTATGTGTCGATATAAATGACAGCCACAGCCCTCTCCCCATACTTCAAAACCCCTCCCACCCCTCACCTGTAGCAAGCTCTCTCTCCTCCTCCTCCTCCTCCTCTGTCACACTACGGTTCATTTTGATCAAGAATCAGGCTTATCTTCCATGTATTTCTGATCCTGGTAAGTATCTCTCTCTCTCTCCTTCCATCTCTCGGTTATTACTCATCACTTCGGACCTTAGGAGGTGTAGGTAGGTGAGAGATGGAGGACACAGACTAGTGACGCTACTCCTTGTGGTACACTCTTAGAGCTTATTGGGAGGGACCTAATGTAATATGAATCATAGAACATGGGGAGGCAAGTGAAGGGATCTTTTGACACTAAGAACGCCCATATCTAGTACGCAAGTGCCATTACAAGCTTCTCTAAGCCTAGTTTGGGATCCAAGGTGTAGCTGTTGACAATGATGAGTTCAAACAGTTCATTTCTACTACCAACAATATCTCCGGACCAGGTCAGTATTTTCCTAAGCACCAAGGTCACAGAGGGCTCTAATTTGATGGAGTTGATAAAAAGCTCTCTCTCTCTCTCTCTCTCTCTCTCTCTCTCTCTCTGTGTGTGCCTAGTGAAGTTTTCAGACATGGGTGGGTTTACCCTGTGATGGCATCTCTAGAAGCAAAAGGTAAAAAGGGTGACAAGGAAACAGATGCAATATAATCGTAGGGAGTAAGAAGACGAGCACAATATAATATATTAGAATAGGAGGCAGCAAGACGGGAACGACGAGACGTACCATTTCGTCAAAGATTAATCGCAGCACTTGGTCAAAAGCTGACGGCCATTCTGATAAGATCTTGCAGTCTCGAAATCTGACCCTGAATACACGTTTTTTTTTTTAATCTTCCGGGACAGGAGCTCTTAATCCACGCACTTAACACGAGATGTCCGTGACAGTGTAGCAGCAGCAAGAAGAAGAAGAAGAAGAAGAAGAAGATGATGATGACAGAAGTGGCAGATCACAAACGAGCAAGCCATGATGGCTTCGTTCTTCGCGACATGAGCGGTTCATCGAGAAGTCACAATGACAGCAGTGGGGTAAAGAGGCCCAAAACTAGCGATGGTGGAAGAGGAGCTGCTACGTCCACCAAGGTCTGTGTTCTCTTCTCTTCCTGTGATGCTGACATAAACTTGCAACGATAGGGTGTTCGGAATGATGATGGTGTTTAAGACGGGTGATCAGGAGAAGGACAGGATGGGAGAGAGAGTGGCAAAGCTGCAACAACTGGTCTCGCCTTTTGGGAAGGTTGGCAGACATCAACCCAGTTCTGATGGCTGCACAGCAATACTTTTGTTCCCACCTCAAATTTTGTTATTGCTTTCTGTGAATGCAGTCAGACACAGCATCTGTTCTTTCGGAGGCCACTGCATACATTAAATTCCTCCATGAACAACTCCAGGTTTCCCCTCCCTCTCTTAATCTGCTGACAATCTACAGTCCCATCGGTATTCTTAGCTCTCTCTCTCTTCACATGTCATCAAACCGTGTGCATCGCAGGTGCTCTGTGCTCCATATCTCAGGAAGGCAATGACAGGGAAGATGGAGGTCAGCTCTCTCTTCAATCGAATTCTCAGTTACTCAGAGAGATTCAAGGTGGGTCGCAGACCCCTTTCGCTGATAACCATCTCTTTCTCTTTGTAATGTGATCCAGGGGGATGATCATTACAGCCTCAGAAGCCGTGGCCTGTGTCTTGTGCCGCTGTCCTCCACATTCCAGATTGCCCGAAGCAATGGCGCTGATCTCTGGGCACCAGTAAACACGAATAGAAAACCATAGGACTACTACTTGCTCGGGGCACTGTAAAAGGGCAGATGGTTTCTAACTCGATTCATTTCATTCCCTCTACTGACCTGAGAACTCCTGTTCATTGTAGATATCTTACACTCGTAACCTGATATTGTATTTGTCCCCTGCTGGTTGCATGTTTACTACTGTGAGCTGATCTAGTGATCACAAAGGTGTAAAGTGTATGAAGCAGTATCATTTCCAATACTTGCTGCTCAAGGAGATGAGAAGTTTAAAAGGATGACCTCAGTGCAAGAGGCTCCTGCGCATGTAAAGTCTAGAAGAGAGTAAACAAAATCACAATTTGAGTTAATGCCATGCGAGAACCTGGATCGAGTACTGGACCAGTCATTCGGTCTTCCAGTTAGATCATTCCAGTGAGAGGCTCAATCACCATTCAGAGGGATAACATCAAAGTCCCAGTTCATCTCGTGTTCCTTGGCAGCAGCAGCTAAGAAACATCTTGTGCTGCTCTCAGAAAAAAGTGAAAACCTGTACAGTGAACATAAAACAGGACAAATGAGATGCAAATTTTAGATTCCACCCTTTCGACTGTCATGTAATAAAGAGTTTCTTGTTGTAACAATCAGTGTTATCAATGATTTGAAACCTTGGATAATCTAAACTAAGGGCCTAATATGACTGGATGATTGTATGAGTGCAAAGATATATATACATATATATGTATAATATATATGGATCAAGGATAGGGGCAATTTGTTAGCACCAGTAAAATTTAGAATGTGCACAGGAAAGACAGATAATTTTAAAGAAGATCTAAATTAAGCTTCATAAAAGATGACTCACCATTCCCATCTGTACATACATGTGTATAGGGATGACTATTCAGCCATATGATCATTATATAGTTCACTCACCTTGATGAAGAATTTGCTTATCTCGCACATAATGCACCAGTGTAGAACTGCCAGCTAGCCATTAAACCATCATGTTAAGACTCTTGGAGGTGAGAAATGGACAAGCCACGAGAAAACCTTCAGAAAGCTTGGTGACATAATAGTTCACTGAAGCAGCATCGGTTAGGGCCTTCCCTTGGATCAAAATAAACAAAATCACAGGAATAATGCCTCTGAATTCATTTTGCATTCCATGTAGCTCCAGTATCTTGCTTCTATTAGAAACCAAGAAAAAGAACATAGATGGATAGAGGTCAGGAAACCAGACTAACAAATGTAAGAAGTTCAAAAGACTGTCCATCAAATTATAAAGATAGATACCAATTCTGTGGTGATGGAAATTGTAAACACGGTTTTCATGTCGCCCAGGATCTGGATTTACTGCAATATCAATGGCTCACCTATATATTCTCATATATATATATATATATATATATATATATATATATATATATTCATTTATATTTTATATGTTGTACAACATGGCCATGATCATACAATCTGGATGTCAGATAAAGTGAGATATACTATTGTATCTGAAAAGGCAATTTAAACAACAAGATAAAGAAGTATCTGAGCTTAAATTTTTGTTGGTTGCAGCATCAACAGGGATGACAAGATTAATCATGATAAAAATGATATGAAAATGTAGCACATTTCTTAAATTCATTGCAAGAAAATCCAAGGCTTCAGTAGCTGTGAAAGATTGAGATATCACCATTTTAAGAAAAAAAATGCTTTGTTCCCATGATGTATAGCATATCTTTCCATAGCTGGACGCAAGCTCGAAAAAACATAAAACAGGAGCATCACTTTCTATGTAGCTGGCCTCAAATATTTACTTTCTGGTCAAGACTTGCGGTGGTTTGTTGCTTAAACTCAATTATCTCACTTTTCTTTTCTTCTCCCAGTGAAAGCCTCAAAGAGTCTAGCATGCCTGCAGAATGCCACAAATAGAAATATAAAATGACACGAGACAGAAGAAATATAAGGCATGCCTTCACTCTATGCATTTTGCAGGTTTTATAATAGCAGACCAAACTTTTACATTTGGTTGAATATATTGAACACAACAATGCAGCTAAAGGACTCAAAATTGTGAGAAGATATGAATATCTAAATTAATTGGATAAATAATGAAGAAAATCAAATATGATGCTTCTCAAGAGCAAATAAAGAAATTTCATTTCATTTATTTTTTATTTCCACAATGACTGTGCAAAATTAACTGCCTGCAAAGTCAAGTTGCAGTGTGAGGGTACAGTTTCAGCGCAGCATTTCAGAACAAATATCTCAGGATTGGTATGCATGTACTCACAGTGTTTTCTTCATCTTCCGAATTCACTTCGAAATCCAACACTGGTTCTCCTTCAGAGTCAATTTCAACTGCCCCGAGTTGTCCGTCATCAGAATCAGACTCTGCTTCTGAAAGAGATGTAGCTGAATTGTCATGAGACAAACAGACACTTTCTTCATCGCAAAAATGTTCAGACATATCATCACTAGCTGATGAGCAAATTTCATCATCAGAATTATCATCAGACATGTCATCATCACCAGTTGAAGAGAAATTTTCTTCATCAAATAGACTTGCAGAAGCATCATGACTGGTTGAGTTGATACTTATGTTCTCAGTTGAAGGTGGCTTTTCTGATATCCTCACTTGGGGCCCTTGTTTTCCATCCCTTGGATCAAAATAAACAAAATCACAGGAATAATGCCTCTGAATTCATTTTGCATTCCATGTAGCTCCAGTATCTTGCTTCTATTAGAAACCAAGAAAAAGAACATAGATGGATAGAGGTCAGGAAACCAGACTAACAAATGTAAGAAGTTCAAAAGACTGTCCATCAAATTATAAAGATAGATACCAATTCTGTGGTGATGGAAATTGTAAACACGGTTTTCATGTCGCCCAGGATCTGGATTTACTGCAATATCAATGGCTCACCTATATATTCTCATATATATATATATATATATATATATATATATATATATATATATATATTCATTTATATTTTATATGTTGTACAACATGGCCATGATCATACAATCTGGATGTCAGATAAAGTGAGATATACTATTGTATCTGAAAAGGCAATTTAAACAACAAGATAAAGAAGTATCTGAGCTTAAATTTTTGTTGGTTGCAGCATCAACAGGGATGACAAGATTAATCATGATAAAAATGATATGAAAATGTAGCACATTTCTTAAATTCATTGCAAGAAAATCCAAGGCTTCAGTAGCTGTGAAAGATTGAGATATCACCATTTTAAGAAAAAAAATGCTTTGTTCCCATGATGTATAGCATATCTTTCCATAGCTGGACGCAAGCTCGAAAAAACATAAAACAGGAGCATCACTTTCTATGTAGCTGGCCTCAAATATTTACTTTCTGGTCAAGACTTGCGGTGGTTTGTTGCTTAAACTCAATTATCTCACTTTTCTTTTCTTCTCCCAGTGAAAGCCTCAAAGAGTCTAGCATGCCTGCAGAATGCCACAAATAGAAATATAAAATGACACGAGACAGAAGAAATATAAGGCATGCCTTCACTCTATGCATTTTGCAGGTTTTATAATAGCAGACCAAACTTTTACATTTGGTTGAATATATTGAACACAACAATGCAGCTAAAGGACTCAAAATTGTGAGAAGATATGAATATCTAAATTAATTGGATAAATAATGAAGAAAATCAAATATGATGCTTCTCAAGAGCAAATAAAGAAATTTCATTTCATTTATTTTTTATTTCCACAATGACTGTGCAAAATTAACTGCCTGCAAAGTCAAGTTGCAGTGTGAGGGTACAGTTTCAGCGCAGCATTTCAGAACAAATATCTCAGGATTGGTATGCATGTACTCACAGTGTTTTCTTCATCTTCCGAATTCACTTCGAAATCCAACACTGGTTCTCCTTCAGAGTCAATTTCAACTGCCCCGAGTTGTCCGTCATCAGAATCAGACTCTGCTTCTGAAAGAGATGTAGCTGAATTGTCATGAGACAAACAGACACTTTCTTCATCGCAAAAATGTTCAGACATATCATCACTAGCTGATGAGCAAATTTCATCATCAGAATTATCATCAGACATGTCATCATCACCAGTTGAAGAGAAATTTTCTTCATCAAATAGACTTGCAGAAGCATCATGACTGGTTGAGTTGATACTTATGTTCTCAGTTGAAGGTGGCTTTTCTGATATCCTCACTTGGGGCCCTTGTTTTCCATCCCCATAAACCAAATCTGCGTTCCGAAAGTTTGGGTCACCATAGAGTGCAACATGTCTGTAATAAAGTTCAAGTTCCTTCTCAGATATTGCAATAAAGTGCCTTACTGTGTCCAATGATTGTTCATATTTGGACTTTTCAAGTGCCTGAAAATAGAAAACAAGAAAAATAAGAAAAAATAGATTGGTCACCAAGCATCCTACTTACTGAGGCCCCAGTCAGTTATATTTGTCATACGGGAAAAATCTACATTTGGATTAAGGTACATGTATCATGTGTGGATTTCAGATGTAGCTTTATGTCCAATTCTTGATACCTTTTTTATTTCCTAGTTAGGGATTCATATCCAAGTGTCATGTCATCACATGATAGCAGTCAACACAAGCAAATGCGAAGCACACTGTAAAATGCAAGATAAGCCGAATATATGCATAAGTGATATCAGGAAAACAAAAACTTAAGAAACGAGGAGATTTCTGATACATACTTTCTTCTTGGATAGTGTATCAATGGGTGACATAACTTCTGGTTGAACATAGTTCTTTCCCCGATAAAATATTATTGTGTCGCTGCCAATAATTTGGATTGGTATCCCACCACTCAGTCTTGCTAATTCTTTTGCATATTCATGAACTTGGCCTGTTTTACATGGCCTGCAGATGACTTTAACTGTTTCATGTTTTTTCCAGTGCAAATGCATGTTCAATATTACACCTCCAAAGATGCCTCGCCTTCCGACAGGTACATAATTGGACTTCTTTTGGGCCATTTTTTTCAAGTAAAAGCGTTCCTCCCCAGTCAAGACTTGTGGTTTGATCTCTGGACCTTCAACTTTCGAAATTTCATATTTCTTTAGCTTTTCAACCAGCAAGGCTTCCTTAATTTTGGCCTTCAATAAAAACAAGATAACCTTTTACTTTTGTTAAACAAACCAAAGAGGCATGCCGACGAATAATAAATATTAACAAGAATATATTATATCGTCTGAACTCTAGGAGGACCATTAAAAGAACTCATGAGCCAGCAGCAACTGATACTCAACCACATTAATTCAAAAGCTACGGCATGATATCACTACTCACATGTATGTTTTGCCTAACCATGCATTAAAAGGAACATTATATGCAAGTGTAATCAATAACAACTCTTAACTACTTGGTTATAGAACACATAATTGATATGAGTTAGCTCGTGGTTCAAAAAATACTTCCAAAATTTTGACAATTAGACTTGGAAATGATGCTGCAAATCACAATTGCAAGATATTTCTTACACGAGCATCATATATGGATAAGACCATACGGTTAGATGCATGCGTTCCATGTATTACCAATCTAGGATCTCATGCTCTACAAGAAAAAAAAAAAGAAAAGAAAGGGAATCAAAATGATATTAATCTGGCAGAAAAGTAGGATATAACCACATGGCTATGAATTTCAACTGATCCTGCTTAAAATTTTATGGAATTCGTCAAGTTTCAACCATTTCAGTGGTTCTGGTTTGATCGGGATACAAGCCTGAACTCATCCATAGATAGATCCAACTAAACATGGAAGCTATCAAGAAGTAAACAACCCTAAAGAACTCAATAAGATATAGAGCTCTGTGTAAGTATCTTTCTAGCATTGATTTACTCTGTTATTCTTTATATGTAAGTTCTCCTTTTTATCAATGGCTTGATTTGAGAAAATTTCGAATGCAAGTACTCCTATTCTATTAGTTGTGCAAGGATTTCAGTCATGAACCTAATGTATTAGTTGGAATATTCATAAATGTCATATATTTTTAATCAATTACGGAACAATATCAATACGATTCTTGTTTGTCCCATTTCAGGGTTGTCGAAGCATAATTAAAAGCCATGTAGATTGCTGAGTATGTTACCTAGAGTAGATGCTTATAGAGAGAACACATTATGACCAAGAAAAAGGTTAGTCTAGAATGATACAGGAAAGAAGTGACGGGCTCTATCTGAAACAAGCCCATCCAATTTAAATCATCAATGAGATAGATTTTCTTAGACAGACCTGAATTTGATCAACCTGGGTACCAAAAGCTTGGAATCTTAATAGAACATGCACAATACAGAGAGGAGACAGAGGTAGGAATTTTATGAATTTCAGACCCTATATTGGGCATTGAAAGTTGGGAGTTTCAACAAACAGTTGATGCGCAATATAAAGAGGCGACAGAGGTAGGAAACATACTCTGAAGCCAAAACAAATGAACAAGAAGAATCTTAAGGGTGCTAGACTTTGGGGAGCAGTATATGAATAAAGAATGCGATCATCTAAAAAGGTTATAATCTTTGAAGCTATCTGTTAAGTTTATACCTTCTCCATCTTATACTTGATCCGGTCCTCCGCGGTGGGGAACCTCACCTTATTCTTCTTGCCCTTGGGCCGGATTCTTCGCGGGTCCGTCTTGCTCGCCTCCCTCCTCTTCCGCCTCTCCCGCTTCCGCTGCAGCTTCAGCCTCTTCTTCGTCCGGTACTTCCCCTTCTTGGGCTGCTCGATCTCGTGGGTCTCGAACCGCGGCTTCCCGTCGTTGAGGACGAGGTTGACCGAGCCGTGGCTCAAGCTCCGCTTAACCCAACGAACGTGGAACGGACCGAGAGAGACAACAGGAGACCTGTCTTTGGAGAGCACGAAACTGACCGAGGCATAACTCAAGCTCCGGGCGACAAACCAAGTACGTAACGAATCGAGAGGGGAAACAGGGGACCTGTCATCGGAAAGTGATTGAGATAACACGGACGAATCGAAGAAGAGGAGGGGGAGAGTGGGATCAGGGAATTAGGGCTAGGGTTTAAGTACCAGGAACGCAGGGGAGGAGGAGAGCAATGGAGGCGGATTCGAGAAAGATGCCACCTTTTACGTAGTTTGGGGAGGAACAGAGCAGCGCGACTCCCCATCGCAGCGCTCGCCTACGGCAGCGGGGTCGAATAGAGCGAATCATCACCGCGGCAATATACGAAGTGGCGTTCCGAAACGACCCTGGAAATTTAGTTGACTTGTTTAAAACTGGTTTATCGGTTACGTTGACTAAGGTTGACTTTGAGACTTGATCTCAACAATACACAGAGACTAACAACAAGAAAGAGAAAACACGAAGCCATTTTGAGAAAAGAGCTCAGGAGATTCTCCCGTCATCATCGTCACTATCTACACTCACTGCAGCCATTACTAACTGCTGGCCGCGAACCCTCCCCCGTTCATCATCTGCCTAAACTCCTTGAAGTCCACCATCCCATCGCCATCCACGTCCACCGTGTTGATCATCGTCTTGCAGTCCTCCGCGGTCCTGCCCTGCTTGAGACCCAGCGAGGCGAGCACGGAGCGCAGCTCTTCGACGGTGATGAACCCGTCCCCGTTGCGGTCGAACACGTTGAAGGCCTCGCGCATGTCCTCCTCCTCCTCGTCCCGCTCCTCCATGATGGACCGGTAGAGCGTGGCGAACTCGTCCGAGTCGACGTACCCGTCTCCGTTCGCGTCGATCCGTTCGATCATGGACGCCAGCTCCGCCTCGGGGACGCGTATGCCCAGGTTCCGGAGAGAGTCGCTGAGCTCTTCCTTCGTGATGCGGCCGTCGCCGTTGCGGTCGAACATGTGGAAGACCGGCTTCAGCTCCGACGGGTCCATGGATGGCGCGGACGACGCCGGCCTCGCCGCCACCGTGGAAGCAAACGAGGCAGCCGGGTTCTCATGGCTCGGAGAAGAAGAAGAAGAAGAAGAAGGCGAGAGGAGGAGGGAGGTGAGCTTCTTGGGGAGGAAATAGAGGAGGCGGCTGATGAGGCGAAGGCAAAGGAGGGAAAGCCTTACGAGGACAATTGGCAACGGAGTCAGTTCCATTGCGCGATCTATCGTGTGGTGCGGAAGGACTGGCGGTAGCGACGAGCTTTAAAGCAGCCATGTCGCCCTTCGCCTCTCGTCCCCACACGCTGTTGCCGGCGGAGTTGGTTTAGCGCAAGCGCGTCGGTGGGGAATGTTACGCGCCGTAGAAAAGGCAGAGACGGCTGGTGGAGACCGCAGCGCCGGATTCGACGGCCCGCGCAGTGGGGCGAACGCGGCAGGCGTCGTCTCGAGGGGTCCGCCGCTTCCCGGGATCTTATCCGGTGCGCCCCACACGTGATGACTAGGGATATCAACGGGTGAGATTTCTTGGATGTTTATATGCACTGGAATCACCTAAGCTGGAATAATACGATGTGATTAATCAAAGTTAGCACGGATATGAAGGGAAAAAATTAATAAGCAAGAGGAATTGATGAAAAGAAAATATTAAAAAACAATAATTCGAGGGTCGACGATGCCGCGGAGGCACTTTGGAAGGTGGAGAGATGCACGTAATGTTGAACTGGAAATTAGTTGTAGTCTTTGTGGGTTCACAGAGACGTTTGGTAGTTTAGGTCGACCTAATGAACTATTTATTATTAGGTGACCTAATGGATTATTTTATTAAAGCAAAATAAAAAAATCCATTGCAAAAGATGAGCTTTTAAAGAAACGAACATATATTTAACACGAAAAGTACAAACAAATAAAATATTGTATTACATTTATATATAAATGTCTTTTTAGAAAAAAGGAATAATTCTAACATACTATCTGCTAAATAATAGTCAAATCAAGTCAGAAAAAGTGGAGACTTCGAGAAGAGGGTAAAATGTAGAGAGTAATAGAGCTTTGAAGCATATTAAAAACAGGTCCTTGTTGATACAACAACATCAGTTCTATACATCTTTTAAACGCAGAAGAAATGTCACAACAAAAAGGAGACAATATAATAGGGGAAATGCTAGTTACTGTTTTATATTTACATGAAATGTTCAAAATTTGTAAGAAATGAAAGAATAGAACCATAGCTGCTGCTGCTGCTGCATTTGGCGTAAAAGGACTTCATCTACAAGTCAACAAGCAACGAGATATCCAGTAGATGGAAAAATTGCCTTCCTAATTGTAATTTACACTTCAATCCTCAGCTGCGGCTGCAATTGAACAAGCAACCATATATCCAGTAGACTACAATTAGCAAGGGGGGTAAAATAACTCAAATTAGTTTAGGTGATCAGATATTAGTGAATACTTGTATCGATAGCATGATAAGAGAAAATGCAAGCCATTCATGTAAGAACGTTAAATGATCCTATGTGGTTCTGGTTTAGGTTCGCAAGTTGTGCCACCTGGAAAACAATCTGGACAAACCTCTTGTTAAGTCGGATAAAACGAATTAAAGTTAAGTTTAGCATCACCCTAATCTGAGAAGAAATTAAGTGGGTAATCCAAAATCGAATATGGTACCAAAACAGTAGACAAATTAAATATATCATTTGCCAATATCAGATTGGATGTCAAATCCTAATGTTAATGTTGGCTTAAGCATATTAGTTTTCCTTGCAACAAAAATATCTTAATATATTCAAGTTATGAACGGCATTCTTAGTTCATACCATAAATGAATGGAACATTACGATATTCATCACGATGATATATCTGTGCATTAAACATGAAATATATAAATTGCCCACTAGTCCACCTGCAAAACTCCTATCCAATAGCTCTAACCTTGGCTCATATAGGACAGTTTATTTAAATCATCATCTTTCCTGAATTCAAATCTGTTAGTGACTTTGGATGACAAGTACATAACAATAAACCAGCGAAAATGTACCACACAAGAGGCTTAATTGCTAAAGACATCTTTATCTCAATTATTTTCCCACTGTAGTTGCTATTACTATCTTTTATCGATAAGGGCTCTGGCATTATTTGGAACATGATGTATGTCTAACACCTCACACAATCTTGAAGTACTCAAAGGAAACAAACCTGTGAAAGACTTGAATGTATGAAATAATTAAGTCCATAATGCAAGGTTCCTGAACTGTGTAGAAATTGCTTCTATTAAAAACTTTATAACATCCTCTCTGTTAACTTCCTTCTCTTTCTTCAATTCAAGATGACGAACCTGGAAAAACAAGCACTTGAGATTTCATAGATAAAGTGGCAAAGTGAAAGGCAAGGAAATGCATTATCTAACAGAGCATGGAGGATGGAAGAGAACTGTGCAACAAATATAACATCTATAATTACCTCTGACATTTTCCTGAAAACATGCTGAATTCAATTCAACATATGTGATATTACACTGCAGCTCTACTATGATGACTTCAAAGATGACAATATACTACTGTGATACTGTTTTGCGGCAGTAAAATTTGAAATTAAGAAAAAGATGATTCTCAACTTGCTAAGAAGTCAATATTCAGATACTATATATCTATGGCAACTACCTGTGCTGGTAGATGACTGACAATACAAGTGCCATCAGTAAGTCGAACTACACAACCATATTCACATGGGTTTATCGGTGAAAAGAAAATGATGCAAGCCAAAATGAGAAGACAGGTTATAGCAGCAGGACTTGGAACTCTGAAACATCCAACTGATTCAATGAAAAATAATATTTAGTTCGATGAGATCAATTTTTCAACTAAGTATGATGAGAGAACAAAGGAACTTTTTGGATGTAGTGTTGATGAATAGTCAGTCCATCTGATCTGGATACCAGCTCCACGATGAACTGGCACAGTTAAAAAAGAAGTGGAAGACACCATGTGTGATTGCCACCGTTATGCATATATCAATGCAAGATATCAGATCTTGCTTGTGCCAGTTGGTATGGATCAGTTTTTATCAGTCCCACCAAGAACCAATACCAGGTCATATAGGTTGGTACAAGCTGGTGTTGATTTTTTGTTGTTTGTTCTGGTGATTCCAGGCAGTATGGGTGGGCACACAGCCCTACATACTTTCACCTGTTATTGAAACTGAGAGCGGATTGAACTTCAAATCCTTGGATCAACTCACCTATTTTTCCAAATATTTCAATGTATTTTAAGGATTGTAGTAGAAATGATTTCTGTGTGCAATATAACAATGAATGGTGCTCATATGAACCAAGAACATGTGTTCAAGTTAGAATAAATATAAATCTTTGCTCTTAGTTACCTTTTTCCTGTGACGATTGCATTCATCTATTATCTCAGACCTGGGTTACTTTGTTTAACTCCGTGATGGATTGTGTTTGGTCTCTATTTAAGTATTTCCTGCTCATCTGGGGATATATCAACATATGTCCTAGCTATGATAAGTTGTCCCTTTTATGAGATTCCCTCAACAATACATCCTTCATAAGGATGTTTCACTTGAGCAAGTAGTCGGACAGCTTGTGCTGGCTGCAACCTTGCCAAGAGACTTTTACAGATGGCCATGTTATTGAAGCAGGAAACTCTCATATATAAACAATCGAATAACACTAGGCTTGGCACAAAGACTATTGTTTCCTATGGATTCCAAAAGCAGAAATATAGAAACAATAAAGGCCAAAGCTACTTTATCTGAACTAGAACCAAACACAATTTTGGACCAACTTGCATCAGTATGACAAAGCAGGAAAGATAAATTTAGTATAGTTACCTGCATAAAGCCTTAAGATTCTGTAACAAACATTCTTTAGACAAGCAACAGAGTATACAATCAAATATGCACATTCTAAACAAGTTGCATGAAAAATCAGAGCAGATGATCCAGATGGCAAAAAACTCAACTGTGGAGACTCAAAGATTTTATCATAAATTGCATCTAAAGAAAATGATCAATTTCCATGTAAAATAGTTCTGTAAATATGTTACCTTCACTAGACTTCCTTGTGATAGACCAGCTTCAGTTATTATAATAAGGCATTTAATGTCATGCTCACTTGCATATTCGTACTGTTCTTTGAGGCTCGGGTCTGTCTGGGGAAGAAACTCAGCCTGACAAAAGTCATGGTTTATCAGAATGAGATACCCTTCTAAATTAATGAGTTCGTTTACCAGAGGTGGATGTTGTTTAATTTTTCAGAATCATCACCTTTATGTTGGCTTGCCATAGCTCTGCAACAATTTCCATGCGCTCTGGTAGCAGACCACCCCCGCCTCTTGAACAGACAAGAACATGGGTACTGGATTCAAATCTAAGAAAAGAAGGAAATATGACCACGAGTTTTCTTTCAAAAATAGTCAATTTTTAAGACTGTAAAATCACAAAACAGCACGTAGAAACCTGGAAGGCATGATATCTACTGAAGAATGAAGAAGAATCTTCTCCAATGCAATGCTAACTCCAACACCGCCTGGAGGGATGGATTTCTATCAAAAATAAAAATAATTAGAGAAAAAAATTGCAAAGGACTAGAGTTTGTCCCATTGCTAAATTACAATCTTCGCTCAAGGATTACTTTTATATATATATATATATATATACCGACCGGTATACTGAATGGTATACTGCTCGGTATATAGTCCATACCGTACCGAGTGAATGTCGAAACTTCGATATGATACAATATTTCAATACTTGTCTTTGCTTTTAATCACAAAAGTAATTGAGAGAATTGTATAATCTATGAACACAGCAGGAAGAAACATACAGATAACAACAATGAACAAGGTTTAAATCTCATACTGAAACACTTACATGAAGAGATTACACAATACAACTGGAGTTTCTTCTTCTATCCTTATCAAACAAAAGTTTACGGTAACATTGTGCATAACATTGTAGCAGGTCCCTATTTTCAAAATATCTTTGCAATGAGTTCAACCAGCAAAAGAAGAGTTTTGATTTTGGCTTGGCATGAGATGAGTCCACACTTGGAAGACCATATCTTGATCTCATAGAAAAGAAATAAAGGGACAAGGTTTATGAAAGAGGTAATATTTTAAGTACATTATGAATGATCCCAAAAGGGTTGATCATCTAAGCAGTCACTACAGTATGTCTTAGTGGATTTAAGATGACTTTTAGCACACTCTAGGCACATACAAAAACATATAGACACATTGAAAGATATTTGTTTTGTGTGCACCACTATTATGCTTCCTTGATAAAGAAAAATCAAAATGGAAGCAAACAATTTGAAGCATCATTTCTTCACCTCTAGCGATTTTTCACTAGTCCTCAAATAATCAAGTATGTAAATTGTTAGTCATAAGTGCCCTGTAAGCCAATCACGTGAGTGATGACATATGTGACAAAACACGTAATCTTTTTGCTTATTGTTATTATTTGACATTGTATCACTTTATATTGCTTATTGCGTATATGTATATATATTATGATGTTCATGAATCTGTGCAATGGGAATCAGATTATGATGAGATCATGATAATAAGACTGATTCGCCTTTAAACACAGATCCTAAATAATCCTGGTCATAGGTTACTCGAGAGGGATATCGAGATAACCGAACAGACTAGTGTGTTATATACCCGTCCATATGATGGAGGCAACTGGTCTCATAGCCGCTCGTGTGGAGATACTAGGGATAAAGTGTAGGTGCTCACTGGAGAATGAGTTCACTAATTGATCCGCTTACGGGATACTGGATGGTTAATGATACCTCATTGTCAGACAACGATTCTATTGTCCCAATGGTGTATCTAGTCCTTAGACTTTAGACATCAAGAATGTCCTGTATGAGTTCTCCACTCTTTGATACCAGACTTATAGGTCTGAAAGTTTCAGATATAGCACAATCGGTCATGAAGAGTGGTAGCCAACCTTACAAGGACTATTGAGTGTTGATAGAGAATCATCCGCTCTCGGTGTCATGAGAGGAATATCCCATGTGTTCTTGCTCAGACAAATCCCTGGCCAGAGTCGTTCGGATTGATAGAAAAAGAGTTCTCTTGGAGAATCCGATTAGAGCGAGACTCGAGTAGAAACCGTATGGGTCTGATAGCACCATGCTCGATATACGATCTTTGGGATATTAGATAGATGAGGGACTATAGGTATACGGTAACTTAGAACAGACAGGTCCAACGGATTGGATTCCTCTGAATCGTCTAGGGACTACGACATGGTGGCCTAGTATGTCTGCAATCATTGAGTCGAGTAAATTATTATGAAGATAATAATTCACTGAGTCAGAAGGAGTTCTGACAGGTATGACTCACAGCTAGTTCGATATTGGGTCTAGAGGGTCACACATATATGGTAGGCGTTGCAATAAGTAGAGGTTCAGATATGAGATATCTGCCGGAGCCCCTATCTTATTAGATATCCAATAAACCCCTGAATTATTGGATCCTATGAATGAGATCTAATCAGAGCCAATGAGAGATTATTAGATAGAGATATACTATTCTAAGAGGCTTGGGTAGTTGGATGGAGATCCAATACCCATTAGGGCAGGATCCATTAGGGTTAAGTTGATAGGGGACCTCTATAAATAGGAGGGAACCAAAGGTTCATAGGCTAGAGCCTCTATTGGTTGCCACGTCCTATTCTCCTCTTTCCTTCTCTTCCTTAGATAGCAGGATGATGATTTGAGGAGCGTCGTCGCAGCCCTACTGTGTGGATTACCGCTAGATAAGAGGACATTTGATCTCCTTTACCCTCTCCTAGAGATCTATAGGGATTCAGAGATATACAATCTCCCTAGATAACACAATCTTTAATATACGCAGTTCTCAATTTCACGGATTTTACGCACCAATCTTCGCATGACGAACACATCTTTGGGAAATTTAAGAATTTTGTTTTATATTATTTCACTACGCATATGATGTCACCCCCTAGATTTCCCTTTCATAAATTTCAAGGATTACAACATCAACTTACTAAATAAATACATTAGAACAGACCGAGCCATAACAATCCGACCATGGTCCAACATAAGTCTGGTAGCCAAAATTGCAATTCTTGGTCTTAAGATTGATAACCGTGTATTTAGACAAACATCTAGCAAACTAGGTCTCTCCCCCCACCCCCCCCCCCCCCCCCTTTTTAATGGGTATAAAGAAAATACAAAGAACAATTTTATTTGGACCTCTTGACATTGAAAATTGTATATTTGTCCGTTGTATAGTGTAAATACATATGATTTCCCTCAAGTACCCTCCCATGAGCAAGGAACGCCATTTCGCCTGCACCATACTGGGTGGCACCAAAATCCTTGACGTGGAAAACATTCTTAAGGGAGTAGATTTAGGGGCAAGGAGATGATAAGAAAAGGGCGAAGACAAGCCTTAGGAGTCTTTAGTGCAATAAGAAATGATTCCGAGGATAATAACAATATCCTATGCAGTCATCCTGCTTTTCTTCTCAGCCATAATTCATCTAATGAAACACAATTGCAGAGAGACCTCAGTCAAATGCCCAACACATAAACAATATAATAGCAGTTTTTATATCAGGTATGCAGTCTATCCAGAATTTAGATACTGGTCCGGACGCTGTACTGGTTCGACATTAATCCAAAATAAATATACCAGAATAAATTGCTCAGAAAACAAAAAAACTGATGTGTGGGTGCTACTCGAGCATATTTGATATATGACATTACTGGTACTAATTCCAACTCAAACTAGTAAATAACAGTTAGCAAGATTAGCTGTTATAGCCAGTACAATTTAATATATAAATCTTTGCAACCTATGATGACAAACTAAGGGTTTAATTTACTATAAGATATAGAAAATAAAATGTTTTCTTTCATGAACAATTAAGGGTAGTTCTAAGTTCTGACAAAGGATAAAACAAGGAAATCACTGTCTAAGATAGCATAGACATGTCAAGAAGACCTACGGATGCTATACTTATAAAACATGAGACAAGTAGTATTAGAGGTGTCACAAAAGGCAGACGCAGACCTAAAAAGACCTTATTAAAAACTATAAAGAAGAATTTAAATTATATTAATTTAAGGGCATTATTGTATAGGGCTCAATGATGATGAAAGATCTTTAATCCCAAATAGTTGGGACATTATGGCTTGTTGTTGTTGTTGTTATTGTCGCAACCTATAAACAAGCTGAGTTGTTAAAAAAATAAAGGTATCTTAAAAACCTCTATCGACAAAGATCATCATATATTGTATGCAATAGATGACCAAACGAAATTTAATAATTGAAGCAGCTTGACATTGTAAAACTTACACATTCACTATCCCATGTCCACTGAATCAAATGATCATACCGGCCACCAACAGCAAGCAAGAATGCTTCAGAACTCGAAGAGATACTCTCTTTCAAGTATATCTATTTGAAGTTAAGATAGGATCACATTAATTAGATGCAACAAAATGACACACAAGGAAAATCTATCAGATAAATGAAACAAAAAGATAAAGAGAATATCACTGGTATATCTTCCAATAGAAAAAAGTATGCTGTGTATCAAATATTGTAGTCACAACATTTTGGCTAAAATAACAAAAAACAGCACATCAACTACTGTATAGCAAGTACAAAATTAGCATATATCAGATTCCAGTGTTCTGATAAAGTTATATATCAATATGTGTGTACCGACACACACATATATGAAGTACACACATTCATGAGGGTTTGATCATACAAAAGACTAGTTCAATTACTTAAGTTAGAAATTTCTTATTTGTAGTAGTCATCTCTTTTTAATAAGTGCACAAAAGTCAAACAAGAGGACTACATTGGGATTTGTAGTCATATACTTATATCATCTAAAAAATTTTCAAGTAAACTGAGGCTAGCATTATTCAATTTTAGCAAATGATCTCGAGTTGATATTTACAGTTTTCCTCGAGCAACAGTGAACGAGCAAAAAATAACTACTACCTGAAAGAAAAGATTCTGGTAACATGTTTCAGTAGGAGGCATAAGAACATCAATAGAAATACTTTGTTCAATACCCCATATCCTCAAGTATCTAAGAAGAGCCGACAACTCCTCAAGAGCCTTGCTTGTAGGTTTATCTGCAATTCCAGTGATCATAAGAATCATCTTATGTAAAGATCAACGCAGAACTATGAAGACACTACCTGGAGAAAGAGCTCCCCGCAGTCTGGCAAGGGCTTGATCTGCTGATCCACAAAACCTTAAATCTGTTATCTGTAGTCTGTCAACAAGTGCTTCAGAAAGATTAAGGTCCTGAGAAGAAATATAGTCCACATTTTAGCTTATGAGAGGAAAAGAAAAAACTTCCAGCATTTCAATTTATCTGTGCTCTAAATCAAATATCTCTGACATTTCACAACTCCATAATTGATGCCAGGTTGACAATATATTATCACCTTACTACTTTTTTTTTTGGAAATAACTTTCTCAGAGAAAAGCTAGCAGTCTTTGAGATACAACTGCAAGCAAAAGCTTTAATAAGTCTGAATGTTGGCCTTTATGCAGCTCATTTTTATCTTGAATTGCACTGTATAATATAATAGATATCATAATTATAATTTTCAAATCCTCCATTATTCCCTGTGTTATGACAAATAACTTTGGTAATTATGAGCAAACCACTGTTTCACAGATCAGCCCTACAACACTGCTCAGTACCATTTTGTATAGGTGAGTTCATATTACACGAGGTGTTGTAGCTACACATGGTGATGTGCCACTCAATGTCCATATAGTGCAATTATTTGATTTGTGTTTTCTCTTGAAATAATCCTTACATTGTTTATGTTTAACATAACTGTCATCCGTTAATTTTTTACCAGATAAATATGATGACATTCATAACTGACCAAAGTAGAATTAGTAAATGGCAGGACCAATTGGAGAAGTCTCAGAAAAAGACAGGAAAGAAGGATGCATAACACTGTAGTTAAATCACATAACGAAGATTGTAAAATTGATTCATAAGTAATAAAATAGAAATGTAATACCAAACCTCAAAGAGTAAAAACACATTTGAAAAAGGTTGAAGCATGCTAAAATCATGCACAAAGTCCAAGGTTACCATGCTGATAAGGAATCAACACGAGAGAGTGCCACACTCAAGATACATGTACATCCAAATGTGGGAACACTGACAGGAAGCACATGCTAGCTCTGTGCAGACGTGAGTTTGGCTTTAGGCAAACCAGTAATTGATTACCTGTAGGAGCTGTCGCCGGATAAATTTCCAACTTGATTTACGATTAGTGGACTGAGGACAAGATGAACCAATCACAGAAAGCAACTGCATTTGATCAAAAGAATCAGGTTACGTCATGCATCACCATGGATGTAACGAAGATTTATTATTTGCTATATACCTCAGCTACATTATGTCGCAATTCAACCGGTATTCCTATCCAAGTCCATATGGATTCTAGAACTTGGCCATGATTTAAATGAATCTCCATTGCATTTGGAGGAAAAAAGCGGGCTACAATATCCAATGCCACCTGATCATGAAAGTTTGTTAAAAATCTTGCCACACGAGGTGCACAACACAGGATACTACTATGATTAAGTTCACAACAGTTTAGGAGCTGGATTGAATTACTGATAAATTAAACAACTCATAAATTGGTCAAATTAATCTATGGAAAATATAATTACGCCAGAATTTAGAGAACTACAGTTAACATTTAAGGCTTTCACAAGAGGTTCCAGTGCTGTCCTTGGAGCCCCATTTTTAGATACCTATGCAATTACATAATTATCCTTTATCCTAAATGAAATTCCAACTCAGTAGTCACTACAAGGAACTAGGAACTTTTTCGGCACTACTCAACTCAAACTGTGACGTCCAATTAACATGATAAAAATAAACAACCTTCTCCAGAAAGATGGCTTGGCACACCTAAATTCATCAAGTATTTTAAGTCATCTGGTACATACATTTGGAGCATCATTTATGGTGTACAGTTTTTTCTAAAATTCTGGCTGAAATTCAAGTTGTACTGGGATAGAAGCCAAACCTCAAGAAGGATGATGGAAGGGTACTAATATAAATAAGACAAGGAACCTGATGGAGAAGTTAATTCTAGGCGTACATGACTATAGTTTGATGCAGGGATAACGCGCATTCAGTATACATTGGGCTGCCCATTTTTATATATCCCCAAAACACATAAAATCATGATCCCTTTATTTATTCCTCTCCACTACTATATAGGGCACTGGAGGCAAGCCGAAGCATCGTGCAAAGATTCAACATTGTGAGAGTGAAGAGTAACACCATCTTCATCCATAAAATTTGAGCAGCAATCAAGTTAGGATTCCTCTGGCACAGCAAACCTCTCTATATATTTTGTTGTTGCCTTCATATGATGACTCTTCTCTTTGATGAATCTCTAAACCAATAGATTGCTTTAAGATCCAATCACTTCAATCAATTAATTATGTATTGGTTGAAGATGTATCACCAACTACCAGAAGATCAACGGTATGTGTGGTTTGTTCTTTGATTTAGGGAGAAATGACACAGGAAGAGAGAGAGAGAGAGAGGGGACGGGGCATTCATGCATTAAGGTGTCACTGTGTACTAATGGATTTGATGTTAGTTGTTCGTGCCCATGTGGCTCGTCAACAGATGTTGGGAACATACTGCGGCATGAAATTAAATCTCTATGATCAATTTTTTGTTAAATTCTGGAATTCTTAACTAGGAAAAGTGAACACATTACATTATCTTGTTACAAAAAATAAAAAGAGAAATTTAGAAGTTATTGTGCAAATTTTGTGTCTTTGAGAAGAAATGCATGCAATTACAAGTAAAGACCAGCAAACTCAGCCAGCTTTTCAATAAACCACAAGAACCGATCAATAGAGCCAAACTGACTGGGTTTTACAAAATGAAAAATCTGCAAAACCCTAATCAAGTGAAATCATGTAACATCTATCTGTGAAGGAATAATTTTCTATAAATTAAGCATATTTTAAAAATTTTAGACCACAAAGAGAGAATACCTTAATGACTTCTGCTTCTGTCAGTGATGGGGCACCACCAATAATGTCAAAATCACCCTATCATAGGCATAAAATTAGCAATCATAGAAGTTCCAGAATCAATGTGTGTTCCCTGTAAAGTTTGTGTTTAATACCTGAAGAAATCGACTAGGAGTTGAACGGCCAATTGCTCTTCTGTAAACATAAGAAATTTCATACCTTTTGCAAAACGATTTCTGCAGGTAAAACGATGGTTATACAAGAAAAAGCCCTGAAGTAAAGGAATTCCTTTCCAACAAAGGCAGAAAAACCGTCTCCAGAATGGAACATCTACAAAATGGAAATAATACTTATTGCTGGTCGTAATCTTAACCTATGCTTTGAAGTAAAAAACATATGTGGTCAGAAAGAAAAATATTCTATGCTTAAATAAAAATGCAAGAGTGGTTCTCTAGCTGAATAAGTGAATTTACTTCAAATGAGGGCACAATTTTCACATAAAATTCTAGACAAGGGCCATTTAGATTAATCAACCATACCCTTACTGAACACCTATCACTCTTGCGGTCTTACTATGTTGTCAAACAGTAAGCTTTTCTTACATACAAGATTTGTAGTGAAATTTAATCTACAGATTATACATTACAGCACACATTTCAACAATTCAAAATAATCAAGATAAATAAAGTTATGTTTTTTATAACCATCAACACTGTGCATATCTAGTAATAAAGGCTATATCAGTTTAGACCACCAAACAATCATGTCTGTATGTAGAAAACAGTTCTTACACTTCAAACAAATGGACTTGCACAAGTGCTAACAGGCAACTGCTGGGTTTCAATGGCCATCTTACTCAAAGCAAGCACATGATGCAAGAGATACAGATAAATGGCAGTCTATACTTCAAGTTGAAGAAACTAAAGACAATACAAGTAATAAAGCTAAATAAAAGTTGACAATTTATTGTTACCAATAAATTGCTTGTTTGGAGAAAAAAAACAAGCTCTTCTGGAGAAAAACCTAGCTTCTCAATAAATCTTCTCTGTAGCAAGAAAGGAAGGCCCAAAATCCAAGATGTTAAGATAAATTTGATAGGAAAGGAAACTGACACTATGCATAGGCTTATTGTCTAGTAATGGTATAATTCAATATCAGTAACATTACTGGGTGGTATGCCTAGCATAAACATACTGGGTGCTACAACAGCTTACATGCAGACCAGTGATCAACACATTCAGTCCAACAATTTAAAATTTTTGCCTACAGAAATCTGATCAGTACCCTTGTGTCCACAATCTTTCACTCACAATTTTCATCTAAGCAATTTCCAATTAAATTTGAGCCTTCTAAGACCTGTTAAATAGCAGAACCTTGTAGTCTATAAGGCAGGCTTCTCTCTCCTATTGCTTTACAAGATGATCTCAAATGCTGAATGAACAGTCATTCTCTTGAAAGTAGTAGCCAGCTTGACTAGAAAGTTGGATGCTATATTGGTCAAACTAGATGCAGCAATCACCTCGTAAAATATACTCTTTAATATTTAATTGGTATTGTGCAACACAATATCCAATTAATTCTGACAGATTCTTGGACAATCAAAGGAACATGACCACAAAGTATGCAATTTCGAATAATATCGCCCGGTACGGGCGGTACGTACCGGTCCATTAGCTGATCGGTACACGGACCGTCCGTTATCGGATGGAACGATATATATATATATACATATATATATACTCAACGATGTCGCCTCGCCTCGACGATGTCGCCCCACATGGGAGAAGGAAAAGGCGACGTCGCCGAGGCAATGCAACGTCACCTTTTATAAAAACAATAAATATATAAATATATATATATATATATATATATAATATTTTATATATAAATATATATTTATTAATTTATATATATATAAATGAGGAGACGTCGTCGAATTATATATATATATATATATATATATATATATATATATATATATATATATATATATACCGAATGGTATATCGCTCGGTATACAGTATCATACTGTACCGAGCGAACGTTGAAACTCTGGTACAATACGAAATTGCATACCTTGCATGACCATAAAGTATAACACAATAGTTATGAGCAGTCTTTTGATCATATGACATCGTATCAAGTACATGCTTGCAAAGGTCTGTGATACCACCACCCCGTCATCTTTTTCTTCGTCCTAATTGCCTCCTCCACCGCCTCGCACACCACTCCACGCTCGCCCCCCTCTTTTCACATTCTAGTATACCTTGTGTTAGTACATCAGCATGGATCAGAACCATACCAATCCGATCATGGACCGATACCCAAAATTGAAAATGTTGGTTGAGCGGCTTGAGCCTACAATAGATATGACACCTCTAGTACCAAACACCACCCATGAGGGAAACTAGTTGCCTTCTGTGGAAATGGGCTTACCATGAAGCATATGCTGAAAAAACATTAGCTCTAGTGTCTAAGTCAATTCAAGAGAAGATAAATTCTACCACGAGCAATGTCATCAAATGCTTAGATCAAGGATTGCCATTCTCTAGTGTAGCATATCATATCAGTGCCTCCTCCGTCCAAGCAGGGAACATGGCCACCCACACCAACCCATTCAATACTCCAATACAAAGAATAGAAGAAATTGAAAAATCCAACAAAAGAATAGCACAATGCTGTAACTAGCAGGCAAAATGGCTGGATAAATGTCATAATAGTTTATACAAACAGGTACAGAAGGAAAACATTGTTTCATACATGAGGCTGAAACAAAAGATGCAAGAATCATGATTAACGACCTATGACCAGGATGTCATTCGAAATATAATGGCAGTAATGTCGCAGGTTAGCAGGATATACCATAGCTCAAAGATTCTATCTCATTAATCTTAGATATAAGTACCTGACTTTTAGCAATCCAATTCACAAATGGTAAGCGTAATTCATGGCAGAGCTCAAGCATGTTTCCTCCTTGAGTTAAAAGCTTGACAGTCTTCCTAAAGGTAGAAAGTCAGCATTTTCATTTAGCAATTCAATCATTAGAACCATAAGCGCAGGGGTATTACACCCATCAATAATTGTATTTTCAAAGAAAATTAAAAAGAAAAGAACCAAACCTGTTGAACGTATAACAGCCATCCAATATTCGCAAGGGTGATATTTCAAATCTCTTTGCACAGTGCTGTTTAAATATTTCCTTGCTAACTGCAACAACAATATCTTTGAATCCAGTATCGAACTGTGCATGCTGCACAAAAGAAGGGTCATCTCTTGTCATGTTTGCACTGCCACTTTGCTGGTAATGATATTTTGTAATTAGTCTTTCCTCATCAAAAATAGTGGATACAACTCGATCATATACATATGTGTCTTCTGATGTCTGTATGGTTCGTAGTATATCTGTTTGGCAAGCATAGACAAATGTAGATTAGCCCTTAATAGAGAAGTAATGTTAAGAAAATCTTTTAATAAAAAAAAGTACAGAATAACTTCTAAATAACAAAAACAATAAAAAATTAAAAATTTATACCAAATAAGTTGCATTAGTCCATCTCAAGTGTAAATGGTTTTGGAGAACGATTGTAAACAACCTACGTCTTCACCAAAAAAATATTTCCCCAACAATGAACAGGTATAACTTGTCAACTAACTTTAATCTACTGCATCAAGTTGTAAATTACAAAATCACAAGCTTTTCAGTTAGCTTGCTTGCTTCCTTTTTTTTTTTTTTTCCAAAAATGACAGGTCCACTGAATATGGATATATAAATTATTATAAAAAAATCAAAAATTATGAAATGATTTAATTTTCCACCTTATATCTTTGCAATAATAAGGTTCAATGTAGAGGAGTGTTTGGGCACCAAGGTGGGGTTCCTCCTTTGCAATTTGGTGGCAAGGGTTTTACAATGGAAGTAACTTGTCTGTGAGTGTGAGACAGCATCTATTAGCCCTCCTTGAATTGCATGTTATATTTGTTACTGAGTATCATATGCCATCCGATAACAGTTTTTCCCCCCCCCATATCATCTATCTACATTATGGTGGTTCTCATACTTTACTTTCCACCTCCAAATGTACTTACAAATGCAAATCCTTTCTAATATGATCAGAATTGTCACTGAAGTTGTTACTTGTTACAACCACAACAGTGGCAGATACTAAAAAGTGGCATGATTAACTTTAATGGACCTGTAAACCTAATTACTTGCTAATTTTATTAGCACATAAGTGCTAGTGTTCACAATACAGCTACCAGTAATCTATTGTAAATGCAACTCCCTTTTTCCCAGTTCACTCAAACAGGCAATAAAGAATCCTGCTTCCTTTGTTCTGCATCCTTTCGGATTCTGGCTCATTTATGCAATAGAAGTCAAAAATATTATATCCTAATAGTTCTCTGTACTCTCTAGTCTCCAGTCTCTAGTCGCTAGTCTTTACCTTTTACAAACTTCAAGCAGAAGCAAATTTGGAATTTGGCATAGTATCATGAACTCACATGGTAACATAAATTTATAGTTGTGCATAAATATTCATGACAATTTTTTTGCATTAGTCTGCCTTGGCTAAGGATCTAACCCTACAACACCAATAAATGCTAGTTGACAGTAAGATGCAATCTGGATCACCCACAATCCTGAATGTGAAAAATCAATGTACCAACAAGCGAATAGGAAGCAGAAAAAGGAAAGTTGAAAGGGCATACACATCCTAACAGTAAACAGAAAAACAAAGACATACACAAACAGATTAGAATTTGCACAAAATTCAGTCCCAGAATCTGCATGCATATCGTAATATATGTGATCAATTCAATACATTCAACCAAGGTTTGCAAGTTCCAGTACTGGTACCATACTGGTCAAGGCTCGAACTGGTACTATATATAAGTATACCAAATGTCGGTACATTAATACATACTGACTTTCGAAAAAAACTGAAAAATACTGAAAAAATAAAAAAATAAAATGTTGTCCTATACTGAGCAGTACCATCGCATCGGACAGCATTGCAAACCTTGCATTCAGCATTTCCAATAAACATATTTCATCTAAACGAACTGCAGAAATTCCTCCTCATATAATGTTCCAAACTTCCAATAATAGTAACAGTCCACATTCCCATTTTCATTCCACATACCAAAACATTCCGTGTTCCCAGTAACACAGATCCATCACACAGTTCATATTCGTCATAAGATCAAGTCTTGGTGGAACCTGTTAATTTTAGATGTGGAATATAGATGACTAAATATTGATCGAATAAGCCATTCATGATTTCAACAATATCCAATGTAGCGCCTAAGAAAGTAGATGTTCCAAGAGATTTAGCAAATATGGGCCCTGACAGGTTTTAACTTTTGAAAACGTCCCTCGCTTAATCAAATCCTGCTCTCTTTTGCCCCAGAAAGTGCTTCTTCTACTAACTACTTTCTGTGAGCCAATCATTCTATTATAAAGCTACAATGCCTAACATGCATATTCATGTTGGATGTGATTATAGACCAAGTTAAGCCAAATACCACTTCACAACAAAAAAAGAACATTATGAACAGTTCTTAGGAGATTGTATTATCAGTTCATTTATTATTGCTTCTTGGAGCATAAATATGAACCACAGCAATCCTAAATCACACATATACCTCAAGCCATTATGAGAAACAATCATATTTGAAACAATTTTCAGAAATGTTTCAACTTATCATGTTTGAACTCTTTCTTAAATATACTAAACGAATGAAGCAAAGGTATTCACTTGCAGATATGACTCAAGGATCCGACAGTCACAACTTACATTTGCTATTTTCAGTGCATTTATAAAAATGAATATTCTCAACTTTTACTTTAAAGCATCAAGTTTACAAGTATTTAAAGATAAGCATTTAACAGTCATTTATGGAACCTTGAACCAATGTAATCCATTTTCTCCTTATAATAACAACAGTTAAATGCTTCAACCTGGTAGAATTAACTTACCATTTAGCCACTCATCTTCCAATCTGGGAGGCAACTCATGCTGCAGAACTTCAATAGCAGATGGACGGTCTGATGGGCTTGGAGACATTAACCGCCGCAATAGTGTTGCCTGGCTAGGGAATTTTGCAGCCCAGGAAGGTGGAACCACACCCTTTTGCTTAAGATCTGAAAGAACAATGTGTCTCTCCATTGCAGTTGCAAAAGGATGCCATAGCTCAAAGAATATAACTCCTAAGCTATACATGTCAACCTGAAATTACAAATAACAATTTAGTACTATAATTTACAATTGGGGAACCTGGAGCTACAGATTTAAAATAAATAAACAGATGTTGAATAATTACAGCAATTTCATGCTTAGCATCCAATTGATTATGTGAATTATTTACTGTAGAAAAGATATGTGAATTATTATATCCTATAGAACTCGTCTGCCACTTGGCTGACGTGGTGATACCCAAGAGTCATGTTTTAAATTGTTAAAAATTGAAATTATCCAATGGAACAACACAGGCAAATTCACTGCATGAAATACCAAACCTTTTCGTTTATTTGTGGCCAGCTCTGCTCAACTTCAGGTGCAGTGTAAAAATAAGTACCCACTTGACCAGTTCCATCCATTGACACTCCAGTTGTTTCGATGGGAAAATTTTGATCATGATCAAGCTGCTCTAGTTTTAAGAACTTGGCTGGAAGCAATAAGTTAATTTAGAGTTATAGCTCCATTCCAAATTATAAGATGTTGCTTTCATGATATTACAATTCAATAGACAGAATTACTAGAACATTAACTACTCCCAGAGTTTGGAAAAGAAATTTGCTTTATGTAAAGAACTTCATGTCACCATATGAAAAGGAGAGCTTCTTTCCTTGACAATATAATTATCAGAAACAATTAATTGATGAACTTTATGTAAAGAGTAAAAGCAGCATAGTTCTTGTTCTTTTTGCATAGAACTTATTAATCAATCATGTATTTCTCATTTTGTAGGGGAAGATCTTTCCAGCATAGTTTTTGTTCCAATATAGAGAAAGATCTAACCATCCTGAATAGCCAGAAAACACCACATGAGAAGTTCTTACTGAGTAGTGGTTACAAAAATGTTTAAACCCATTATATCAAGATTAACCTTGTTTGACTTGAAGATGGAAAGGAAAAGAAAGAAAAACAATACTAGTTAGAAGCAAGAAAATATATCACCATGAAAAAAGGCCAAAGATGATCATTAAGCAAATAAATTTGTAAGGTGAAATTGTCTAAATGAGTCCTTTTCTGTCATTTAGCTCTATAAGGCCCATTAACCAACAGCAGCATGTTTTATATTACACTTTCTTAAACTTTTTCTATAGGTTACAATCTTACAACAACTTTTAATTGAACAAACATGACCCTCCTTGCCCATATAATCTATTTGACATGGTTAAGCAAATATCGAGCGCTATACTGTTCAGTATATGTATATGTATATGTATATGTATATATATACACAAGTAAAAAAAAATTTCGTAGGCGATGTCGCCTCCCTTCTCCCCCACGCGAGGCGACGTCACCTCTCTCTCTCTCTATATATATAATTTTTATTTATATATCTATATATCTATTTATATATATATATATATATATATTATATAAAAAAATAAAAAAATGTGCGACGTCGCCTCTCTTCTCCCCAGGCGGGGCGACGTGGCCAAGGCGACGTCGCAGAAAAACGAGGGGATGTCGCCTCTTTTTATATATATATAAATATATATTATTTATAAATAAAAAAAATAGCGCATGGTAGCGAGTGGTTCACGTACCGATTTCCTCTCAGACCGGTACGTCCATTCAAAACTGTATACCTAGCTTTCATGTTCTTCACTAAGCATACCCTCTTAAAGCAGCTGCCATGTTTAACATTTTACAGAAAATAGCATAAGCTTTTAAACAACATATAGAATTTACGGGGATAAATCATGTATGTAAATAAGGACAAAAACTCAAACAATTGTGCAAAATTTATTTGGTTGTTGCATCACAAAATTACTTGTGTCCACCATTTGTTCTTGGATAATCGCTACAACTAAATGAATGCGCTAAATCAAATCAACACCTTCACCAAATATTTGATACGTTTTTTCTCTTTATCATTGTTCAACGATCTCCCCATAAAGTTTCAGAAGTTCAATCTATAAAATATAAATAGATATCACAAACTTCCACCTAACTCATTTAGTATGTCAACTTGTCAAGAAACAGCTATCCCCAGAGTCGTATCAAATTAATTACTACTACAACAACAACAACAGCAGCAAAACCGTCAGTCCCAACTATGGATTCTCATATCAAATTAATTAGTAAAACTTATTAAATAGGTCATGCAACTATGTTAACTTTTTATCTCAATGGCAGTTCCACACTACAATGAGAAACCACCTAGTCCTACATAGCACATTTTCAACTCTCTCAAGGAACTTTGCAACATACGCCAACTTCTGACCAAACTATATTCATTGATTCCACCTAGGCACCTACAATATCTAGTTCTAGAATTGTGTCAACCATGTCAAGAATAAACTTCTCAATTATAATCACAACTGATGAAGATTAGCAGATTAAATGATAAATGACGTGATGTTTCAAAGAATTTCTTTTTATGCCTTGAAATAGCATGACTACTTCCACATACCATTGTTCTCTTTACTATACTGCAGATAATCAAATTTGAGGAAAGAAGAAAAACACAAAACTTACCAAGACCAAAGTCTCCAATTTTAATATCATTACGAACATCAAAGAATATGTTACTAGGAGTCAAGTCACGATGAATTATTCCCTGACTATGTATATGTGCTAGGCCTTCCACAACTTGGCGAAACAAATGCCATGCATAGTCCTTATCGAAGAAGGAACTGTATGACTCAAAAACCTGCCGTAAAGTCCTTCAAAAAAAAATTATAGTAAGAAGTAAGAACAAGGCAAAAGAAATAAAATTATTCAACCCATGCAACCATGAGGTATTCTAATGGTGGAGATTTACAATCAATAGATCATATGCCAAGTCCAACTTAGAATGGTGAATATTTATTCTCGAGAGGATATCCAAGAGACAGGGATATTTACGAGAGAACCTAGTAAGGTAATAAATAAAAACAACAACCATGAGGCATCAGCAAAAAATAGTTATATGATCATGAGCTAGTGATATCACAGCATCCATCAGGTTACCAGCTAGTGATATCACAGAAAATGTTGCTCCAAGAAGTAAAATAATAAATGAACTGATAATACATATTTATGCTCGGTAGGTCTTTGAATATATAGGAAAATATCATGGTTTTAAAAAGCCATCTGTTATTCCAAGACAAGATAATTTCCTGTGAACAAACCAACTGGTGACAAAAATCTTCATGCACAAGTAAATTTTAGTATATCTTCCAAGAGAAATAGGAATATACACTAAGAAACTAATTTCATTAGGATCATGGAATATAAATGTGGTTAGGAAAAGAGGAGAGGGAGAGAAAGAGATAAGAAAACACTCAAAAAATCCCCAACAAGATTCCAATCCATTGTACATTGACTCTCCACTCCAACAAGCTTCTTAGGCATTATCCAAAACTACAATATATCATCAATTGTTTTTAACATTCTTCCAAAGAAAATAGTCTCTCCACTACAACAAGTTTCCAATCCATTTGATGGGGTCACAAGCAAGAAGTAAATATCTAAATATCCCTAGAAATAATGGAGGATTTGGGATGGTTTTATGATGAAAATTTGCTGAATGATATAAAGGTCAGGATAAATTAACCTTCAGCAACATGACTTCCATCTCTCAGGATCTGATCAGAAGCAGCTTTTGATGGTACCATTCATGGAATCTGAGTCCTTAGCAAGTATCAAATGATATGGAAAGCCGGAAAAAAGAATAGTTTAAACCAAGGTTCGTCGTATCGTACCGTACCGGCGTTTCGACCCGGGCTCGGTACCGGTACGGTACGGTATACCGGTCGGTACACCCAGGTGTACCGAGCGGTACACTCACGTGTACCGAGCACTGTACACTGCTACAGTGCTCGGTATGGTACGGGTCGGTCCGCGTACCGCTGGCCTGTCGGACCGGTACGTACCGCCCATACCGGGCGGTACAGTCCGGTACGGCAAACCTTGGTTTAAACCAAGGTTCACAATACTGTACCGTACCGGAGTTTCGACCTGGGCTCGGTACTGGTACGGTACGGTATACCGCTCGGTACCGAGCGGTATATTCAGGCGTGCCGAGCACGGTAGCAGTGCTACAATACTGCTACAGTACAGCTACAGTACTACAGTCTGCTACAGTGTCGGAACAGTAACATATGGTCCGCGTACCGGAAGTCTGGCGGACCGGTACATACCGCCCGTACTGGGCAGTACGGACCGGTACTGCAAACCATGGTTTAAACATTAAAGCAACAAGACTTTCATCATTCAGGATATGTTCAGAAGCAGCTTTGATGGTTCTATTCTAGGAAATTGGATTATTAGTCTTTAAGAAGTATATGTGAAGATTTGTGATTTTTAGTGATTGGATGAAAGAAGCTTGCAGACTGATTTTGACTGCTGTTTTTTCGACAGTTTTTTTTTTCTTTCTTGTATCCTTTAATTTCCTTGATAGAATGAACTTTGAACAGACTCCAGCCTATTTTTTTGCCTCAACAAGCATCTAAAAACTGAAGATCCTAACCCAAGCAAATCTCGATGGTAATTTTTTTATCATATTTCTTAGGTAATATATTGTAGTATTGGCTCGATGAGCATGATCCTCTGCCAGACTAAGATATCAATGTCAGGAAGATATGGCCTTATGTCTCATCAAGCTACCCATGGTAATCAATACAGCATCATATTGCTATTAATTTTTGACAAACATGTAACCAGATGGATCTTCCTTTAAGTGCAGTACACATAAAAGATTAGCTTTGCTTATGCAGGGCAGTCCATATTATCTTCGAATTTGGGCTGCAGATTCCTCCAAAATCAACAGATTTAGCACCTACCACCTATTGTTATGAAGACTGCCCCTCGTTTCAGGCCGGGCCAATCCAGGCACTCTTCACACCGGTCCGGGCTAAATATCAATCACTGTTGATACCTACTTCTTCACTTGGTGACCCCAACAGGTGAAAAATGGACAAATGCTTGGCTCCTTACAAAACAATAGGTGGGCATGCCTTGGATGCCTTGTTCATTAGTATATCAAAACTTCTCTAACCATCAATCAATGATTAAGTGTCTAAAACCATCGCATTGCAATACTGAAAGCCATGTAAACGAAGACACTCAACTCTTGTATGGGCAAGAAACAAAAACATTAATCTTCATCTAATACACAAAGAAACCCATAGCAGAAGATAAAAAAGCTGCCGTGCACATTACTCAGTAACAGGCGAAAGTAGCAAGGGTGTTTATGAAATATATACCTAGGACAATACTCCATTTGTATATACAGATATGTTGATTCCTTTCTGTTTTCACCAGTGGCATCTGCTGAACTAGTACCAATGTAGCTATAGCTGATGCTCTCAGCAGTTCTTGAACCACAAGTGATATCTACATTATTATTACCATATTCAGTCTCAAACCATGCCTGCAAATTAAACATAACAATCAATTGACACCAAAACTAAACAATGATACTCATATTTATACGTAAATTGAATCTCAAACAAATTTGTAGATATCACAATTAGGTGAGGTTGAGAGAGAAAATGATTGTTGCAGTAACTATGAATTCGCTTATAGTGACTTAGACTGCATGACTATAACATAACTAGCCTGCCTTCCATGAGAAAATTGATCATACAAGAAATTTTTGTAGTGTATACTGTATACATTGAAGTGAGCAAAGGCACTTGATCATCTTTTTTATTTATGGAAGAGTAGCTACCTAGACTAACAAAAATAGGCTCAAATCTCATCTGTATGACTAAAAAGCAGCATAATTTTACAGTTAACTTTAACAGACAAATTAAAAATAATTGGAAATACTACTAACTACACTTGTCTCCAACCCATGGTTCCTTAAATCACTTCTACTGTACAAGTCTCATCCCGAAATTGGTTCATTGTCGCAAGTTGTTCCTTTTTGGCAACCTTATGAGTTGATCATTAAGACCAAGATAGTTTATCCATTATAGGCAGGGAAACACAAGACTTTTGGAAGCTTCTAGATCAAATGATCTTTTTAGTGGCTTAATTCAAAGCATATTAACAGTCGAAGAGCAGATAAATGGTATAGTAAATAGTCGACACAAGCATGGTAAGAAAAATATTATAAAGTGAAGGGTGAGGAAAGTTAAAGACCATGGTAGACAAGATGGAAGTCAAAAGCAGGATGTAATAGACTTTGCATCCATCCATTCTATCATAAATTTGATTTTTTTTAATTTCACAACTTCCAATCTTCTTTTCATAAGAACAATAACAAGTGGAATACTTATAGAATAAACCCTGAAAAATATACACTTCATACCATGGTTCAAAGTCTTGGGTACTGGACCCATACTGGTCCCTAGCTAGACTTGCATGAGGCTGATTCATACCAGCACAATGCTGCATGGTATGCTGGTAGGCGCTATGGTACAGAGAAAGGAGGAAGAGGAGGAGAGGGGAAGCGGAGGATAAGTATCAGGCGGTGAGAAACAGGCAGCAATGGCAGTGGAAACAACAGAGGTGAGCAGCAGATGGTGGTGGTGGCGGCAAACAAGTGACTGCAAACAGGGATCTCCCAATTCAGGAGAGAGTAAGAGCAAGAGTGAGAAAGAGGGAGACAGATTAAAGTACGTTTGTAATTTGACAGGTTGTAGAGTTGCTTCCAAATTAAAAAAAACAACAATAGATGGGCCTACCACCTGATTCAACGCCTGAACCAATCGGTATTCATGGTTTTAAAGGGTTGCCACCAAAGAGAACACAGATGGGCTTACCGCCTCATCAAGGCCTGAACCTAGCAGTATTCACAGTTTTAAAGATATGCTACCTCCTAAGCCTGATTTAAACCATCCAGAATGGGTTGGCCAGTATTTCAATTCTCTGCCAGATCAATATTGGCTGTCCAGTAGATACCAGGCTGCGGGGTTTTTTAAAACATGCTCTAAACTATGAAATTGTCATAAAAAAGTCCACAAAATTGGATCCATCACTGAACCATCAGTAGGACATCCCTCATAACAATGGCAACTGAATACACATTTCAATAAAATAAAAGAATTTTTAAGAGCAAAAACCTGATAGTAACGAACTACATGTTGGTGCTGCAATCTTGAGAGTGTTGCTACCTCTCTGAGTACCTTGTAAAAAGGACAAAATAGTTACCAGGAGAGTCTGAAACTATCTCTCGACTTTGAGAGTATTGGAATAAATAATGTACCAGAGAGCTAATATAAACTATGAAACTATCTCTAACTTTGAGAGCATTGAAATAAAAAATGCAACAGAGAGCTAATGCAAACCATGATTGTCATGACTAAAAAATATAGAAACAAAAAGTGTTTTAACTTTTAACAATATCCAAAGGCTAATTATTAACTAGATCTAAGAATACCTCATTCAACATGCCAGCAATCACCTTAAAAGATATGATAGAGGATTGTTAAAAGGAAAGTCTCTTTATGGAGTAGAGTAACTTTGAGAGCATTGAAATAAATAATGCAACAGAGAGCTATTGTAAACCATGATTGTCATGACTAAAAAATATAGAAACAAAAAGTGTTTTAACAATATCCAAAGGCTAATTATTAACTAGATCTAAGAATACCTTATTCAACATGCCAGCAATTACCTTAAAAGATATGATAAAGGATTGTTAAAAGGAAAGTTTCTTTATGGGGTAGAGAAGATTAGTTTCAATAAATTGGGTGCCTCAGTGTTAGCCAACAGAAGTTTCAAATCCTGTACATTTTTTTAAAACAAGAATCTTCTCATTCTTCTAATTTTTATACATAGAAGACTTCTCAATGATCCAAGGAAAAAATAGTCTAAGCCAGTACAATCCTGAATTTCCAACACATGGGATCAATATATATTATCACAAACCTCCACTTCATGGCATGATTTGACCTTATCAAGATTTCTTGCAATCAACAATTTGTAGCACACGCCATGCCATTTATTATATTGTATAATCTTTACCAGAAGTACTAATTTTCAAAAATAAATGGTTATTCCTTTTCATATCCTAACAGTTCCTAGATACTCAAAGATTATCACGAGAATATTGAACATATTGGACCTCAAAAACTCATCAGGCAAGAACTCCCATCTCAAAGTGGCTTCAAGAACTCCCACCTCATATAAGCTCTTCAAAAATCATATAGTCACATATTAAAATACCAGACTTTCCACATTTATATGGTCGTTGGTGTGGCCATAATTAACATATCCATTTGATAAACACCTAAATTATGAAGCATAGTGAAGTAGAACAGAGTAGGGAAATAGAGAAAAAGAGAGGGGAAGAGAAAGAAAAAGAAGTGTATGATGAGAGAGGAGAGCAAGAGACTAGAGAGATGCAATTCTTTTCATTCAAATCTGAAAATATTTGATCCATTAACAAGCTCCACTATTTGTAGGGGTTTAGGAGACTTGGTACAATTAATGAAGACAATGATTACCAAGAGTAATCTCCTACGGAATTAGTATGCCTTTTAGAAATCCAAAATATAACTTCTAGGATATCTAAATAATAAATGAGTGTACTTAATACAAAAAGTGCACTTAATACAAAAAGATTCCTTAGAAAGACCAAAAGATATTTCAATTTTCAACACAACTCTTAGGATTTCTAGGCCAACTAATTGATATTTTTTTGTTGAAATCCTAAAATAAACTTTTCTGAAATCCTTTGTAAAGCTTGATGGTTCTCCATCATTCTCCCTCAGTGAAAAAGAACTCAATCTTCGAGAGTGATCTACAAGGTACTGATCCAATAAGTTTGGTGCAAAGTCATGAAGTTCCTCCAAAGTAACCCAAGTGACATCAGAAGTTGAACGATCATGTCACTTAACAAGAAAGTGTCGAGTAATGCTAGCAGCAGATGTAACAAGGTGGTCATCAAGAATGACCTCTACGTCATCTCTGTCTTGTGAGAGAATCAGTGCTTTATTTGTCATCTGCAAGAACATTGATAGATAGAGGAGGCTCAAAAGTACCATGACATGGAGTTAAATCCTCCACATTGAAAACTAGACTAATATTTAAGTCGAAAGGCAAATCGAGCATATATGCATTACATCCTAGTTTATGGATAATGGGGAAAAGACCAATGGCTTGAGCACATAAATTTTTGAATGAGTTTTTAGAGAATCTCTTAGGGCGAACGCAAATCAAAACATAATTGCAAACTTGAAACTCTTGACTTCTGCGATGGGCATTAGCAACAAGTTTGTAACTTATATTTCTTAGGGCAATTTAACATTGAATCTCAACATGCAAATCATGAATATGTTGAGCGAAGGAGTGGGCTAGTTCTGAGGCACGATAGTCAAGTGGCAGAGGTGCAAGGTCAATAGGGTGTGAGGAGTATAGCTGAGGACAGTTTGAAATGGGCTTTTTCCAGTAGAGTGGTTGACTGAGTTGTTGAATGCAAATTCTGTAGCAAGGATTAAAATATCGTACCGTACCAGAGTTTCGACCTTCTCTCGATACGATACGATACTATGTACCAAGCGATATATCGTTCGGTGTATATATATATATATATATAAAGTAAAAAAAATATTTTGGCGATGTCACCTCCCTTCTCCCCCCTGCAAGGCGACGTCGCCTCTCTACTACCCAAGTGGCGCCGATGTTGCCTCTATATATATATAAATAAATAATATATATATATATATATATAATCTTTTGTTTATATATCTATTTATATATATATTTATATAAAAAAAATGGGTAGCGAGCGGTCCGCGTACCAACTTACTATCGGACCGATACGTACCACTTGTACCGAGCGGTATCATTCGAAATTATATACCTTGTTCTATAGTGGGTAAAGTTAAGTCCTAGTTTCCATGTTTCTCCCCAACTAAACATCTAAGAAGATTTTCCAAAGAACGATTAACAACCTCAGTTTAATCATCAATTTGAGGGTGAAAGGCTGAAGAGAACTTCAATGTTATGACAAATAGTTTCCACATAGTTTTCCAAAAGTAGCTAACAAATTTCACATCCCTATCGGACACCATGGTTAAAGGCAAGCGACATAATTTAACCACTTCTTGAAAGAACAATTTAGTAATGTCTAAAACACCGTTGGTCTTGTTACATGAGATAAAGTGGGTCGTTTTTGAAAATTGATCAACAACAACCAAAATAGAGTCATGACCACAGGCTATTTTGGGAAGTCCAAAGACAATCTAAATTCACATCTTTCTATAGTAAATGTGGAATGGGTAACAGGGTGTATAGGCCAGTATTGTGTTTGCAAGTTTAGGCAATTTGACAGATGCAATATTACGACACCACTCGAGCAACATCTTGCTTTAAGGAAGGCTAATAAAATCTATTCTCAACTTAATGTAATGGTCTTGTCTCGACCTAGGTGACATGTTAATTAACCCACATGCATTTCCCAAACAAAGAAGTCTCAAAGGGAGGATTGGGGAACAGATAATTTAGTAGATTGAAAAAGGTAACCATCCTTAAGAATAAAGTCCATATGTTCACAACGGTTTCCATCTTAGACTTCTCGATATATGTGACTAAAGTCTAGACATTGGGTATTCTTTTAATCGCTCAAATCCTATGACCTTGACACTCATAGTAGATAGGATTATAGAACTTCGACTAAGGGCATCAGTAGCTTTATTTTGATTGACAAAATAATGCTCAATTATAAAAGAGTATTCATTGAGAAACTCAACCCCCTTGGCATATCGAGCATTTAACCTCTTTTGGGCAACGAAGTATATTAAGGCTTGGCGATCAGATAACAAGGTAAACTTTTGTGGTAGAAGGTAATATCGCCAATAACCTAAGACATTGCACAATCGCGTAGGATATTTTGTCGTAAGTAGAATAATGTTATTTTGCATCATATAATTTCTCACTGAAAAAGGTGATAGGCTCCTCTTAACTAAAAATTCCTTCTAAGCCTATGACTATACTAGAGGTATAACAAGTGATCTCAAAGGGTTTACTAAAATCAGGGTGCCTGAGAACAGGAGCGATAGTCATTTTCGTTCTGATGTCAGCAAAGACTTTGGTAGCAATTAGCATCCAAGAAAACTCACCCTTCTTTAGGCAATCAATGATAGGAGTCACGATAGAACTAAACCCTCTAATGAATCTCCTATAGAAAAAGACTAATACAAAGAAACTGTGAAGCTTAGAATGAGTTTTAGGCTAAGGCCATTCTAAAATGATGTGGATATTTTCTGGATCGGTAGAAACACCTTGGGTGGATATGTTGAAGCCTAGGAATAGGACATAGGTTTGCATGAACGAACACTTTTCTAGATTGACATAGAGCTTAGTAACATGAAAGGTGGTAAGAACCTAATGAAGATATTCTAAATGATTCTTTTTAGTCTTACTGAAGATCAAGATGTCATCAAAGTAGATTACAACAAATTTGCCTATGTAGTGTCGAAAAACTTGGTTCATGAAGTGCATAAAAATGATTGGGGCATTAGATAGACCAAAGGGCATGACTACCCATTTGTATAGGCCATCTTAAGTATTGAATGGTATTTTTTATTTATCACTAGGTCTAATACGAATTTGGTGCTATATGCTTCTCTGGTCAATTTTTGAAAACCAACTAGATTAGGAGAGAAAGTATAGCATATCCTAAAGTCGAGGAATCGGGAAGCAATATTTGATTGTTATTTTGTTGCTTGCTTGACTATCTACACACATCCTCCAAGACCCATCTTTCTTATAAGTTAACAAGGTAGGGATAACGCAAGGACTAAGGTTGTGTCGTACAAATCATTTAGCTGAAAGTTCTTCAACTTGTTTGTTTAACTCAGCTCTCTTCTTAGGGCTCACTTTATAATGTGGGAGATTACAGAGCTATGATCCTAGGATAAGATCAATGACATGTTGGATTTCCCGTAAGGGTGGCAACTCACTAGGTAATTCCGAGGGTATAACATCAGAAAATTCATCTAATAAGGATTTAACCTCTCCGATCAAGAATAGTGCAACGGCTAGGAATTTCTCTAGCAATGATGGCCACACAAAATTTATTGCCAAAGCTCTCTATTTCAAAATATTTAGGATCCAATAAGTGGAGTCCCTTGATGGTCGGGGGCTTCTAGAAGAAAAACTTAGGAGTTCTTATTTTGTCCTTTTTTGACGAATTTGCTAGTCACGGGATAACATTTTTACCTTTGTATTGAAAGACATGTGTTTTTCTCTCCTATGATTGGTAACATCAGTCATACAACCAAGACCGACCTAAAAGAATGTGGGCAACATCCATTGGCAAGATGTCATAGTAGATCTCATCCTATTAATCGCCCATTTTGATTAGTACCAGACATCTTTCAATCATGGATAAAATGATTTTGTCAACCAAGGCTACTTTAAATAGGGTCGGATGTAACTCCACTTTAAGGTTTAGTCTTTTGATAGCATACTTTGAGACTACATTCATAGTGCTATCCCTATCTATAACTAATTTGTAAGTTTTTTCCCCACTTTAGATGATGAAAATATGGAAGATACTTATTCTCTTCCAACAGTAGAGAGAATAATACAAACAACATTAACATGGGCATCTTCAATTTCTTTTTCGTTTTTGTCACCTATTGAAGATTCGAGTTCAACTACTTGGTCTACTTCCTTAATTTGATCCTCTAGTTCTTGTTTTAAGATAAGGGTACGTTAAGGACAATGAGAGGCAATGTAACCTCTATTATGGCAATAATGACATCGGATTGAAGACGAACTAGTTCGGGAATCAATGGTTGAATGAGTTGGATGATTCATGGTTGGGTTAAAAGTGTTGCTAGTAGTAGGGATTTTTGACTTGATAGAGTCACTACTTATAGAAAATTGGGTAATAATTCTATTGTCGAGAGACTGAGAAGATGCTTAACGAATTGGTTAAAGTTTGATGCACTTCTCAATCTCAAGGGCTCATCAGGAAGCTTCCTCCATGGCGTCGGGGAAACTAATGGTGACTTCCCGTTGAATGTCAAACCTCAACCCATTAACAAATCTTCATACAGTGATGATTTTATCATCTTCTATTTCACACCTAAGTAAAAGTTCATCAAATAGGGTTAAATACTCTACAACACTATAATTCAATTGTTTAAGGTTTAACAATTGTTCAACCAATTAGCTTAAAAAGTAGGTTGTTAAATATTTTTTCTTCGGTTTTTGTTTCATGACTTCCCATTGAGTGATGGGAGGTTCTCGACGATGTTCGAGACTATATTGAATATATTGCCAATATTTCCTAACGGACCCTTCTAGTTTCATTTTTGTAAATCGTACACATTCAAAATCAATCATTTCATACCACTCAAAGTAGTTTTCTATGCTATCTAACGAGTCAACAAACATATTTGGGTCAAACTTACCATCAAAATCTGGCACATCCACTTTGACTTTTCTAGCCATTTCCCCCGTATTATCAGCAAACTGAACTCGTTGGCCCATATTACTCGGGCTTGTGGATTTCTAATAGATTCTAGGAATTCATTATTAAGGTCAAAAGCAGAATTGTTGAAGTATGATTGTGAACAGGTGCCCTATAGGTGGACCTAGGATTTGTTCGAACTAAAGCTTGGAGAGTACATAAAATTCCTTGATTTGAAGCTATAGATAGAGGAGAATGGACATATTGTCTAACTGACCCATCAACCTCATTCATAGGTCGTTTTTCAAGATATTGGAGAGCTCTTAAGACTTGGGTCATTTTGTCACATAACTGGTTCAACATTGTATCATGATATGCTAGCTTGGACCTAAGGATGTCTACCTCACTCTATTGGTTTAGGGATTCATCAGGATTGGTTTAGTTTTCACCTCGCAAAGTCATGATTCTAATACTACCGACAAATTACCTTTTGGTAATAATATTGTTAATTATTGCAATGCACAAGGTAGAAATACAATGTTACAAATGGTTCTCACTTTTTTTCCCTCACTTTTTGTTTTGGTTTTTTTCTTTTGACAACTTTCAAGGGTTCAAATTTTAATGGTGCTGTAGTTATAGCTAAAGAGGAGAGAGAGGGTGATAAATATAAAAAAAGAGAGAAAATAAGGGGAAGCAGCAATGAAAACCATGATCTAATGAAATATATAATTTTTTTTTTCAACAAAAAAATATTAGTAAAACTTTTAAAAATTTATCCAACATTGAGAACTATGTGGTCCACCGATTTCGTATGGACAGTCGCCCCAAAGTCCAACTCCACACACAAGGGGTTGACGTTAGAGGTGCAAACAATCTTAAGTGTTGATCGAAGTTTTTGCTACTAATTGGAACCCAATAGGGTACATGGTAAGTTTCTTGATGAGCTTTGATATCAAACTAACGTAGAATAGAGTAGGGAAGTAGAGAGAAAGAGAGAGGAAGAGAAAGAAAGAGTAATGTGAGATAAGAGATGAGAGTAAGAGACTAGAGAAGATGCAATTCTTTTCATTCAAATCTAAAAATGTTTGATTTTTATAGGGCTTTAGGAGCCTTGGTACAATTAATGAAGATAATGATTCTCAAAAGAAATCTCCTAAGGAATTAATGTCTTTTAAAAATAAAAAATATAACTTCTAAGATACCTAAATAGTAAATGAGTGCACCTAATACAAAATAAATCCTTAGAAAGACCAAAAGGCTTTTCAATTTTTAACACAACTCTTGGAATTTCTAGGCCAACTAATTGACGATTTTTTGTTGATATCTTTGCCTAGAATAAACTTTTCTGAAAATCCTTGTAAAGCTCAATAGTTCTCCATCACATAGACACTTCAAAACAAGGTATGCGGTACCGTACCGTACCAGTGTTTCGAGGTTGGCTCGGTACGGTATGGTACCGTGTACCGAGCGATACACCAAGACGTACCGAGCAATACACTAGGGCGTACCGAGCGGTACACCTAATTTAAAATATTTTTTTCTCTCTACTGTAGTACTGTAGCACGTTAGCGGTCCACGTACCGATATACCATCAGACCGGTACATACCACTCGTACCGGGCGGTACCATTCGAAATTGCATACCATGCTTCAAAATGCTTATAACATCTAGATTGTGTCCATCTCGAGCACTAACACTTTGCTCAACACTTTAGAAAAAAAACAAGTAGTTCAAATATGCTATAACCTAAACCCAATTTACATTTGTCATTCAAAAATTACACAAAGCAAGCCAATTTATATTTTCTAAACCTAAATCCAACAAAGGTTGATATAAGAGCCAAAGAAAAGCTCAAGTCTCAACCTTGTTCCCAAAGGAAAGAAAAACATAAGAGGAAGATCAACTCAGCAAAATGCCAAAGCAAATAGCAACAGTACCTCATAATCTTTTCATTGACATGAAGATTTTTATCTTTAAGGCGAATCTTTTTTAGTGCATATTGGCGACCATCTAGTTTATTTTTGCACAATGCAACATGGCCAAAACCTCCATGACCTGTCAAAACAAGGATTAAAAGGATATAATGTTTAAAAGCTGATTAAAAAATTTTAATTTACCATATTAAATATCAGCCAAAGATACAAAAATTAGAAAACAAACTAAGTTCTGTATCTGAGCACGCCCAGTAAAAGGCTTCCACTTCATCAAACAGCATATCTAAAGGACCAATCAGAATTTATGAGAAATTGTGCAATTATCTAGTTTCCTTCCCATCCTGCAATTGCAAGTGTCAGTCTTTCTTCATGTAAATCTTTAGTCTGGTTGTGCACCACCAACAAGTCACAGGCAAGGGGCTTTATGAGAGCTCCACGCTGCAAATAAACAAGTCTGTAGCACCTAGGAGCAAATAAGCCTAAAGATGCCTAAACTATGCTCACTGGGTTATCAATCAATTCCAGTATGATAAGACCTACCAGTACCAGAATCAACTTTCCTCATTTTGGCTGATTCAAAGCTATTTTACAGACTCAGAAAAGAGGAAGCAGGGGGAAGGAGAAGTAAACCAAGAAACCGAAAACAAAAATAACAAAAGGAAACTTAATTATTACAAAAAACTGAGATGACATTGATGTTATTTGTGCTATTTAGTGCTACAAATCATATTTACCATTTGTTGCCATTGAACAAATGATGCAATATTCATTTTCTAAAGCTGATCAAAAGATGGGAAAGAATCAAAAGAGGAGAATGAAAAAGTGCTTAGACAATGAGCGCAACATCTCTAAGAGTCCTCAAAATTTAAATAGCACAATAACTAGATGAGTCCCATTAGTTTACCCTTTTCTAATAGAACAAAATGTCTCATTAATTCAAAAAAAATACTATAAAACCAAAAGAATGTGTTCACTAGTAGTGTTTAACATGCAGAAACTTTTAACCAAGGATCAAGCCTCACCAGATAGACCATTGCATATTAATTTTTTCATCATACTTTTAAAATCATAATTTTTTCATCATACTTTTAAAATCATAATTTTTTCTTCCATCATTCAATGTGATAGCCAATTTATTTTTCTTATAGTCTAATTTAATTATGTTATATATTTTTTCTTTATATCTTATCTTTATTCGTTAAATTTCATCCTTTACTTTTCTGATCTTTTGTTGTTTTCCCCTTAATTTCACAAGCAATCTTATTGGTTCAAGTTTTACAATTTTTAAGGCAAGCTTTGTTGGCACAGCGAGTCTGCTTGCTTGAGATTTAAGGATCCAAGGTTCCAGGCAAGGAAAAAAGCTTTGTGCAACTCTTAGTGACCTAAATTGTTTACTATTTTTAGAGTTTCAATTTTTGTTTTAATTTTAATTTTAGATATTTGTGACATTTACTTTATAATCTTTTATTTTTAGTTTTTAGAATTTTATTTTTTTTCATTTACAAAGGGTAAGTGCGAAAGAGAGTATCGGACCTTGTGGTGATCTGGTCCACCACCACAATGTCAAATGAGGTTTTGAACCCTCAACCAAAATGGATGTGGGTACAACACCATTGTTCCAGATTGTTTAAGGTGTTAAAATGTGTCGAATGAGGTTTCCATACCAATATTTCGTGTGTTAAAATGTGTCGAATGAGGTAGATAATCCTTTCATTTATTTAGTGGTCATAATATACATTAATACTATTTGCAACTTAAAACTTACAACTAACATGGAGAAAAGATGAAACCAATTCAACAGTATGATGGAGCATATGAAGAAATGGTTATCTTACCAAGTGAATGGACCTCTTGGAAGTCACTCAAATAACGAGAACTTGGTTTAGATGAAGAACCATTGCCTGTTCTCCAGAATTCGGAGAATTTTGAGGATGCCTAAAACAGATCAACCACGAGAAAACTATCACCACTAGACTTTTGAATCTATAAATCTGTAATGATATCACTCAAAGACAAACCAACCATATGCTGTTCAAAGGCATGATCAAATGCTTCAGTAAAAACTGACAGGGGTGCAGCAATTAAATCGTTGGCCCATTCAGAAAGCACCTGTTTGGCACCAGTAAAAATTGAACCTTCAAATAAAAAACAATATAGGATAAAGGGGAGGAGAGGGGAAAAAGAGAAGGATGGGTGAGAAACATATACCCCTATATTCTGCAGCTCCAACGATATCTCCGGTAAAGCATTAGCTAAAGATCCTTTGGAAGAGCAAGCAAGGCGAAGCAAGTGTACCTGATGTGATGAGTAAAGAAGTTAAATGTAAAGTTCTCTATATGATATAAACCAACATTAAGGGTAAGGAAGTACCAAAAGAAGATCTTTTTCCTTGCGTCGAGATTCATCATCATGTGTAACTGAAACATAGCTTGACGAAGTCAAATAATCACATTCTGAATCAGACACATCATTCTTACATCCATGCTCTAAAAGGTTGATGCCCTGCCAGGATAATTAGAAATTATGGTTATATGAAACAAAAACCAAGGATGATCTGATATTGATTTCAATCAAAGATAATCAAGTGGTTGTCACGCCTATATCATACTAGTAAAAAAGGAGTATAAAAATGGTATACTGAGTGGTAGTCATATGGTCCATTACCAGTGCTTAACCAGACTGGCATATACTCTAACGTTATACTGGTCCACCAGGAATGACAAAAGATGATCTGAAGCAATTTCTATTCATATAAAATTCACTGTGTGATTTTTTAAGTACCAGGCCGGACCAAATTGTTACAACCATGTCAATCGACTTCCAGAACATTTCTACAAAATAACCTAGTTAAACATGTCGAATTGCCATTCTACTACTGCAGAAAAGGGACCAACCAATCATCTCAAGACATTCCTGTTTCAATCAATAATGCTTACCACAAAAGTCCAGCATATTGTTGTTTACACTGCAAACACAGTGTTCGCTGCTATTCATTGAATAAATACTGCAGAGAACATCCCCCCCTCTCTCTCCACCCTCGCCATCTCCCGGTCCATAACAACCGGACCACACCAATGTACCATATGCCAACATGCAATACATAACTGAATCATACCAGTCCAGCCAGTGGCCGGTATTGTTCCAATATCAAGATTTTGATCCTTGTTGTTACCTCGATATCAAAATGCCAAAGACGTATGGTTCTACTTTTAACTTGGATTTGTACCACCACCCTGATATCAAAATGCTAGAACAGTATGAACTGTAAGACAAGTGGTTCTACATTTCACTCAGACCAGTATGTACTAGGCAGTACACATTGGTCCGATGGCCTATCAGATTAGCAGCATAGACCGTGTTCATGCCGCCCAACACCGTGTATATCTTGAATCTTTAAAAAATGTTCTGCTGATTACATGGTACATTGGCACATTCTAGCATGGCCAGAGACCAACATGGATCTACTACCCAAAACATCAAAGTCAAACCATGAAGATAACCATGATAATTGTGAATTTAATTAAAGCAAATCAAACGTCACTGAAAAGATTAAAAAACCTCAAAATGAAGCATATTGCAAAAGCCAACAAGTTACCAACTAAGCTGACATTTTTTTGCTAGAAACATACACAATCCAAGATGTCAAGCCAGCATATTGCAAGCTCAATGTTTATGCAAGTATGTTATAATTACTTCTTTGCCGCTCAAGTCAGGACATTTGCATTATAAATCAGCTAGATACAAACATCCACTGATCCTGAGTTGATAAGTATGTTAACGCAAGTGTGTAGCACTGAGTATAAAGGACTGCTTATGAGCAATAAGCTATGACATCAAGATGACCTATATCAGTGGTCCCTAGTCCACGTGCAACCCAATCTCTGAAAACACTTTAATTTATCCACCCAATGTGGACATTTAACAAATATGAGGATTTGAATTTCTATTTTTTTACCTCATGCAGTGTGCCATCATAACTCTCCAGAACATCTTCTAATGGTTTCAAGGAAGCCTTGAAAGATGAACTTGTCGCGTCATTTTCAGTTTCTTCCACAAGAACATTTAATTTTGCAACTGCCAGTGGTTCAACCCCATGTTTTATCATGTTCAACACTTCAGATTTCCTATTTCTTAACAAACCATCATCTGTGGTGGCATTCTCAACGTTCTTTAAGGCATGAGATTCCAAAAGGATGTTTTTATTTTTGTCCATGTCCATTGATCCAGCTTGTGTAACAATGACTTTGCTAGAGCTGTTATTTGTAGCTTTCGTGACATGACCACCCAATGGTGCATCATCACCACACAAGTCACCATATAGATCGATTGAACTGCAAACAGAAGGCCCATCAGAATAACGGCACATGTCAATCTGGGATGCTGGTTCCTCTTGAAGAGAGTGGTCATTTCGACTAGAACCAATACAAGGAACCTGCAATAAAAGAACTTGAAGTTAGCTAGACTACAGAATAAAAATCCACACTTAACAAACAACAAACAACAGAATGAAAATCATATTTACATTTTGTTTGCTAGGAGCCTAGGATAGTATATCCAACCTGGCCACTTCAATTTTACATGCAGAGAATTTCATGATTGGACAAACATGCTTATCCCTAAACAAAAGGTCACAACTTACAATGGATCACACCAAGAGATCCAAGAATAATGCTACTTTGACATAAATAGAAATCATATTTCTGTCTAAAGATTAATAAATCATGGCATGGGGAATATTTATACATTCTCAACAAAGCATGATACCATACCAAATGGTCTACACATTCTTGTACCCTTCATGTGCCTAAAAACATAGGCTAAATATTGAGCCACACTGTGCGGACCAGCACAGCAATCCTTGCTTCAGACTTGGAAGATTAAAAACCTCAATTTATTACAATCTTAAACTAGTGCAAAATCATAGTCAGAATTATTCTTGCTCAGAAGCAAAGTGCCTCTCAAAATTTGATATTAGTGCCACAGATCATTTATGTTAAAAAATCAGGATGCCATGTTCAGTATGGCCAAGAAACAGATGCAGTTCAACAGCTTGTAGACAAAGGATAATATAATACCCAAATAAATATTTCCAAGCAGGGACAAAAATGCTATGCATAACAGATATGAGGCCTTATCATAATTGTAATTTGAACCATAGCAACATCAGCATAAATTTGCATGAAAAGAAAGATATGCCATCAATAAAATCATTCACAAACTGAAATGGCCTTATGCTTTTTAAATTATCATTAAAACTGTCGCTATATTAACCACTTCATATTTGTATAAGGGCATGTTTAATAGCTAAAACGATTATTCTAATAACATAAATAATATAAAATATTAAAAACACAAAAAGCTAAATAATGGTATTTTAAGTACATTTACACACTGCATGTGAATAGCAATAAATGTGGGTGATCACAAAGAACTTAGTTGTGAGTTTCTTATCATTATAACCTTTGACCCAATAAAAATCCATGATTGTTTTGTCAACATATTAAATTTATAGGCACGGCATTCAATTTACTAAAAAAGTAAAAAAAAATCAATTGTATAAGCTACAAACTATATAGTAGAAATCAAGCAATGTTATTTGATTACTGTTACACATTACTCATAGCAAGGTTTAACTTCTCCTGCCAACTGACCATGCCGACCGACAGTATGGCATGTACCGCTCTATACCAGCATATCAACCAAGGCATGCTAACGATCAAATTGACCATTGGAATCTGGTTAATCAGGGTCGTCCATCAAAATCAATTGAAATATGAATGTTACCGATCGATACAAATCAGCAATAGTCTAGTTTCAGACATACCATTAGGTACGAAGGGGTGTATCGCCCGATATAGCCCCCCAATAGAAACGGCTTAGTACCGGGTGATCCGTATCCCGATCACTCGTCGGACCGATACGTATTGCCCATACCATACTAACTCAAGTGGTACAACAACCCATAGAAAGCAATACATTGTTGGGGATCACATAGCAACTTAGTTGTGAGTTTCTAGTCGTTATAACCTTTGACCCAATATAGATCCCTGGTTATTTTGTCCATATATTAGATTTATAGGCAATGCATTCAATTTTTTGAACTTACAGTCACTAGAACAGCAAATGAAACTTCTCGATATCTACATGCAAAGGTATAAAAGTACAAATACTATGAACTAATTTGTTAAGCATTATGCTTTCAACTTGACGGCAGTTATAATTCAAAGAGCGAAGTAAAAGAACTCAACCACCACAAGAACAGATGTCTCTATGGAAACTAAATGTCCGATCAAGTCTCCACCAGTAGACACCCATGCAAATTGTGTATATAGAGAAGGGACAATTTTTCTGAGATTAAGACAACATTTTGTCATTGAAACTAACTTACAGATTCATGTGATTCATTGAATGAGGCAATTTCAGATAAAAACTCTTGAGCTGTCTCCACCAAATTGAAAATCATTACACGTCCTTCCCGACCATTAACCTTTGCCTGACAAATAGTTGTTAAGAATAAAATTTCATATTAATTTGGAAGTAATAGAAAAATTGAGAACATAATGCAGGTTCAACACTGATTTTCTATAAGCCACTAAATTCATAGTTACCATTAGTTGTCTAATTTAATAAATTATTTAAAGATATAAAAAACTCTTGTGCAGATGTAAAGTAGAGACCTGATAAAAACAATTCTGTAGTCGATCAGTAGAGAACTAATATTTTGAATATTTACTTCACAATCTTATGACAGCACAAAAGTTAAAATGCAGCTTAGACTGTTAGCATTGCCAATAGCAAGAACAATCAAGTCTTAACCCAACTAGTTAAAAATCCATAAATCCATGCCCATCAAATTACATATTAGTATTACTTTCAATGCCATTGAAAAGTTCATAATTTTTCATAATTTTTCCAAGCTAAATTTGCTTCATAAGAACCAGTTTTCACAAATTGTTTTATTAATGATATGTCCCAAAATTTCATACAATATTCGGTTTCACAAGTATCTTATCCTAGTTTGACTATTTACTTATTCCACACATCAGCAATTTAATAGCACTCATCTATTGTTCGTAGACTCATAGAATTCATTACACCCAGTTCAGTTCATACCAGCCAGTATTTACCTCTCCAAGCATAACCCAAGATGTGGCTGCCCAATTTCAGGCAATTCAATCTAGTTTTCTCTCTTTTTTAAAGATGTTAGGTCTGGATTTTTTTCTTTTAAAATGATCAGGACCGAACCCTTCTTATTTTTTTTAATGGACCCGAATCAGCCTCTTTCGATCGCAAAATCCTAGCAAGCCCGTTCTTTTCTCAATGCTGTCATGCGACAATACAGTGGCGGTCGCATGACAGCTGTCGTGCAGTCACGCACTTAGCTAGTTTTGCCTAAGTCGTGCGGTACCCTTACGTGTCCATCCACAACGGTCAGCCTCCCCGAAACCTCCTATGGTCCCTTAGGACTTACAAAAGAGAAAACGGATTAAAGAAAATGTTTCACTCGGGATCTACAAGCAATCATTTCAGTAAACACTTCATAGCCAATGCAAATTACAAACAAACTTTACAAGCTCTGAACGATCGCACAACAAAGGGTCCAAAATGCTCCACTATAGATCGAAATCCCTACAAGTGCCCACATGACACAACCTTTGTTTGCAAGCCTAGGATGGCCACCAAAACCAAAGAAAATGGGGCTGCTAAGCCTACTGTCAGCCCTTTATAAGCTGTGAAAAGCATAAACAAAACCGAAAGGCATGGACATACATATGCATTATATCGAACACCTCGTTTACAATTTTGTCCGTGACATTCTCCCCCACTTATTCCTTCGACGTTCTCATCGAAGTCCTTGTTGACACTGCAACTCCTAGCCTTTGTTGAGTCTTTAATCTTTTGCTCCAGTTGCAATGCGTTTGTTGGCTCCCAGCTACTCTCCGCTATTGTTGTTGAGTAGTTAAACTTTTAATCTGCTATGCTGCTTCAACTCGCCAATGACTCTGACTTTAGTGTGGGGTTGGCTAAGTTGTGTTGATCACTGTTGGTTCCTACGGATCCTTCAAATGAAGGAAAAGACCATCCTCAGTACGCGCTAGTCTCTCAAATGCCTCATGCCACTTGAATTGGGTGGATACTTGTTGGAGCTTTAACGAGTATCGCCTCGCAAACTTTTGAAGTTTTTGGGTCCTTCCACCACAAAATTTGTCCATCGACTCTTCTTTCATTTAGTTGTCACTTCCAAGTAAATTCGTATCACTTCTGCTTTCGATTAGCATTCTGTTGGGAAATGAAGCGGATAATCTACTCTCAGTAGCACCGATCACCATTGGTGAGGATTTGACAACTATTGTCTTTCATTTGGTTTCTTCGAAGGGTTTTTGAACGTGTGTAGAGCTCCTCTGCTATATATATAAGAGAATTGAGGTACTTAGTTTCGCTCATTCTCTTAAGAGTTAAGAAGGAAAAGGTTATTTGACTTCGCTCGCCTCCTCGAGGGTTGTACTTCATACATTGAGCTGGTTACTGGCCTTCGCTTGCTCTTTGCTCACACTTCTGAAGCACTCAAAATGTTTGTACTTCTTGCGTTGAGTTAGCTACTATAATTCACCATTTCAATGCCATCGAACTTCTGGAATGCAAGAAGTTTTCACCCCAACTTGGAGTAAGTCTTTAATATAATAGCTTTGGTCGCCTCTGGGATTGTACTATCTTCTCCATCATCTCTGTCACCTACTCCACTGAGTAGCAAAGGTATAGCACCGCGTACTGCTTGCTTCGTTCCTTAGTCGTGCACTTTTGCAACAACCCGAAGTCCTTAGCTTTTGGCTATCTTGATAAGAAGCTCGTTGACACCGGTCTTACGAAGTTCCCTGGCCTCTACCCTTTGGCCTTGTTTCGGTACTTAAAGTTTGCCTCTGCATTCTCCACATCCTCGGCCCCTTTTACGACCAAGCGCTCTCCCTCCATAAGAGCAAGGGATCGATGACTTCATGGAAGTCTCACCTCTGCGGTACCATGGCACTACCATGCCCATTGCCCTACTATCCGTCGCCTCGCATTTGCATCCTTTTCTTCACGATCAGTAGATTTGCCTCTATGGCACTGTGGCACTCCTCCGAGTCCACCTCCATTCTAACCGATGCTTGGTTTTGGGTAGCTAAGTCCTTCTAAACTCGCCATCACTTCCTTGCTCCTTTCGTCCCCCTGCTTCAACACCTCTGTGTTTTCCAAGTAGTTTCCCTTGGTCAATGGAAAGACAGACTGCAACTCTCATGCATGGCCTCTAGCATCATGTTGTAGGGTTTGCACCGATTTTATTCTCCTTAGCTTCCTTGGTAGCAACGTTCGCTTTCTCGGTCTTGTCCTCTGACTTGTCGGGCTTCCTTAAGCGAATATAAGCTCTGGAGCAGTCCAACTCTCCAACCGCTTTGATCATACTTCTACATGATCAAGTCCCTCCCATGAGACTCACTGGTACTTGCAGTCGGTATACTCCTTCGGTGGTACACAGCCCCCATATGCTGATGACTAAGGCTTTTATCCGATGCAAAATTCGATGCACGCACAAAAGACCCGCCTCTACGATACCAGAACATTCACTCCTTAAATCCATAGTCTTTCTTGTCGTTGTGTTGTTCACCGAAGTGGAGCTCCCAGTAGCTCCCGATCATACATCTGTATGATCTAGTCCCTCACGGGACTAGATACGTGTGTATCGCATTGCCACGAACTGTTCCACCACGATCCACTACACCATGTCGCCTTTTGATGACATCTCTATTGCATTCTGATCCTTGTATGATGAACATGGATTGTGATCCCTCCATGTGTGGCCTTTGCCAACGCATCGCAAGGCCTCTTCCACTTTCGATTGTGTTCGCTCATTTAGCAATTGACCTTCGTCCACCCGCTCTCGGGTCACACCTAGACGAAGCACTGCTCTAGGACAATTCATTGACTAGTAGCCCCCGAAGTCCACCGACTTCACTGAAATTAGTGCACCATTGTTTGGATCCTGAGCCTCTGCCCCTACCAGCACAATCTCCGCTGCACACTGCTTCCTTCATGACAACTTGAATGCCAGCACTATGGCATATTCTTTAAGAGTACCCGCCTCTACATCCTCTTGCCCCGTGTCAAAGCCTTCTGAACTCAACTTCACCTCCGCAAGTTGAGTCGCCCTAGTTCTTTCGTCAAATGCTTCTCCGAGATAAAGTGCATGTGCCTCGAAACTCCCTTCGTCTTTGGCATGATGCAGGATGAGTCCACTCCATCAAAACAAGGGACCCATAGAACGACATGATCTCGCTCTTGCCTCTATAAGAGTTCATGTCTTAGACCTCTGTCCAAGGAAAGCTTCGTGCCTCCGCTCCATGTTCTATCTTCTATGCTAACTTCCTTCATGCGACTTGGGTCCTTCACCAAGTTACACCCAAGTTGCTCCGCTCCTTAATTTGCATTAAGTTGATGGTGACCCTTACGCCCACCATTCCACGGGTCAGCCCCTTATTGAATATGATCTCTATTTCGGCTCCAAGTGTGCCTTCATTTGTGTTGTCTTAGGTCACTCCCCCACTTGATCTCGCAATGCATCCCCCAATGCATTATCTCATATGAGATCATGTGACGACTCCTCGCCACTCGCTCGATCCGTTAAGCTTTGTGGGGTTGTTATCTTGAGGTACTCCTCAACATGTGCGGTCCGTTGCACATGATTATTCCTCTGGAGAACCGTGACTTATCCCTCCAAGGTATCTGTCCCATTAGAGCAACTTCTCTCTTTGCATCCTTCCCTCTGAAAGTTTCGGAAACCACCATCCCCTTGGACTACTTCGCCAGTCCGCCGTGCTAAACAAACTGTGCATTGTTCTACCCCCCGTAAATGCACTTGCTAGATTGGGACTCCTCACCAATACAGTCCCTGTTGCACCCCTCAAGTCCTAGCAACATACTAAACTCGCTACACACTTCAACCTCCTACAGACGTACCCTTCTCATACTGAAGAGAAAGTTTCAATGCTCCATGGAGCCAAGTTTCTGTCGCCTTGGGATGGCCTCGAACATTACATCGTTCGCATACAAGCCCTTGCATAAGTACCAAATTCTTCGAGTTAACAATTCCCCTCACCACTATAAGCTTTGCACAACTCTTTCGATCGTTGAGCAACCCATTCCACCTTGCATGGTCTCATCCTTTACCAATCACCTCGCTTGCCTAGGCGCTCGGGCGAGGCGAGGCCCGAGCGCCTCGCTTCACTTCCAGGCGGCGCGCTTCAAAGAGGCGCCGCCTGGGCGCTTGCCCGAGCCCAGACGCTAGGCGGTTCGGGCGAGCGCCTGGGTTAAACTAGGCGACCGAACCAGCATTTTAGGTCTGGTTCGGTCTCCGGTGCTTTAGTTGGTTCAATCGAACCAACTAAAGCACCGATATCAGCTGTCGTTGCCCAACCCTAACCCTGCTCGTCGTTCACGCTACCACTGTCGTTGCTCACTGCCGCTGTCGCCGCTCCCGTTCCTGCTGCCACTGTCGCCGCTTGCCGCTCCCACTACCGATGTCGTCGTTGCCACTACCGTTGTCGTCGTTGCCACTACCGCTGTCATTGCCATTGTCGCCGCTCTAGCTGCCGCTGCTCACTTTTACCACTATTGCTGCACCCACAGTCATCCCTTACACTCCTCTTCCTTCTCTTTCGAAAGTATACTATTAACAGTATACTAGTAACAGTAATGTATTTGTATTTATTAGATTAATAATATATTATTTTGATTTTAATACTGTTAAATAATTATATTTATTAATTATATTATATAGTTTAATATTTTAATGCCTCGCTTCGCTCGGGCGAGCGCCTAGCGCCTCGAGCGTTTTTAGACCTTGGCGCCTTTTGGCACCTAGCACTTTTTAAATCACTGTCATCTACTATGGTTGCCAACGTCGAGCCATAACTCAAACTCAGCTATCTCAACCTTTGTGCACTACACATTCTTCCCAGCTTGTTTGTCCTCGTAGTACCTCTTGCACAAAGGGTTGGCCATTCCTCTGAATGTCAATCTCAAATGCCCGCTCCTCCGAGCGACTCCTTTTTCCTACATCTCCATACCTATTTTCCCCAAAATGGTCGCACGTGCTGGCTGCCCTCAACGCAGCCCCACTAGGTCCCTCATGTTTGCATGTCAAGTGTTTCTACGAGTGCTTGTCCCGCTCTGATACCATATGTCACGCACTTAGCTGGTTTTGCCTAAGTCATGCGGCACCCTTGCGTGTCCGTCCGCAACGGTCAACCTCCCCGAAACCTCCTATGGTCCCTTAGGACCAACAAAAGAGAAAACAGGTTAAAGAAAGCGTCACTCGGAATCCACAAGTAATCATTTCAGTAAACACTTCATAGCCAATGCAAATTATAAACAGAATTTACAAGCTCTGAATGATTGTATAACAAAAGGTCCAAAATTATCCACTACAGATCGAAATCCTCACAAATGCCCACATGACACAACCTTTGTTTGCAAGCCTAGGATGGCCACCAAAACAAAAGAAAATGGGGCTGCTAAGCCTACTGTAAGCCCCTTATATGCTGTGTAATGTATAAACAAAACCGAAAGACACAGACAAACATAAGCATTATATCGAACACCACGTTTACAATTTTGTCTGTGATAGTACGTACACTCTCTCTGCTTTGTTGCACCTTCCTACTACCTTCTTTCTCCCTTCTTCCTCCGCCCCTTCCCCAGCAGAAAGGTACCACAAAACAGTACCACAGTATATACTAATATATCTCATGCCGATACATCAACATGGACTGAACCCAAAGCAATCCGATCATTGGTCAATATGGCTGCAGTACCCAAAATTTCATTCCTTGGTTTAATCTATTCAGTACCCATTAATTTCAACTCTTGTGTCGTTGATGTAAGAAATTTCATAATCCTTTTTCTTTTTATCTTTATATTGGAAACTATGGTGGCTATAAAAAGAGAAGGTTAAAAGCTCAATCATTGACAAACAAAGTGAATGTCTATTTTATTGCATATAAGCAAATTGCGCCCATGTTTTGTCTCCCAGAATGTGTTTAGGGTACATTCTGGTCCGACAATATACCGGTACACAGATCGCCCGCTACCGGGCGGAACGCTCAGTAGCACCTCATATCGGACGATACAGGAGTAGATCGGACAGTAACAGGCCCGGCATAGCTCAGTAACGATCGAAATTTCGACCGTTACCGCCTAGCACAGCTCGGTAACGGTCAATTTCGACCGTTACCGCTCGACACAACTCGATAACGATCAATTTCGACCGTTACCGCTCGACACAACTTGGTAACGGTTGAAATTGACCGTTACTGATATATAACATTGCTCCAACAGTCAAAATGACCATTGAAGCCCTTTCTCATGGGTTTCTAAACTCATCTTCTCCTCTATTTCACTTCATTTCACTCTCACACTCTTTTAAACTACCTCAAACTCAATTTTTCTCACATTTACACTCTCTTAAACTATGCAAAGAAACAATTTGTGAATTGACAATTCAAATGATTTTTCTATAGATATTTCAATATTTACAAAAGAACAATCTGTAACGAACCGAAATACGAACCTTGCACAAGGCTATTCCTCAAAGCCCGAAAAAGATATATGATACTATTCTTACCTAATTTAGGTTGGTTTTACTAAACTTATACTATTACTATATTTATTTCTAACTTAAAAACCCTAATACTAACTTTTTTTTATTTTCAAGTATTTTCAAAGGATTTTGTGCCTAAATTAGGTGTACCGCTCGGTACGCTCTGGCATACCGCTCAGTACATACCGTACCATACCGAGCGAAGTTCAAAACTTCAGTACGGTACGAAATTTCAATCATTGGTTAAAATGATATTTCTTTATGGTAGTTGATCCATCTTTAACAACTGAAAAACTATTCCTAAGACCCCAGGACATCTTAACACCTTTATTAAAAGCATTATTAATTCCCAAAACTAGTAGGCAAAAAAATCCATGTCGTGCCACCTTCTATCAAGGATAAACAAAAACCATTAAGGTAGTAATGGTGACATCTTCTGACCTGATCAAGAAGCAACAGCAGAAGCTTATCGGCATCTTCTTTTGACAGGCCTTTCTCTGGTACTATCCGCAACTTTGGGCACTTGTGAGGATACCCAAGTAAGCATCTATTACAAGAAACATTAGAACATAAATTCAAGAAAGATGCAGAAGTGGTTGGCAGATGCTGCGGAAGGAACATTAGAATATAAATAATAATACTAACCTTACCAAAAGAAGAGCAGAAACATGGAGATCTTCACAGCCCATATCATTTGAGTAAGGCCTATATCACATGTTCATTAATTGGATTAGAGACATTAAACTATCAGTTCATAATTTGCACATCAGGTTAAAAATTCCCATTGAATGTTAACTACCTTAGTTTTATAGAAAAATAAGTATGAGGAGAGTTAGAGATAATGTTGAAATCTTCCTGAAATATTGAGGCCCTGAAATAGGAAGCAAACAATGTATCAGAACAATCACCAACTAAGAAGTGACCCATGCCGCATAGGTGGTGGTCCTGTGCATTGGGCCGCACTTTTTAACCAACTAAGAAAGAATTGATAATAACATTAAAAGACATATTAAAAGAATCATTGCATTTTTAGGTTATTTCCAAATATTTTAATCTCAAGATCAATATCTTGTTGAACAAAATCAGGGGATTCAGGAGTTATCAGATAGACATACAGGTAAATGCTCTGGAGACATACATACAGATGCAGGCAGGGAAATAGTTCTAACGATGTGCATAGGTAAGTGTATATTATGGGCCTTATTAAATTATTCCAACCAAAAGGCCCTGGACGTCTTGACCACTACATGCTCTCAGGAGAGCCTGCTGGCCGCATGCACTATAGGATAACAGAACCACATGAAATCCTTTCTTATACATAAACTGTGTTGTTTACTCATACTCTCTCACCATTCGTTTCAATTCAGAACAGCAGCTCTAAGACAAGATTTGAGTAAAAACCCCATCGGTTGACTATTGTTTGACTATTAAAACAAACAATTGAAACTATAATGACATTAGTATCATTTAATTGCTATGATGATAAGAATATTAAAAATATTTCGTATGCGGTCAATAAGGATTTCATGCTTATTTTCGTGATCGCATAAGCAAAAGGTATACATGTTTAGGTATCTTTCTTCAGCAGTTGGTTCAAATTCAAGCACGCGAAGGATCATTTTTCACTAAAAGGAAAAGAACAGAGATCGAGGATTATCGATTAGATGACGTTCATAAGTTTGTGAATCGTCTCCTATAGCATTAATACCCCAGCAGCTTCGAATCGAAACAAAGTCACGGAGAGAAAGAAAGAAACCTACAGTGCCGTCAACTCATCAGCCAGAAGATCCTGATCGCCCTCGGCACCAGCCGAGCGATCGTTCAAAGGGGCCCGGCCCCTGGTCCGGCCACCCCCGTTCCGTTTCTTCTTCTTCGAGCTATGTCCCATCCCTCGCAGTTCCACCTCCCACTCCGAGGCTCATGCTAGCTCAACAACTTGAGATCCTTCCTCCGCCGCCTACTCTCTTCCACCCAAAACCCCGCAAACCCTAACAGGAGGGTTTCAGGGGGCGATCGAGAGCCGTGTGTGGGCAGGCAACACGAGAGATCCGAAGATGGATCGATGCTCTGCCAAGGGATCGACGGGATCCGATCGGAGCCACCGACTAGCGGGAAGGAGGGATGTGGCTTCGGAAGGAGGTCGCTATCGATGATCGTTTCCGCGTAGGAGATATCGTCGTGCGGTCTTCCTTATATAACGGGATCATCGAATTCAACAACCGTCCGTGTTTCAATGATACCGGGCACGCTACGAGTACAATGCCCGGTTGATGACGGCAATGGTAATATTGAATGAGTCAATATGTTGTCCCCACGACACTATTGGGTTAGCATATCTCTTATCAAAACCTTGATCTTATCTCGCTAATTATAACTCGGTAAAAATCCATTTCTCTTCATTATATTATAAAGAGAATTAAAATCAAGGTTTTCTAACATACATTTTGAATACTTGATAAAAACAGTAGATATCGATCATTACGTACTGATCCAATCAATGCACAAGAAAACTCAGCTTGAGAAGCAGAGGTTGACGTCTTACATGTGGAGTTGGAAGTCGGGGATGGTGTCATTACTTCCCTATGCTATGAGCTTATAATAATATAAAACGATATCGGTTAGCTGCAAGATTTCTCAGAAGCCCAGTCTCCCTTGTAATCCTTTCTCATTCAACGATAGTCTCTAAGCAATCATAACAGCACCGAAAAGGCAGATGAGTCCTTAGGCTATATTACCGAATTAACGAAAACAAACACCTACTGTTTAAGAGGCAGTAACAGTCGGATTATAACACGTTCAAACATGTTCGTCCGAAAATTGCAAAGAAAAATCGATCACCATGAATGGACAGCCAAACACAAAGAAAAAACAAAAAAGAAATGGTGAAAAGACACCGATGGTTTCGATGTTCAAAAGGGAGCTCAGGCAATTACACCTACTGGAAGATCTACGAGCACATTAGATGCATTCTCAATCTATATCCATATGAGAGGAGAAAAAATCAACATCTATAAAATGTCTGACGAATAACCTCTAGAAGTCGGCTCAAGAATTTGAGAAAATATATACGGAACAAATTAGAGGCCTCCAATCTCGAAATCACCAGAAGAACACTCACTTTTAACCAATGTAAACTTGAAGAGGAAAATACCAGAGACTTCCAAGAGCCTTACCTGAGGATATACCCATGCCACAGAGATGCCAGAAAAGGTTCAGGCCGTCTAGGATGGTATTTAGACGTACCTCCAAAGCCCTCTTCATTGTTTGACTGGCCAAATGAGGAAGAATCTGCCCACTGATGGAAGAATCACTTGCAACAGAATGAGACAGAACCCACAACAACTATGAACATAAATTAAAATTTCTATATAGCTTAATTGTTCTTGACAACGTTTATTACCTGCATGTAGACCATGATATTGTCCAAGAGCAATAAATTGCTAGCACACATTGGCAAGCTTGAAGAGCAATAGATTTCTACATGAACAGGCAGAAATCATGCATCTCTTTTCTTCCCATTCCTATGCTCTAGGCCTACTTTCCTGCCTGTTATTTCCCTTCTTGTATGCCAGGTTATAAACTAGAGTGATATGTACATTGCATCATGGAGATGTTTTCTATTTTCACAGGCCAAGCAAATTCAAGAGCAAACTACAGAAAAATGCTGTCCATATTGCAGGAGGATCCAAACTGGACTGGATTACCTGCGATGCTCACACATATGGCACGTGTTAGTAGACCTAGGGTTTGCATAGGTGCAGTGGTCACACGACCAGAAATTGATGTTGTCCAAGTTATGGATTGGAGCACCAGATCCAGAGCTGGTCCCGGCTGTTTTGATCTTTCCGCCCTTACTTTTGTTGCCCAAGATCTTGGAGCTTAAACCCTGGGTGCATGTGGTCTGGCTGTTGGAAGAGCCGACATCCTTCAACCCAGTCTCCAGGGCTCGAACAAGATTCTCAAAGTAGTTCCTAGTTACACTGGGGTAGAACAAACACCAATATGAATAAAAATTGTCATAATCATTATAATTAGATGTTTTTTTAGGATTCAATTAACAAAACCATGCTACAATAAGGGCATATACAGAAACTACAGGCACAATAGAATAACACAAAATGAGATGCTTAAGGGATGAACTGGAAAAAGTTTTCTGGTCACTTGACAAAGTAATTCCCGAATTGGATAGGTGCAACTTCTAGTATGACAATATACAACTTGATTTTGAAGGCATAAGAGATCAAATACTACATAGCTGAATGACAATGTATACTAAATGCCCAACAGGTGATCTGGATTCCGAATACTGAACAAAAATGGAAATATTCCTTGGCAAATTCAGGAACTTTGTTTTGTCAGTTTTTTGCTAGTTGACAAACCTAATGGTGTCAGTTATTGCTCACACATCCCTAGAAATCTTAATTTTTTGGCCCACAAACTTGCTAATCTAGTAAAGACTAGTAGGTTACTAGGTTGTCTCAAAATTGGGGGGCTAATCCCAATTTTGTAATTTCATCCCATGGTTAATATATTTTTCCTTCTGAAGAAAAAAATAATTGAAAATTCGTTTCAGATAAACCATCCCCATCTTAAATAATAACAAATGTCAATAACTCATCAAATGTTCATGCTACAACATCCAGATCTCACTATATCATAGAGTTGATCAAATATAATAACTATAAAATTTAATACAAAAAAGCTGTGTTATATGTTTCAGTCTCTGCAGCATAAGCAATATATTGCAAATGAGCAACAAGTGTAGCAAATAAAGAAGTAAAAGCATTCACCAGCTGCTGTGAGAAAATGACAACAATACAACCTAAAACTGTACCAACAAAATTCTCATATTTCAGGCTTCCAAATTGATCCAGCACTTAAAACAACTAATCTCATTAGGAATTCTATAAAAATTTATAATAACGAAATAAGAGCAAACCAGGGTTTGTATTGATGTGTACCGCCCGATATTGGCAGTAAATACTATCCAATAGGATACCAGTACGCAGACCGCCCTCTACTGCACGATACCGATCACTTGACCTCGCATCGGGCGATACGAGGTCTGTACCAGACGGTAATGATCGAAATCCGATAGTTATCAACCTGTACTGATTGGTAACAATCGGATTTCAATCTTACAAATCAAGGGCTGATATTGCCTTATTTTAAATGGTTAATTTGACTGTTTAAGGCTTAGAAAAAGGTTTTGAAACCCTTTCCTCTCCTCTCTTTCAACTTATTTATCTCTCTCAATCTCTTAAGCTCTCTCAAACTTTTTTTCACTCACATCTCTCACTTATTCTCACATTTTCATTCTCCTAAACTCAACAAAACTATGATTTGTGAATTAGATCAAATTTAGGAGCCTAATTTGAGAGGATTAAGAGGAAGAACACTCTTATCAAGAGGTATATGTTCTCTTTCTAGATTTTTATTGATTTATGAGTTGATTAAGCCTATTCTATGTGATGTATGACTTGATATTTAATATGTTGTTTGATATGTTTTTTATAGTAGACTAGTGTTAATTAGGGAGTAATGAAGGTCTTTAATGTTATGATTAGTTGATTTAATATTATTTTTTTCAACATTAGATATAATAGGTTTAATTAGATTTTAATTATATTTTTTTAATGCTATGATTAGTGATTTTAATGATGATTTAATTAAAAATTAATCGATATTGGGTCAATTTACCTTATTTTGCTAAAATTATACTGATTTTATATTTATTTCTAACTTAACTATTTTTCAGATTTTTTTAGGCTTTTTTTATGATTTTGGACATACTGTCGATATGCTCTGACGTACCGTCAATACACGTTGATATGTTCCATACCGAGTAGGGCTCGGTAAACCGATATGAACCGAAATTACAATCCTTGGAACAAACACTTGCTGCATGTAAACAGAACTAGTTTAATTCATGCTGTGAATAATTTATACTATCAAAATTCAAAAGTGAACCTACCAAGTTTTGTGCCTAAATTGGGAAAATAACTATCTATATGATATCAACTGAAATTTTACTTGTACCATTTAGTATTGAGGTGATGCTGAACAGAAAAGAGCCAATTGCACTATAGTTACAGAATCATGCTGCATCTCTGCAGTCAAGGGTTATTGCAAAATTCGCAAGTCATCTATTCTTATAATCTCAAATATCAAAAATAATGCCAGAGAAGGCATGCAGTTTCACCAGTGAAAAAGAAACATAACCCAGAAAGCAAAAAAAGCAAGTCTTAATTGAAGATTGGTCTCATCGCCAAACTAGTTGCCAACTATAGATTTTTCCAGCAACACATAATACTCTAAGTAATTTACTTTTTGTATCTTCTTAAGTAATTTACTTTTTCTTTCCTAGATCTTCCCTGGTTAATCCTATGGAGCCCATACTAAGTAAGCTATACCAATGGCAGCACTGTAGATTGATATTTCGTGGGTCATACACCTGAGAATGGCCTTTATCAACGTAGACACACAAATAATGGCTTGCTAGTTTGTCAGCCAAAAATCAATTTTCTACTTGATACCCAACACAATGCTGATCTGATTGAATTTCAATTTCATTGACTCTATTTTCATCTATAAACAATAAAAGTTAATTGCCTCAGTGCCAACTAATCCACGAGCCTAATCAGCTTTTATTTACCAATACAAAGATGCCAACACAACCAACTAAAAGAATCAGTGGGAGACAGAGAAATCCTTTTTCTCCTAACATTGTTTGCCACAATGTAAAAGTGGCCTACCTGGATGGTGAACATAAACCCTAAAGTACATGCTTCTTATCAAGCAAATTATTAGATAAACCTACCTGGTCAGTCCAGCTAGTTTAGTACGGAACTCATTAAAGTTGTCCACGGGAGATTCCGCATCAAGGTAGACTTGGAGCTCCTTCTCCACACATTGATGAAGTCGCTCTAACCCAGACTCAGCCTCACCTGAAAAGTAGAGTAAGATAACTATTTCTAATAAAAGCATATGATCCAAAGCTACATCAAGATAGAAACAAGAATGAACCTTGCAGATATTCAAAGAACCGTCTCTTGGCATGTTCGTGCTCTGGAAGGTAATAACCATAGGCATATGTCCACTTCAATACTCGCCTACATTCCACTATCTGCATATTGAAATTCTAAAATATCTCAGGCAAAAGATGAACAACACGGCAGAACTTTAAAAAGCATTCTGTCAATCAAAATTAAGTTAGTTTTTCTAGCATAAAGCTAACCTGTAACCAGGCTTCTATTATGAACTTGAGCTGGGATTCAGGTTGGCTTTGCCCATCGCTTAGCTTCTCAAGCTGTACAATTGAAAGAAGCAATTACCAGGTGCCCTTAGTAACACAACCAACTTTGCTATATCCAATAAGGGGCATCATCATGCCAGTGGCTTTAATATCTTTGAAAGATCTCTTTTAAAAATATAATAAAAGAATAAAGATAATCCATGAGGTTACCTTTGTGCATGCCAGATCATTTTTGGACAATAACTTTATAAAATTGACAAGTCTATCGATGTTGAGAATTCGACATAGTACAAAAATAAAAATCATGGCTGGCTATGTACCTTTTCAGTTTGCATAGTGTGAAGATCTGCAAGTGCCTTCTGCCTTGACTGTGAAACATCAAGTTCTGGATAATTGTAATTTTCTCAATACAGATCAAATATGCATGTATTTGACTATGTTCCAAGAACAGGTATTATGTCCATTAGATAATAATTGTATTTAATCAATAATGAAAAATTTTAATGTAACTGGAAGTTAAAGGCAGAAAAATAACAAAAATGAGAACATGTAACAAATTTCAAAAGATGAGAACTTGTGGAAAATTGCAACCATATGAAAAATCCAAACAAAATATAAAAAAGGAGGCTAATTCATTCTCTGTTCTTAAACGGAAGCATCATGTCCCACATAATCTGGAGTTATAAATTACTTGCAGAGTCCAAACAGGCCAGCAATACAACTCCTAGCTGTTGCATGAAAGGCCTCTTTAATCGCTTACAGCAAGCCTTGCATGATTTGGCTTACACCACTAAACCAAAGCAAACTGTTTTTGACATGTCAGCTTAGCATAAATAGTCTAAAGTTCAGTTCAATTTATAATGTAGCAAATATTGTTTGGCTTCACTTTCTATGACAACAAATTGTAGTTTAAGACAAAGGTATTATATAATTTAACTTGATGTGTGCCCAAGACTTCTAACTAATAGTTACCGATCAAATCTTTGTAAGAATATGTACTATCAATGTAAAACTTGATACTTGTAATCTTTTTTCAACAAAAAAGGGATACTCCATGTACTTGATGGTTAACTAATTAGATATTTGAGAAAATACAATATGACTGTTGTCTTTCAATTATATTTCAGGAATTAGTGTTGTAAACTATTTTGTTTGTTAAATGTTATAGGTGAATATACCAAGGTTCGCAATTTCGTACCGTACCAGAGTATCGAGCTGTATACGGTATGGTACGATACGAGTATACCGAGCGGTACGCTTTGGCATATCGTTCTGTCACGGACTTAGCTAGTTTTGCCTAAGTCGTGCGGCACCCTTGCGTGTCCGTCCGTAAAGGTCAGCCTCCCTGAAACCTCCCATGGTCCCTTAGGACCTAAAAAAGAGAAAACGAATTAGAGAACGCGCCTCACTCGGGATCCATAAGCAAACATTTCAGAAAATACTTCATAGCCAATGCAAATTACAAACAAACTTTAGAAGCTTTGAACGGTTGCACAACAAAGCATTACATGGAACATTCTGTTTAGAATTTTGTCTGTGACATTCTCTCCCACTTATTCCTTCGACGTCCTCGTCGAAGCCTTTGCCGACACTACAACTCCTCGCCTTTACTGAGTCTTCAATCTTCTGCTCCAGCTGCAATACGTCTCTTGGCTCCCAACTGCTCTCTGCTGCTATTGTTGAGTAGTTAAACTTTTGATCCGCCATGCTGCTTCAACTCACCAATGACTCTAACTCTAGTGTCGGGCTGACTGAGTTATGTTGATCCCTGTTGGTTCCTGCGGATCCTTCAAATGAAGGAAAAGATCATCCTTACTATGTGCTAGTCTCTCAAATGCCTCATGCTGCTTGAACTGGGTGGATGCTTGTTAGAGATTGAATGAGTATCACCTCGCAAACTTTTGAAGTTTTTAGATCCTTCCTTCACAAAATTTGCCCATCGACTCTTCTTTCACTTAGTTGTCAATTCCAAATAGGTTTGCATCACTTCCGCTTTCGATTGGCATTCTCTTGGGAAATGAAGCAAATAATCTACTCTCAGTAGTACTGATCACCATTAGTGAGGATTTGACAACTATTATCTTCCATTTTGTTTCTTCGAAGGGTCTTTGAACATGTGCAGAGCTCCTCTGCTGGATAGCAAAGAGAATTGGGGTACTCAGTTTCGCCCATTCTCTTAAGAGTTGAGAAGGCAAAGGTTACTTGACTTCGCCCGCCTCCTCGAGGATTGTACTTCATGCATCGAGCTGGTTACTGACATTCGCCTACTCTTTGCTCACACTTCTGAAGCACTTGAAGTGTTTGCACTCCTTGCGTTGAGTTGGTTACTGTGATTCACCTTCTCAATGCCATCGAACTTCTGGAATGCAAGAAGTTTTCACCCCAACTTGGAGTAAGTCTTTAATAGTTTTGGTCTCCTCTGGGATTGTATCGTCTTCTCCATCAACCGTCGCCTACTCCACTGAGTAGCAAAGGTACAGCACCGTATTGTCACGGACTTAGCTGGTTTTGCCTAAGTCGTGCGGCACCCTTGCGTGTCCGTCCGCAAAGGTCAGCCTCCCCGAAGCCTCCCATGGTCCCTTAGGACCTAGAAAAGAGAAAACGGGCTAGAGAAAATACCTCATTCGGGATCCACAAACAAACATTCCAGGAAACACTTCATAGACAATGCAAATTACAAACAGACTTTACAAGCTCTGAATAGTTACATAACAAATGGTCAAAATGGTCCATTACAGACCGAAAATCTCTCACAAGTGTCCACATGACACAACCTTTATTTACAAGCCTAAAACGACCACCAAACCCAACTAAAATGAGACTATTAAGCCTTCGACTATCCCTCTACATGTTAGGCAAAGTATGAACATACCAAAAGACACGGACATGCATAAGCATTACATCAAACATCCTGTTTAGAAGTTTGTCTGTGACATTCTCCCCCACTTATTCCTTCGACATCCTCGTCGAAACCTTTGCCGACACTACAACTCCTCGCCTTTGCTAAGTCTTCAATCTTCTGTTCCAGCTGCAATGCGCCTCCTGGCTCTCAGTTGCAGTTTTTGAGTAGTCGAACCTTTGATCCGCCATGCTGCTTCAACTCACCAATGACTCTTGACTCTGGTGTGGGGTTGGCTGAGTTGTGTTGATCCATGTTGATTCCTGCGGATCCTCTAGATGAAGGAAAAGACCATCCTTACTATGCGCCAGTCTCTCAAATGCCTCATGCTACTTGAACTGGGTGGATGCTTGTTGGAGCTTTAACGAGCATCGCCTCGTAAACTTTCAAAGTTTTTGGTCCTTCCTCCACAAAATTTGCTCATCAACTCTTCTTTCACTTAGTTGTCACTTCCAAGTAGATTCGCATCACTTCCGCTTTTGATTAGCATTCTGTTAGGAAATGAGACGGATACTCTACTCTCAGTAGCACTGATCACCAATGCTGAGGATTTGACAACTATTGTCTTTTAATATCTTCGAAGGGTCTTTGAACCTGTGCAGAGCTCCTCTGCTGGATAGATAAGAGAATTAGGTACTCAATTTTGCCTATTCTCTTAAGGGTTGAGAAGACAAAGGTTACTTGACTTCGCCCGCCTCCTCGAGGTTGTACTCCATGCATCGAGCTGGTCACTAGCCTTCGCCTGCTCTTTGCTCACACTTCTGAAACACTTGAAGTGTTTGCACTCCTTGCGTTGAGTTAGTTACTGTGATTCACCTTCTCAATGCCATCGAACTTCTGGAATGCAGGAAGTTTTCACCCCAACTTGGAGTAATTCTCTAATAGATTTGGTCGCCTCTGGGATTGTATCGTCTTCTCCATCAACCCTGCCACCTACGCCACTGAGTAGCAAAGGTACAACACCGCGTACTGCCTGCTTCGTTCCTTGGTCGTGCACTCTTGCATGACCCGAAGTCCTTCACTTTCGGCTATCTTGATGAGAAGCTCGTTGACACCGGTCTTACAAAGTTCCTTGGCCTCTGCCCTTTAGCCTTGTCTCGGTACTTGGAGAGTGGCACCGGATCTCTAAGTTCTCCCTCTTCTTCTCCCTCTTCTTCCTTCTCCCTCGGCTAATACCGCCCCATAACGGGCTGTCATGGCCTTAGCTGGAATTGCCTAAGGCGTGAGGCACCCTTGCGGCCAAGACGCAAACTTAGCTTGCGTTGCCTAAGTCGCGCTTCGACCTTGCGATATTGCTCCGCAAAGATCAGCCCACTTGTAACCTCTCGCGGGTCCCGAAGGACTTGTAAAAGAAAAAGTTGATTAGTTCGAAAGAACGAGCGACGGACAAGTCCCGACGCCTCGCGAAAAGAGGGGAAGCTTTACAAGCAATTCAGCGAGCACCTTGCGTGCACAAGAGAAAAGAGGGAGAGGGGGAAAACAAGGGCTTTAGAAGGTTGAACGAATAGCTGCAAGCCCACAAACAGCTGCTCACCGAGTCCCGAGCGCGACAACAAGTTCCCGTCAAGGCAACGTGCGAACTTGCAAATGAGTGTTCAACGCCCGGTTCTATACCGAAGCCCCATCCAGCCCTGTGCCACCCGGGGGGTTCCAAGGGGCTGAGATGGCTGACGTTTTGGTGAGCGGAGGCAGATTCCAGAAATCAGCCAGCGGCACACGAAAACGGAGTTGTTTTGGGCTGTTTTAGAGCTGTTTTGCTCGGTTCGGTGAGCGATCGCTTTGTAACGCTACAGCTTGTTCGAACTTACATTTTTACAAGCAAAATGACCCAAAACCAAGAGAAAACATGTTGTCAAGCAGTTGTACATGTAGGTTTGAGCGACGAACGGTTTGTTGAACGGAATTGTTGTGAGTGCGCGACGACGGTTGAAATCGACCATCACCGACTGATTTCGCGTGGTAATGGGGCGGAAACAGCCCCAATCGATGGTACCGTCCAGTACGGGCAGTATCATTCAAAATTTAAAACCTTGAAATATATTTTAATTTTTTTAATTATTTTATAGTAATAGTTAGAACATTTAAACTATGATCAAGTTTATTAGAAACTAGAACCTAAACTGATTGTAATACTTAGATTCGTATGGTTTATAACTTTCTATTACTATTAATGAAACAGTTATGTTTTGTTTGAGAATTTCTCAAACCACAAGTTACCATTTGGTGTGTTCTCATCCACATATTAGAACATTTGAGAGATAGGTTTGATCAGTCTCTATTAAAAAAAAAAATCATAGTAAGGAGGATCAGATTTTTTTCTTAAGCCATGTTAACTTTTCAAGTGTTTGAGATATTAATCAATAAATTAATTTTGCACACCATAGATCATGGTTTTGGAAATCGGTCAGACTGGTCCATACTGATTTACCAATCCGACCAAATATCATTCAATCAAACTGCACTGAACACCCAGCTTTAATGAATAATCCATCACCCAGTAACAAAAACAAATCTAAATCTACATCATGATGAAGAAGATGAAAGAGTTGAATCTACATACTGACTGATTGGTAGCCCAACGTTCATAATAATGTGTATATCTCTCAAGAGAATTTTTAGCCATTTCTTTCCTCCTCTCGGATTCATCATACTGCAAAAATTTATATATATCGACAAAAAGGATGCTTATGAGCACTATAATTAACTAATTTTAAGCACTCTATATCATCAAAAAATTCATCAATCATACCACTCCTTCCTGTTTTGCTGCTTCATAGCGATTACAAGCATAAAAACCGCCAGTCCTCTCACCATGTTCTGACCATGATCCAAGACATAACCTGCAAGAAAAATTGAGGCACACAAAAGTTGCAAATTGAAAAGATAAGCCGTTAAAGAATATTAATTAAATGGAAATTTATTACCAGCAAAACTCAAATTTGCAAGGAGGTGTACACGTTATATGCATGCATCCTTGGTTTTTCTCAATTGGCCGTTTGCACTTCGGACAAGGCTTTGAGTTTGCTAGTATCCTGGACATCAAGTCATACAAATAAAATTAGCATGTGATATGGTTATGCTCATCAGAAACTTCACCACATTTATATAATTGAATTACAATGGCCTCAGAATAATGAGAACTAAGTGAAAATCTAAAACTGTAGGCAAAATGGGATTTTTTGATAGGTTCGACAACAAAAGTATTGCTTTCAAATTCAGCAAAAATTTGATAAAAATTAAAACTTAAACTAAAATTATATTATTCATTAGTCATCATCTCTCATTAAATCACCAACACCATGTAGCATCACCTCAAATAACATTTTGTTGATATCAGTCTACATAACAGTTAGCTGATCAGTAAAAACAGATTACCACAAAAATGAAATGGTAGTATCAAAAGCATAAGAAATTTGAGGACAAAATATATCAGAAAAACTAACCATTCTCACACAATATATTCTGCAAAGCCAGGGAAAAAGGGAAAGAAAAAAAATAGATTTTTGAGAAAAAAAAAAGAGAGAAAAGAAAACACCAATAGAACCATTTGCAAATATGCAATCTATTACAAGATAACAAAATAAGACTTATGACCTTCAAATAGTTGGAAGTTCGCAAAACATCACAACAATGACTACTTTTGGAACTAAAACTTAGATTAGTAGAAGTAAAACCGACTCAAAAGGTATAAGACACAGTGCAAGCAACAGCATTAAGAATGAACTTGCATCATTACTCTGAAGCTCCATAGTTGCATTATAGCTACTGAAAAAGCAACAAAGGAAACCAAATAGCGGTTGTTTTTCCTCATTAAAAAACTTCTGCTATTAAGTATAAGATTCACAAGTCTTCATTAAATAAATTTGTATAGAAACAAAGCCTTTCAATTTTGTAACATACCCAACTTCATGTTACAAGATATGTGTGATGAAACCTACGAAACTATATATTGCACATCTATCATGCCACTGGAGTGTCAAGCCACTTGACCGAAGACAGCATAGTCGCAAATATCACTTGCCGAGTATATCAAGAACACATAGGAGGATCAAGCTTCTATTTAAGGTTTTCATTGACAAAATTGTCCTCTGTTCTCTCTAAAGGTTATGCCAGACTCTGAGAGATTTCAATATGGTTTCTACTTTTCATTGACAATATGGTTTCTACAACACGAAGAACATATATAGACAGGCATATCTAACTACATAAATTAAAACATAATGGTTGTAATTGGAATCATATATCATAATACATTCTCAAATTAAATCGAATCTAAATTTCGATTTATAAAGTACCACAAAATCCATGAATGGAAGTACACAAGTTTCACAGTTGATATTGTAACTGTCAAAACTAAAGATGAAAATTAACAATTATCAAAGTATACCAATTCATATTTTCAGATTCAGCACTGTTCTTCAAGATCCACTTTGCTACTGTATCACAATCAACTGGTCGGTGAGCTTCTTCAGTACACTGCATATTTCTATTTATGTCTCAGAACAACTTTTATAAAGAATCAAAACTTATACTTCAAGGAATACTCACATTCCAACAAAAGCTATATGAACAGAAGCAGCAAATATCATAGCTTCCACTGCCCATAACAAACTTTACAGCGAACTCACAACCAGGAGCAGGACACCACTTTATCTGCAGAATAAAATAAAAAAACAATATAGAAATTGTGGAGAAAAGTGAGAGAGCATATTCTGCTTCATGAAAACCTCATGTCACAAACTTCTAGCAAAGACCAAAATTATTTGAGACAATGTATCTAGGACAATTATATAGAACTTTCCCAAGACTTCAGCAGGAGACATTAAAATAAAATTTCAACATTAAAAAATGTTAATGAAACAGAACAAAAATAGAGTAAGTTACATCTCACAATCAGTTAAAGGCACAAGTTACCACAATAATCAATGGTTTGATTCCAAAAACTTAATATTTTAATGTAACACTCCCCCCTCCTCCTCCTCCTCCTCCTCCTCATCTATTGTTTATATTTCCTTTGAGAGAAAAACACAATGATGGAATGGTAAAAAAATTGCTAATATTAGTATCTCAGAGAGATTATGGAAGAGAGATGGCATATTGGTGAAATGAAGTCCAAGGTGATCAGATGTTCAGGATTGTAGATTGGTGCAGGAATGAAGATTATCAGTTTCCTATACATTGATGGTAGCCCATATATGTAGCACAATAAAGTAAGATATTTAAGGATCCATAGTGATATCACCTTATACATAAATCATTTGATGTGTTCTTAGAGAGAACGGAAATAATTAATCTTGCTGAAAAATCAAATTGTCATACTAGTCTTATTCTAGTAGGCCAATTCAATTCTTTAGTAATTAATAGCCCAATATGTCGGCTTCCAAGTACATGAAACTGTGAGTTTGAATTCTTACTTATAATAAGCAAGCATTTTGCACCCATTGGTTCCCAACAAAACATGTATATTGCCTAATACAGAAAACTGCCAAAATCTAAGTGACTTTAATTATCTTTTTTGATGTACACTCTTGCATCCACCCCGAAAAATCTTGATGCATAT